>NC_056746.1:134268093-134588093 GCF_019279795.1 Protopterus annectens
AACCTTTTAACCCTTAAAGAAGCTAACACTATAGGCAAGAGATGTACATATATAACTTCTTTGGAGGCAAAAATCTCACTTACAAATAAGGTTGTCAAAAACACACACATGACATCATTTACACATACTGCTTACAACACACATAGACCTTCTTATGCTGAGGCGGTTAAAAGAAATTTCTTTAAACCTCAAAGACCTCCTAAGCTGTCAAACTTTAATATCTACCCTCAGCCAATCACTAAAGCACACATCAAAAGCAGCACCTAACACCATACATAAACCCACACTCATTGATCCCCCAAGAACAAACCCTAATGCAGGTAAACACTTTACCCAGTACTGTTTTCACAGGAGATTCTATTGTACGACACACAGGTACTCCTTTCAACTAGCTGGGTAAGGTGTAGATAGCAGTTAGTTGACTATATGAAGCTAGGATATGCAGTATCACACACATACTCAAGTTACTATACCACAGGTACAAGCATGATTCTATAATAGTCCATGTAGGTGTAAATCACCTGACATGTACCTCACTGTTCTATATGAAAACATACATTATGGATCTCTCTGAATGTGTGTCACAGACAGATACGTGCCTTGCATTGAGCAGCATTCTGCATTCACCAAGGATGATACCACAGTATAAACCACAGTATAAACAAAAAATTGTTGATTTTAACAATTGGTTTCTGGTTTCACTCCAGGTGAATCCAGTAGCTATCAGGATTGAAGGACATGGTTAACAGACCACTTTGCTTTGCCAGTGATGATCGCTATTCTTGGGCTTTTAGATATTGGCTAACACATTTTCAGTGCTGGGTCCACTCCTGTCTGGCATCTACTTCTTTGACATCAAGGCTAATATCAAAGGCCTCTGGCTCACCAAATTCACAGATGACTGTAAATTGTGAGCTACCATAGATTGCCCCATGAGACCAACATCCCACAAGAGGGTTTAACACAAACAAATGACTGGTGCAAAAGTTATAGATTAAAACTCAATTCAAAGAAATGGATTAAACTTCCCTTTGGGAGAGTGTCCACTAAAGCTAGTTACTTCCTAGATAAAACACTTCTAAGATTTGTCCCAGTGGTCAAGGATCTGGAAACATATGTAGACAGTAATCTGATGTTTGACTGACATGTATACCCAAGACAGTAAGAAAATCATTATATGCTACCCAACTTATAAAAAAGGGTATGGCATCCAGGTCCAAGGAAGTAATAGTACCACTCTATTCAGCCCTTATCAGTCCCATCATTGGATACAATGCTCCCTGTGACATGTACCTTACCAGGAACTTGCAACATATAGAATGCCCTCAAAGCTTCCCCACCAGGTGAATCCAGGGTATGAATACCCTGTCCTACACAGATTGACTTAAGACTATCTCTGAAGTCAGTCTCCTACAGGTCACTGAGAGGTGATCTATGCTTGGCATATAAGGCATCCTCGGATCCAGATCTGATGAATCTCTTGTACATCCACAAGGCAAAGAGCACCAGAAACACTAAATCCAAGGACCTGAACTTTGTCTATGACAGATATAAAACCTGATGGAGGGACCGATATATGTCACTAGAGATCCATGTGCTCTGGAATAAGCTCCCCATCTACATGAAGCAGAGTTTAACCCTGATCCTATTTAAAATAAATCTTGATCCTTAACTGGGAAATTGCAAATTCACCCCCGGTGTGGTCCCCATATCTGATAGACAGAGGTCGTCAGTAAGTAAATTAATTTGAAGCTAACATACACACTTAAACTTAAGCTACCTCTTTACTAACATACTCCACTGCATAGGTGTCCAAGGAACTCTGGAACAAAACTGGGTTGGCTTGCATGGCTAGGCTTGTAAAGGCCCTTATAGGATCATAGTATCATAGGTGGCTACTAACCTATTGGCCCTGAGGCCCTTATAAGCCTAGCAAAGAGTTTGGGCCATGTTTAGACAAATCAGTACCCAAAGCCCCTGTCCAGCTTAAAATGGGTAAAGAGGTACTCTGCTGGATGTGAAGAGGGAGTCTATTCCATAGATGGGGGAGTCTCTGGGGCACTAATCTGTCCCACTGACAAGTCTTGTTGATGTCACAGACCAGGTTGAGGCCACGCATGCAGGTTACTTGAGTGGAGCTTGACTTGTGGATATACAGCAGTCCCATCAATGTGGGGTCCGTGATCACCTTCTATGCCAGACAGATGTCACCTCTGAGGAATCTGTATGAAACTGAGTAGAGAGATAGGATTTTTAGCCTATCTGTATATGGTAGATGTTTGAGGCCCTGGAGTCTCCTGGTGAGGAACCTCTGTGGTCTCTCTAGCTGCTGCATGTGCTTTGCAAGGTGCATGCCGAAAGGGGCATTGTACTCAATAATGGGCCTTATGAGGGAAGAATATAGGGATGTTATGATCTCCTTGTCCCTAGATGAGATACTCTTAGTAATAAGGTGGGCCATGTAGAAGGCTTTCCGTACAAAGGAGGCAACATGGTGGTCAAAAGTCAGGTTTCTATCAACCTAGGTGCCCAAATCCCTTATGCTTAGGACATTGTTATTAATGTGATAATTTGTGGGGACGTCACTCTCCCCAAAGGGGATGATGATGTATTTTTTGGTATTCAGCTTGAGGCCATGTTTCAGGCACCAGTCATTTCTCTGAGTGAGACCCTCTTGGAGGATGTCCACATCACTAGGGGAATTGATGAGAGCACCCAGCTTGCAGTGATCTGCAAACTTGGTCAACCATAGCGCACTGGTTTTGGCCTGCACCTCAGAAAAATATATCCCAAATAACAGAGTCCTCAAGACAGAACCCTGGGGTACACCGCTTCTAACGGGTCTACTGCTTGAGGTGGCCTCCCCTATTTTGACTATGTGGGTTCTATCAGTGAGCCAGTTTGCTACCCATTTGTTAACATATGTATTGATGCCTAATTGAGAGCATTTATCTATTATGTCCGAGTGGGGAATAGTGTCAAAGGCTTTGGCCAGGTCAAGGTAGACGGTGTGTACTGTCTTCCCCTCGTCCTTGGTTTTGGTGACTTTCTGAAAGAAGTGGACCAAATTTAGCAGACATGATCTCCCCTTGATTAAGACAAACTGTGTGGGATCAAGTGTTTGGAGGTTGCCAATGTCCTTCTTAATGTGGTCCATGATAATCCTTTCCATGGCCTTGCAGATCAGGCTAGTTAGCCTAATTGGTATATAATTTCCTGGATCAGTGGACACTATCTTTGTATAAAGGGATGACAGTGGCTGTCCTCCACTCAGTGGGACAAAACCAGTACTCAGGCGTTGGTTGAATAGGGTGCCTAATGGTGCTGAAAGTTCCTGCCTGAGTTCACGTAGGATGCAGCCTGGGATGTTATTGCGTCCCATGTAGGCTGTATTTTTTGCCTTTGAGAGAGCAGTGATGACCTGTTCTCTAAATTTAAGGGGAAGGGGGCAGGTACTGGGGATGTTCTGTTTTACTGATAGGGGGGACAGAGTTGTAAGGTTTTCACTGAATCTGTCAGCCAGCAAGTTTGCTATGGATTCACTTCAGAATCTCAAAATTCCAAAACATTGAATTTCATATGATTGACACCATATGATCGATGCTTCGGAATATCGAAATTCCGAAACAAATAAAAAAAAAAAAAAACAATTTCAATGTTTGTGCAGGGGGAAAGCCCCCTACACCCCCCGCTACTTAAATATTCCAACTCCAAGATAGCACTACAGCGAGGAAAAGAGAAATCTCCCATTCCACGCTGTATTCAGATCTCAATTCACAATGCTGGAATTCCAAAAGTTTGATCATATGGTCTCGGCCATATGAAATCTGATCTTTCAGGATTTTAGCATTGTGAAGTGTTCCCGTTTGCTATATCTACAGGATTTGTATATGTGGTGTCCTTGACCATTAGTTCTGAACAGATCTGGGTGTTTCCTTTGAGGATGCGGACATATGTGAAGAAGGCCTTATGATTGTCTCTAGTAGATGTGGCCAATTTGGACTCGAAGTTTGTTTTGGAGGATTTCACTAGTGCTCTTATTTGTTTGTTCAGGCTAAGGAGACATTGCTTCCAATTGGGCACCTGCTCCTTCTTGGTCTTGGACAGCTATTTTTTTCCTTTTGTTATAGAGTTTATTTATTGCAGATGTCCACCAGACAGGTTTACTCTTCCTTGAGGAGGAGGATTTAGTCCGGTCAGGGATTCCTGATTCCATGCATCTATTTAAATGCTCGTAGAGTGCTTTGGTATAATTGTGGATATTGGTGCCAGTTCCTACAGAGGGGGAGGGGGCTGTGAAGCTGTTTATACCATCCCTCAGGAGGCTTTAATCAGATTTGGAGAAGTTTTTTTTTTGTTTGACCCTAGTTAGAGGGGGGTCAGGGGAGATGGTGACTTTGAAAGTGACTGTTTTATGGTCGGATCTTACCAGGGAGGATGATGCAATAGGGATGCTGCAGTGGTTACTCATGTTGGTAAATACCAAGTCCAAAATATTATCACCTCTTGTGGGGGTATCAACTAGCTGTTCCAAGGCATTTGCATTGACAAAATCAAGGAATCTCTGGGCATTTGTCCTCTTGCATGAGTAGTTATTCCAGTCTATGTTTGGGAAGTTAAAGTCACCCAGGATCAGGGTAAAGGGTTGATCTTGATAGATTCGAACAGGTCCAAATAGGCGGATTGGGCATCTTGAGTCAGATTTGGGGGCCGGTAGCTAGCTATGATTTGAATAGGGGTCTTGTCAATGGTTATCTGCACCTGGAGTATTTCCTGTGCATCATACTGTTTGACCAGCCTGGAGGTATATATGTCTTTAATGTATATTGAAACTCCATCTCCTTTGGCTTTACTGCCCACAGTTTGGGGTTTGAATGTATGATAGAATGAGTAACCAGGTAAGGCTGGGATGCTCGCCACAGCTTTGAACCAGGTTTCTGTGACTGCACAGATGTCAGCATCTTCCAGGGTTAGGAATGTTTGCAATGAGTGTAGTTTCAAATTTGGACTCCTGGCATTTAGCAGCATTACCTTTAATTTGTGTTTTGATGAAATGTTTATGTTGGTAGTTTTAACCTCATCACTTTTCCTAAAAAAGGCACTATAGGGGAGGCAAGAGCCTTTGTCAAAAGCCTGAAACCCAGGTGAGACAGATGCAGGCCATCTCTGGCAAAGCATCATGGTCTGTTGATCATATCTTCCCAGGCTGTCAGATACTGGATCCCCCTAGATTGACACCAGAAACTAAACCAATTGTTAAAGTCAATCATTTTTCTCTTTGTATTGAGGCATCATTCTGGCTGACAGCAGAATGCTGCTTAAGGCTAGAGACATACCTGCCTGTGACACATAATCAGTGAGCTCAATCATGTTGCTCTTCATATAGTCCAGAAAGGTACATATCAAATCATTCATGCCAACATGGACTACAACAGAGTTATAACAGTACCTGTTGCTGAGAGACTTGAGTCCACATGTGATAAGGTAGATTCTGGCACCTGACAGGCAACTAACCGTGACTTTCTCCTTATCCAGCCTTGTGTGAGGCACATCTGTGTATCTCAAATGGAGTCTCCTATAACTAATATGGTGGGTTTATGGTGAAGCCTTAGTGGTTGAGAGGCACGGGTGTGTGGACTATGTGTGGTATGTGGTCTGGAGGGCTGTGGAGATCGCTTGTGTTTTTGCCTCGGCGTTCTCCATTGTTTGGGTGTTTATATGTGGAGGACCTCCGCATATGTAGGTGTGTGTTGTGTAGGTGTGGGTGGTGTTTGAGGTGTTGTTATTGTGTCAGCATCCTTTTCGGTGCCAGATATACTGGCTCCAGGGGGAGAGAGCTTGGACTCAAGGTTCCTAATGTAATTGCATCTCTCACAAATTGTGTTCCTAAATGGTAGTACTAGATAGTTGTCTGCGTACATGAAGCAGTTGCAACACTGTCTCAGGATACCCATATCAACCAGACTGGCAGAAAAAATTGTAGGAAATTGTCCATCCATATTTGTCAGAATCTGTGGGAAAAAGGCCAGGGAGAGCTAAGGGGTGAGCCTAACGCCCAAGTGCTTAAACCAAAACAAAGAGCTTAGAATAACACTTGCGAATAACATTTAACAATTAAGACAGGCTATAAAGAAGCAGTAATAAATGGAACAGAATAGATGCAGTTGAACACTTTAGAGAACAGGCAGCGAGTAGCAGGAATAGGTGGGCTCTGATGTGCTATACTGAAAATGTCTCACACTCTGATGTGCTATACTGAAAATATCTCGCACTGTAGGTTTAGAAAATGATGAGTCACAAAATGAGTTACCAAATCTTGCAATCGCAATATGTCATGTAGCATACAATCCAGACCATTGTAATAATCCATATCTTTTGTACTTTTAGTGTTGTCGCCTCACAACAAGACGTTGTCCCGTTCAATTCTCAGCTAGAGCGTCTTCTGTTACGTTGAAGGTTGTGCATCAGGGCTGGTAACTCGGCATGTAAAAAAAAAATCCACTACCAAACATTAGCGGACCGGAGTTCCGCTGTGGCGACCCCTAACCGGAATAAGCCGAAAGGCACAACAACATTAAAGTAGTTTTTAACAAATTTTACTGTGCATTATTAATGTTTCCAAGGTTCTACTGAACAGAGTCTTACATTGTTAATGCAGTTTATATAATAATTTACTAATTGAATAAGTATTGGGTAGTTTTGTTGTAAGGTTCTAAAGTAAAATGTGGTCCTTTTTATATTATCAGTTATTTTTTTATAAATTTTAAAAATGTCATGAAGGTTATGTTGTTTTGTTAGTTTTAAATTTGAGGTACGTTTTGTACTTAGCTTGTTTTAGTCACTGGGATTCAGAAAGGTGTATCACAATGTAGAAGCCTTGTCTTGGACTGCTCTACTGCTATGGTTTTCCTCTCCTGGGAGCCTTGCATGGAGAACAGTTTTGTGGATAACAATGTATACTAATGTTCAGTTCAGAAGAGTGCTAACACTAATTAACCATGCATTCTAACCCAGAAATGCTTGCAGCTTCTGATTAATTCAGTCAAGATATTTTCTAAATTGCTCAGTTCAGTAAAATTTAATTCTAAGAAAAAAAGTGAATGCCGTTTTTCGACAGTATTCACTCCCATAGGAGTGCTCACAGTACAGGCAAGTGTAGAGAGGGTATATGTGTTTATGTCTGTGTCTGCATGTCTTTGTGTCTCTGTGCATACATATTTGTAGAAGTGTGTGTGTGTGTGTGTGTGTGTGTGTGTGTGTGTGTGTGTGTGTGTGTGTGTGTGTGTGTGTGTGTGTGTGTGTGTGTGTGTGTGTGTGTGTGTCTGAGTGACTGTGTGTATTGAAGTATGTGTGTAGTTGTGTGGCTGAGTGTTTCCATAAGTGTGAGTGAGCAAGCAGGGGCTTGTCTTGGATGATTAGATGTGTGTGTGTGTGTGTGTGTGTGTGTGTGTGTGTGTGTGTGTGTGTGTGTGTGTGTGTGTGTGCATGTGTGCATGTATCTGAGTGACAGTGTGTATTAAAGTATGTGTACAGTTGTGTGGGTGACTGTTTCCTTGAGTGTGAATCAGCAAATAGGAGCTTGTTTATGGATTATTACATATGTGTTTGTGTGTGCTTGTGTGTCTGTGAGCACATGTAAATGGTTCCAATGTTACCATGATATGTGGATCGCTAGGGACAACATTCATTAAGTCATGTCTGATAGTACAATGTTCAATTCAAAGACACAGCACTGAGCCACTAATGAGGTATCTCTCTCTGCAGCTTAGGTATGTCTCTGAATCAGACAATGTCTCCATTGTACTAACTGACCAACACCTCATTGTGAGCAGAGAGTATCTCTTTGAATCCCATGATTGTTACTTAGGATTCATAGAATCAGACCCATTTTTCTGGTATAGCAATGTTCTGATTTGCTAGCTCTGTTAGAGATTTATTTTATTTGATGCTTTACTTTTATCATTTGTTGTTCAAATCTGATTACATGGCATTATTAGTTGGTTGACTTAATTAAGAGGTATTAATTGTTCAAGGATGTGTCTGTATTTTGTGTGTCCAGAGTCTGAATTGTGTTTTTTATTTTGTTTGAACTGAATCGGAGTTGTGGTCTACATTTTATTTTTTTTTCTTTGTGTAGAATCAGGTTTGGGGATTATTTTGGAAGTACTGTCATATTTTGGGGAGTTGTGCATATTTGTGAAATGTTATCTTAGTTTTCGGAGTAAATACACCAGATTTTTATGTAGGTAAGCAACTGATGATGCGCCAAGAGTGCAGATTAACCTTCGTTGATGTGTCAAGTGCACACACACACACACACACACACACACACACACACACACACACACACACGTATATAGATATAAAGAGATGTTCACATTTGGAATATACACACACACACACACACACACACACACACACACACACACACACACACACACACACACACACAAACATACACACACACACTATGTCCATATAGAATGCTAAGCCTATCAAAACATAAATACTGAAACATTCAGTTTTGCAATGAAACACCCTCCCTCCCTACACACCAGATTTTTATGTAGGTAAGCAACTAATGATGCGCCAAGAGTGCAGATTAACTTTTGTTGATGATGTGTCAAGTGCACACACACACACACACACACACACACACACACACACACACACACACACACACACACACACACACACACACACGTATATAGATATAAAGAGATGCTCGCATTTGGAATACACACACACACACACACACACACACACACACACACACACACACACACACACACACACACACACACACACACACAGTCACACACACATGTATACATATATAGATATAAAAAGATGTTCACATTGGGAATCCAGACACACACACACACACACACACACACACACACACACACACACACACACACACACACACACACACACACACACACACACACACACACACACACACACACACACACACATACATATATAGATATAAAGAGATGTTCACATTGGGAATTCACTCACACACACACACACACACACACACACACACACACACACACACACACACACACACACACACACACACAAACATGCACACACACACTATGTCCATATAGAATGCTAAGCCTATCAAAACATAAATACTAAAACATTCAGTTTTGCAATGAAACACCCTCCCTCCCTACCATTAATATCTCTCCTGTTTAATTATTTTAACTTTGATGTCACATATCTTGATTGAAAAGGTATATGGACGGGGGGGTAGAGAGAGAGAGAGATGCAAAAAGAAGCTCTAGCACAAGATGGCAAATTCAGAATAAATCCAAGTTTAATACAATGAACGCCCTTCCCCACCTGAACAAGACTGCAGTTTTGCTGATAACTTCATCTCATCAGTGTTCATCTACCCAGTCATTACTCAACATAGATTTTGTGTATCAGGAAGTCACGTGATAACTTTTTTCAAAAAAGGCTATGTGCAACATTTTTACTTCATAGATTATTTGCTGCTGTTGTTCCCTGCTTTTGAAGATGTTATATTGTTACTATATGATTTTAATATGACACAATATCCCTTCTTAGTCGAAATGGTTTCTGAATTTTCTTTGGACAATGATGATTCTATGTTGTTGCTGCCATCAGAAAGTGAAGTTTTTCATCTATTACTTCAACATCAACTGGGAATTTCCTATTCATCAGTTATTTAGTAATCTTCCCAATACTTCCAAGAAACTGCATCCTAATGTGATGCATTATCAGATGTTGAAGGCTTATCTTATGTAGGATATGGTCCCTGGAGGAATGCAAGTTTAGATAGACCCTGGGGTAGGTATTGATTATTCCACGGTTTTGTCTAAGTGGTGCAGCATAAAGAACATGCTGTCACATTTATTCCCTGAGTGCTTAGCTGAACATTATGAATCTTCAATTAATGATTAAAGTTAGAGAATATTAGTTGCAGTAGCTGCTGCTGAAAATTTCAGTGAGCATGAAATGTTTTCTTGCTTACAAAAGTCTTTTTCACAAACTTTTTTGCATACAACTCATTTTCACAAACTATCAATGAACTTAATTGACCTTAATGCCAGAAACATTGAAAAATGATTATAAAAACAACATTGCTTACACTTGGAAAAAGCAGGAATGAGGAGTGAGATTTGCATGCAAGCAACTGACCTTTAGGAATACTACTGGTGAAGATGACACTAGCAATAAACATAAGAGGGGACATAAGAGGAGATTAATTTTACATGACTTTGATTCTACTACTGACCTTTCTGCTAATACTGATACTGAAGCTGACTGAATTTTTCACTGAGTACAAAAAGGAGTAACTTAAATACTGGTGTTAATCACCTCTTTATATATAAATGTCGGAGTAGGAACCACCATAGAAGAATGGAATATTCTGGACAGAACTTAAATACTGAGAATTTGGGAGATATATTTAACCAACAGGACATTTAATTAAGATAACATTTATGTTTTAAATAAAGGTTTACATTTTATTCCTAGCCATCTTGTTTCTGGATTTGATACAGTTATTAAAATAAGGAGTCTTACTAGGCCATTAAATTTAAATTATCGGTCTCCTACTAGATATGTTGATCTGCGTGCCGATAGCAAGATTAATAATTATTTGTTTGCTGTATATTTAAAGGATAACATTTTCAAGCCCCTTAACATCTAATTGTTAGAGGTTTTTTTTTAAATTTGATCATGAAAGAACTACATGTGATGAGTACAAGAAACTTTTGTAATTTTTTATTCAACTTGAATCACAATCAATTGGATACATCAACTAATCTCAAAGACGCGTGATATTATTATTTCAAATGCTGATAAGGGTGGTGCAGTAGTGGCTTTGGGACTGTGATAAATATAGTGATGAGGCTTTTCTTCAACTAATGCTTTCTTTTGCCATCAACTGTATGTCAGTCTCATTCCATACTTCAAACAGCAAATTGTTTTTTTTTTCTTACAGCTCTTAACAAAGGCATTATTTCTGAAAATCTTAAGAAACTATTGATAGTCAAGAGACCAGGTTATCAGCAAGTCTATGTTTTTGCCATGGTATATAAGAACATCAATCTGTTTTTTGGTAGACCCATAATGGCAGGTAGAGGATACCTAATGGCATCTAGTTTGTTTGTTTGTTTGTTTTTTTCTGTTAAGAAAAATGCTGTAAACTAGATTAGTCTCCTTTCTGAGGGCACATATTCATGATATTACTGATTTTCTTAGATTAATTTCTAAACTGCTTTTGGAACAAAGAACACAGCTCTGCATCTTTGATGTTAAATTTTTATATATGAATATTCCCAAATCAAGCTTGTTTTAAAGCCATCAAACATTTTTTTTAAGTATCTCTAATTTATACAACAAAGATTCCTCCACGTTACTTCTTTCTCTTTTAGAACTGCCTTTACACATAAATGTATTTTATTTTAAGGGTGACTGCTACCATGTGATTAAAGGAGCAGAAATGGGAGACCCATTTGCACTTAACTTATGTAAATATAGTCCTGGTTTATTTGTAAAATGAATATATTTAAAGTCAGGATAATAATAAATATATTTACATAATAGAAATGTTGAGATGGTATCTTGATGATTGTTGGATCTTGTGGTCAGGGTATGTCATGCAGCTAAATGATTTCATGTGTTATTTAAACAGTAACTTGTTGGATATCAGTTTTATTCATACTCACACTTTATTTACTTCTTCAGTTTTGAATTATTACTAAACCTTTGGATGGATCAGTAAAGACAATGATATATAGAGCATGCTTTACTAGGAATGTACTTTTGGCCTTTGATAGTTGTCATCCAAAACAAATTTTGGACATGATTCTCTACTCTCAATTCTTTAGACTTGACAGAATTTGTAGTGATGACAGTAGTTTCCAAAAGGAAGTTGAACATTGGATGACTAGATTTAAACAATGAGGCTACAGTGGCACCATTTTACAGTCATCTGCTGAAAATAAAAATCATAAACAGATCTGACGGACTGCATTATGGTAATAAGTACCAGAGTAGACAACCCTTAAAATAATCAGTTGTACACTGCCTTATGGAACTAATACATTCAACATTAAATCAATTGTATCCTAATACTGCCATCTTTTAACTGAATATAGATTATTTTGTACCATTGCACCTGATATGCCACTTTGTTTCTATCTACAAAAATCCATTTGTTCTATGCCATCTTCAAAGAGCTCCATCTATGGGATGTTTCCCATGTAGTAATTGCACCTGTTGTAATATGATTTGTAAAACCAAGTTCTTTGCCTCTGTCAATGCAGTAAAGACATTTGAAAATTGACATCTTGTTACCTGTAGTACTGAATGGTTGATCAATATGGCTATCTGCACATGTAGTATCTTTTATGTTAGGCAAACAAAGTGATCCTAGACACATTTGTTAGTACATATAAGTGATATAAGATGTAAAAGAAGACTGTTAGTACATATAAGTGATATAAGATGTAAAAGAGACTGCAATGCATTATTTAAACATCTTTTAAAACACTCTACTGGTTATTTTACTAAGAAAAAGTCATACCTCAGCATGGGCAAGGAATTTAAACAACAAGAAGCAGAATTGGATTACTAATTTAGAGGTGTTATATTCACTTGATTTAAATGAAACATGAATTTGCCTTATTTTTTTACTTAAAATGTCTTTTTTAATGCATGTTATGTAGTATATATTAAAACAATGTATCGGTGCTATAGCTGTATTTCTTTTTAAATAATGTTTATTAATAAATATGTTAGTTATGCCTTTTTTTAATAAATAAGAAGGTATAAATAATTGTATGCCTGTTTATATAGGAAATATGGTTGTGTTTAGTAATATTTGATTGTAGTATATTATTTTGTCCACTAGGAGTCACTACAGTACATATAAATATATATGTTAAAAATACATTTTTTAATCCATCCTTTGTTGACAATGTTACTCTCACTAGGCTACTATCCACTTTTCAGGGGAGACTTGAGGTGGTATTTACACTACCAGGGGAAATTTGTCCACAGCATCGAGGAACTTCCCCTACACTTGGTAGTAGGGGGAAACATTTGTGTGTTCCAGGCGCAGAGGTGGCCTGAAGATACAGGGAGAAAACATGGCTGACTCAGCTTGTGCTGAAACTTGAATGAAAGTTTCTGAAAATGTAGTTAAAATGGTAGAATCACTACCAGAAGTACAGAAAAAAAAAACATTGGTATTGGAGAAAAAAGAGACTGTGAAGGAAAAGAAGATTGTAGCTTAAACAGAGATGGATTCAGAGGAAACTTTCAGAGGAGATTGTTTGAAGGAGAGACAGTTGCCTATGAAAAATACATAATTACAGCCCTCCAATGGGGGTTGCGGGATGATTATTTGGAAAAAATGGTAAATCAAAGTAAGCCAGAAGAAGAAGAAAAAGGAGAAGAAGAGACTGCCAGAAAAAAAGTTCCAGAGAAAAAAAGTATACAAAAACTGTTGAAGAAGGACCAAGGAAGAGAGAAGAAATAAAAGAAATAAAAAAGAAGTATACAGTATGTGTCAGCAGCAAAAAACAAGAAAACGTGGACAGGTATGAGGGTTGGGACTCTGTCATAGCACCTCTGGGTGTCAAAGCAAAAGAGGTAAGAAGACTTTTTGTGACTTGATATTTTTCAGACTGGGTAAGCACGGAAAATTTTTGGGGTGCATATGAACAAAAGAAAAATATTTATCCATGGTTAGAATATGTGGTGCAAGCTTCTTACAGACAAAGAAATAATGATCCAGTTTAGAAGTGAAGTTGAAGCAAAAGAACTGAAAGAACATTTGTTAACTATATGTAAAGAAGTAATGGGCATTACAAAAATATATGATAAAAGAGGACTATGAACTGGGGGAGGGGAATGTGTAGTAATACTGACAATGGAAAATGATAATGTTATGCATGTACCTAGTATTATTAATGGGGTCTATATTATATGAACAGTCTTTCGGCTTTTCCCGGTTAGGGATCGCCACAGTGGAACTCCGGTCTGCTCATGACTGGCAGTGGATTTTTACTGGGCCAAGTTGCCAGCCCAATGCCCAACCTTCAAGGAAGACACACCCATTCATGCTTGTACCTACCTGCACGTCTTTAGCATCACTCGACCGCGGGGAGAACATGCAGACTCTACACAGAAGGCTCTCCAGCCAAGAATCAAATGGGAGAACCTCTTGCTGTTAGGCGAGAATGCTACTGCTGCACCACCATGACCGTTGGGTCTATATTATATGAATGAAAGTTAATATTCTCGTACACTCTAAAGAGTGAAAATGCCGGGCCTTGAAGAGCTTCTTCTGGGATTGCAGTACAGTCAAGGTTGGAATATTTGCCATTTCCTCACTGTAGTGATCTCGGAGTTGGTATATATACTTAATGGGGGGTGTAGCCCCCCACAATTAGGAGTTTGTGGCCCAGCATTTTCACTATTTAGAGCATCCGAGATTATGAACTTTCATTCATATAATATAGACCCTTATTAATCTCCATGATAATAGGGGTTTTGTGAAATGCAGGTATCAACCAAAGAGTTGTTATTTTTGTGGAAAAATTATCATTTAATCAATGAATGTTATACAAAAGATGTTATTTATGTGGTAAAACAGGGCATAATGAAAATAAATGTGATTTAAAGTGTAAAAAATGTGGCAATGCTGGTCATTCATGGTTTGAACGTGAAATGAATTGCAAGAAAATGAAAATGAAGTGATACAGGAGAAAGATAGAATGTGTTACACAAGAAAATGTACAAAAACATGTGACTGATAAAGAGATTATACATGAAGTGATACCGGAGAAAGAGATAGAATGTGTTATACAATAACATGTACAAAAACATGTGACTGATAAAGAGGTTATACATGAAGTGATACAGGAAAAAGAGATAGAATGTGTTACACAAGAAAATGTACAAAAAGATGTACCTGATAAAGAGATTATACATGAAGTGATACAGGAGAAAGAGATAGAATGTGTTACACAAGAAAATGTACAAAAAGATGTGACTGATAAAGAGATTATACATGAAGTGATACAGGAGAAAGAGATAGAATGTGTTACACAAGAAAATGTACAAAAACATGTACCTGATAAAGAAACTATACATGAAGTTATACAGGAGAAAGAGATAGAATGTGTTACACAAGAAAATGTACAAAAATATGTACCTGATAAAGAAACTATACATGAAGTTATACAGGAGGAAGAGATAGACTGTGTTACACAAGAAAATGTACAAAAAGATGTACCTGATAAAGAGGTTATACATGAAGTGATACAGGAGAAAGATAGAATGTGTTACACAAGAAAATGTACAAAAAGATGTACCTGATAAAGAGATTATACATGAAGTGATACAGGAGAAAGAGATAGAATGTGTTACACAAGAACATGTACAAAAAGATGTGACTGATAAAGAGATTATACATGAAGTGATACCGGAGAAAGAGATAGAATGTGTTATACAATAAAATGTACAAAAAGATGTGACTGATAAAGAGATTATACATGAAGTGATACAGGAGGAAGAGATAGACTGTGTTACACAAGAAAATGTACAAAAACATGTGACTGATAAAGAGGTTATACATGAAGTGATACCGGAGAAAGAGATAGAATGTGCTATACAATAAAATGTACAAAAAGATGTGACTGATAAAGAGGTTATACATGAAGTGATACCGGAGAAAGAGATAGAATGTGTTATACAATAAAATGTACAAAAAGATGTGACTGATAAAGAGATTATACATGAAGTGATACAGGAGGAAGAGATAGACTGTGTTACACAAGAAAATGTACAAAAACATGTGACTGATAAAGAGGTTATACATGAAGTGATACCGGAGAAAGAGATAGAATGTGTTACACAAGAAAATGTACAAAAAGGTGTGACTGATAAAGAGGTTATACATGAAGTGATACCGGAGAAAGAGATAGAATGTGCTATACAATAAAATGTACAAAAAGATGTGACTGATAAAGAGGTTATACATGAAGTGATACCGGAGAAAGAGATAGAATGTGCTATACAATAAAATGTACAAAAGGATGTGACTGATAAAGAGGTTATACATGAAGTGATACAGGAGAAAGAGATAGAATGTGTTATACAATAAAATGTACAAAAACATGTGACTGATAAAGAGGTTATACATGAAGTGATACAGGAAAAAGAGATAGAATGTGTTACACAAGAAAATGTACAAAAAGATGTACCTGATAAAGAAACTATACATGAAGTTATACAGGAGAAAGAGATAGAATGTGTTACACAAGAAAATGTACAAAAATATGTACCTGATAAAGAAACTATACATGAAGTTATACAGGAGGAAGAGATAGACTGTGTTACACAAGAAAATGTACAAAAAGATGTACCTGATAAAGAGGTTATACATGAAGTGATACAGGAGAAAGATAGAATGTGTTACACAAGAAAATGTACAAAAAGATGTGACTGATAAAAGAGATTATACATGAAGTGATACCGAAGAAAGAGATAGAATGTGTTATACAATAAAATGTACAAAAAGATGTGACTGATAAAGAGGTTATACATGAAGTGATACCGGAGAAAGAGATAGAATGTGTTATACAATAAAATGTACAAAAAGATGTGACTGATAAAGAGATTATACATGAAGTGATACAGGAGAAAGATAGAATGTGTTACACAAGAAAATGTACAAAATCATGTGACTGATAAAGAGATTATACATGAAGTGATACCGGAGAAAGAGATAGAATGTGTTATACAATAAAATGTACAAAAACATGTGACTGATAAAGAGGTTATACATGAAGTGATACAGGAAAAAGAGATAGAATGTGTTACACAAGAAAATGTACAAAAAGATGTACCTGATAAAGAGATTATACATGAAGTGATACAGGAGAAAGAGATAGAATGTTTTACACAAGAAAATGTACAAAAAGATGTGACTGATAAAGAGATTATACATGAAGTGATACCGGAGAAAGAGATAGAATGTGTTATACAATAAAATGTACAAAAAGATGTGACTGATAAAGAGGTTATACATGAAGTGATACCGGAGAAAGAGATAGAATGTGTTACACAAGAAAATGTACAAAAAGATGTACCTGATAAAGAGATTATACATGAAGTGATACAGGAGAAAGAGATAGAATGTGTTACACAAGAAAATGTACAAAAACATGTGACTGATAAAGAGATTATACATGAAGTGATACAGAAGAAAGAGATAGAATGTGTTACACAACAAAATGTACAAAAAGATGTACCTGATAAAGAGGTTATACATGAAGTGATACAGGAGAAAGATATAATGTGTTACACAAGAAAATGTACAAAAACATGTGACTGATAAAGAGATTATACATGAAGTGATACAGAAGAAAGAGATAGAATGTGTTACACAACAAAATGTACAAAAAGATGTACCTGATAAAGAGGTTATACATGAAGTGATACAGGAGAAAGATAGAATGTGTTACACAAGAAAATGTACAAAAACATGTGACTGATAAAGAGATTATACATGAAGTGATACAGGAGAAAGAGATAGAATGTGTTATACAAGAAAATGTACAAAAACATGTACCTGATAAAGAGGTTATACATGAAGTGATACAGGAGAAAGATAGAATGTGTTACACAAGAAAATGTACAAAAACATGTACCTGATAAAGAGGTTATACATGAAGTGATACAGGAGAAAGATAGAATGTGTTACACAAGAAAATGTACAAAAACATGTGACTGATAAAGAGGTTATACATGAGGGCAATGAAAGTAACAAGGAAACAAAACAGAAGAGACAAGTCAGGAAGAAGCTGACTGATGTCCAGTACGAAATAAAAATAATTTGATAGGAAAAGAGTTAAAGAAAGGAAAAGAAAATTCAAAAATATAATAAAAATAAGAAAGAAAAGGAATAAACTTTTTATTATACTAACCATTCCTCAAAGCTGAAAATATTAGCTTTAAATGTGAACAGTATGAAAAATCTTAAGACGAGAATGGTGTGCTGCAGTAGATGCACATATTATTGTTTTAGAAGATATCAGATTATTAACAGAGGAAGAAAGAACACAAACTGAAAAACGTTGAAAGTGTGCGGTAGTTTAGAACATGGAAAAAGAAACGTGCTCGGACATATGTATATTATGTCAAGAATGCATTAAAATATTAGCTGTAACCATAGTGGAAATAGGATGAATTACAGTAATAGACTTGAGATGGAAGAAATATGTGTATAGAATTATAGCTTTGTATGCATATGTAAAACCACACCACACCAGACTAACTTAAAACTAACTAAATAAATAAAAGCCAGTAAATGAAAACCAGAAAGTTTATTATATAAAAACACACACCTTCATTAAGTGCTTTCATCTCTACAGATACTGAGACTTCATCAGACTGGAAATGTATAATTAAAAACACTTAAATAATAATAATCTCATCACATGGCATTAATTGACAATCAGTGTTTTAACTCTTTCCTTTTTAAAAGACCTACCACAAAACATTAACATATGCAGGAGATGCAATTATATAGCTAAATTGGAGGCTAAGCTCTCTCCATCCAAGACTGGAACAGACAGCCATGAGGAGAAGGTTACACTTGCACCACACCTCCAGCCTCACATAGTAAACCAGCACTGGCAAAAAATACACATAAATACACAAAATCATACTTGGAGGCTCTAAATAAAAACTTGCAAAAGCATCAGGGAGCTCCAAAGCTGACACCCAAAAAACCTGCACCTCCTGTCACAAACCAGACAACACATAAAACACAAAATCAATGTGCTGCACAATCACAGCCCTTAAGGCAAAATAACATACCTAACACACTAGTAATAGGTGACTCTATAGTCAGGCACACCGACGTCCCACTCACTAGGCTGGACAAGGGGAAGGTTACTGTTAGCTGCCTGTCAGGAGCCAGAATCTGCCACATAACACAAGCACTCAGGTCACTCTAAAACAAGTACAAATATGACTCTGTCATTGTTCATGTTGGTGTGAATGACCTGAGACGTACCTCCCTGGACTACATGAAAAGAGACATGGAAGAGCTCTCTGATCATGTAGCCCAGGCAGGTAAGACCCTGACCCTGAGTAGCATCCTGCCCTCACCACGAATGATACCGCAATATAAAGAAATAAATATCAATTTCAACAATTGGGTAAGCTTCTGGTGTCATTCAAGGGGGATCTAGTATCTGTCAGCCTGGGACGACATGCTCGACAAGCCTCGTTGCTTCGCAAGACACAGCTTGCACCTGTCACCCCTAGGCTTTCGAATACTGGCCAAGGCTCTTGCAGCCCCGATAGTGCCTTTTTTAGGCAAGGCTCAAAAGTCAAACCCACCTCCGTAAAGAGCACAAATAAAAAAATGAGGGTTGTGCTACTCAACGTCAGGAGTCTAAATCTCAAAATGCATGCGCTCGAAGCACTCCTCAGTATAGAGAACGTCGACATCTGTGCAGTAACTGAAACCTGGTTTAAGGCTCCACAGAGCACACCAGCACTACTGGGCTACAACTCATACCACACATTTCGGCCACAGAACATGGACCGAAACACAAAAGGAGGGGGTGTATCCATATTCATAATGGATACCTACACCTCCAGGTTAGTGGCACAGCATGATACCTCCGAGATCATCCATGTGCAACTAACATCAGGCAAATCTGCAATGCAAATTGTAGCCTGCTACAGCTCACCCTCCATGACCCAGGACCAGCACTCCGCCTTTCTGGGGACACTGGAAAACATGAAGGTCCTACCGAACACCCTGATATTGGGCGATTTCAATTACCCTACCGTTAACTGGGAAAACTACTCTAGTACAAACTCCCAGGTCCAGCGCTACCTGGAATTTATCAAGTCAAATGCCCTGGATCAGCTGGTAAACTCCCCTACCAGAGGTGAAAACATATTGGACATGGTCATCACCAACATGGGCGACAGGTGTTCCACACCAGAGGTCAACCCGTCACTGGTTAAATCAGACCATAAACTAATCACTCTGTATGTCCACACCACACCACCACCTCCAAGCAAGGAAACCACAGTGAAAAACTTTTCTATAGCAAACTTCACATTACTTAAGACAGAGGTGGTAAGTTTCACAGCCATAACTCTAAAGGATAACAGTGTCAAAGATGCAGGAACCTTTAGAAATGTACTCTATGAGCACCTACAAGGATGCATGGAACGTGCCATCCCTAGCAAAACCAAGACTCACTCCCCTAACAGAAGGAAACCAGTCTGGTGGACCCCTGCCATAAACAGGCTATACAATAGAAGGAGGAAACTAGTTCAGAAAAAAAGCAAATCCCAAGAAGGAAAGACATCCCTGATCAGTATCAGTAAGAAACTAAGGTCCCTCATAATATCCTCCAAGGCTAACTTCTAAAGAAAAATAGCCAAGGATTCGAAAGATAACCACAAAGCCTTCTTTAGCTATGTCAAGAATCTAAGTGGCAACTCGCAGATATGCTCTGAGCTAGTGCAAAATAGCACAAAATATACTGAACCCACTGATATTGCCAACATCCTGGCAGATAGAGTCAGTGCAAACTTCTCCCCCCTCTCATCCCCAAAAGGGCCCACAACAATACCGGAAAAGTGTAGTGTCCCGGAAATCACAGATGCACAGGTGAAAACAGCCTTTTCAAAAGCCAAAATCACAGCATCAATGGGCCAGATGGTGTCCCAGGCTGCATCTTGCATGAACTACTGAACGAACTAACCCCGCACCTAAACACACTGTTCAACCTCAGCCTCTCCACAGGCTACATGCCCATAGAATGGTGCACAGCAATGGTTATTCCACTCCACAAAGGAGGGGGCTACAACTGACCCTGGTAACTATTGCCCCATAAGCCTGACTAGCCTGGTCTGCAAGGCTAAGGACCGCATCATCATGGAACTCATTAACAAAGACATTGGAAAACTCCAAACACTTGACCTGACTCAGTCTGGCTTTATTAAGGGCAGATCATACCTACTAAACCTGGTTGACTTCTTTGAGACAGTCACCAAGGCCTTAGATGAGGGGAAGGTAGTTCACACAGCCTACCTTGACCTCACCAAGGCTTTTGACACCATTTCCCACTCTGGAATTATAGAAAAACTCACCAGCCTGAACATAAACCCCTACGTCACAAGATGGGTTGCCAACTGGCTTACAGACAGAACCCACACAGTAAGAATAGTGGGCTCCAGGTCCAACTCTAAACCAGTTGCAAGTGGTGTCCCACATGGCTCGGTCCTAGGACCCCTACTGTCCGGCATATACTTCTTAGAAGTACAGGCAAACACAGGAGGACTATGGCTAACCAAGTTCGCCAATGACTGCAACCTGGGAGCCATAATTGTCTCTCCAGCTGACATGGACATTCTCCAAAAGGGCCTTACTGAGATGGACACCTGGTGTCAAAGTTATGGTCTCAAGCTAAATGCCAAAAAATGCATAGTCATCCCATTTGGGAAAAACAAAACACCCATGAATTACCACATAGGTGGCAGCCCCCTTAATACAGAAGAGGTAATAAGAGTCTGGGAACCCAGGTAGATAGTAATCTCTCCTTTGACAATCATATTGCCAAAGTAGTTAGGAAATCCTTCTATGTAGGCCATCTAATTACTAAAGGGTTTGCATCTAGAAATAAAGAGGTTATAGTGCCCCTCTACTTATCACTCATCAGACCCATCATAGAGTACAATGCCCCATTTGGGATGTACCTTACAAGATACTTCCAACAGCTGGAAAGACCACAAAAGTACCTCACCAAGAGGATTACTGGCCTCAAACATATGTCCTATGCAGCCCGACTGGAAAAACTCCGGCTGTACTCAGTTGCATATCACTTACGCAGAGGTGATCTCTGCCTGACTTACAAAGCCATGTCCAACTCAGAATTGATGGACATGCTGCACCTAAAGAAATCCAAGTCACTGTGAGCCACTCACTCTAGTGAGCTAAACCTCGCCACAACAATAAATAGAACATGCTGGAGGGATAGATTCCTGTCACAGAGACTCCCCATGCTTTGGAACAAAATTTCTAACTACATTAGGCAGAGCCCCTCACTAACACTCTTCAAGAGAAACATTGATGAGTGGATAGGTAACAGAAAATACACCCCTGGGATCACTTCATTGGCTCTTCTTGATAGAGGCTCAGTTAATTATTCAATGGGGTGGCGAAAGCTGACACACTCTGGCTAGGCTTATAAATGCCCTCGGGCAGATAGCCTAGTACCTACCTATGAACCTAAATAAGCCACAATATCTTCTCTGTTGTTTAAACCTGGTGGTAGCAAGCATTTAACTTGACCTGCCATGAATATTCAAGCCACCCCAGCTTATCTTCCACATTAAACAATTTTTTCAGGTTTTTAATGTCATTCAGTACTATAACCTTGAAAACAATTTTACACTTTTCATTCATAAAATCAATTCCCAAGGCATTCATTTTGTCTCCTGTCTGTACTGCATACTTTTGTTCATATATCATTTTGTATAACTCTTTAGTAGTACAACCTATATAAAATGCCATACAGGAGACACAAAAGCCAAATAAACCACAAATCTGGGCTTGCAAGTATACAAACCCTTAATCTTGATACCATAATTATTAATAACAATTTCATTAGAATCAGTATATAAATATTCACATGAATTACAATTAAAACACTTCATCATCCCAACCTTGTTACATTTTCCTTCAGACATATTCAGTTTGACTTGAAAATAATTCTTAAAACTTTTCCCTCTCTTTTGCTTAAAAACTGGACAATCACCTAAAACCTTAATTATTTCAGGGCACCCATTAAAAACCTTACAGTTATTAATAATAATCTTCTTTGTGGCTTTTGTATTAATACTTTACCTGCATAAATGTTATAAAATCTCTCTTAATAGATTTGTCCATATGAGATGCTACTTGATTTCTAAAATTACTCACTTCAACAAAAGTATCTGACACTAATTTCTCAGGATAATCTCTATGTAATAACTTATTGCACAGACTTCTACCGTCTTCTAAAAAATCTTGACCTCTCACTGTAAGGTTGCTAATTCTCATTAATTGTCCCTTGACCACATTCTCTTTGGTCTTTTTAGGGTACATACTTTAATAGTGCAAATAAGCATTATTTTGTACATCTTTTTTATACACTTTAGTTAACAACCTATCATTAACTTTAAAGATTGTAACATCTAGGAAATTAATCTGAATCAAACTATAATTACACGTACATTTTAAATAAGAACTGACACTATTGAAATACTCAATAAAATTCAACAAAGATTCCTCACTTCCCCTCCAAATTAAAAAAGCATCATCAATAAATCATTGGAAAATCACAATATTACTCAAAAAATTACTCTGCAAGATATTCACGGTTTCTAACCCATTCATGAAGATATTAGCACAGCTAGGAGTCATTGCTGCCCCATAACTACTCCATTACTTTCACAATAGAGTTCATTATTGAACTTGAAAAAAATTATAGCTTAGAATAATGTCTAACAATTCCATTAAATTATATACTGTATTACTAGAAAATAACTTAGAGTTCAATAATTCAAGTCTAACAACCTCCATCCTTTCAGCATCGGGTATAACTGTATACATAGAGCTAATATCCAGTGTGACTAGCAAATCAGTTTCACATATCAAACTCTCCTTAATTTTGTTTATAAAATAAAAAGAATTTTTAAAAAATACTACTCAATTGTACTACCTTTATGTATCTACATAAATAGCCACACTTTCTGTCTTACTATTTGTACTAGCCACAATTGGTCATAAAGGAGGATCATCTAGTTCTTTGTGTATTTTGGGTAAACTGAAAATTCAACTTAACCTAGGATTGTCAATTCTCAAATAATTCTTAATAGAGTCAGTTATTCTTCTACTGTAGAACCATTCTTCAATTTAAGAATCAATGAAAAAAACTAGCTTTTTTGCATTAAGATATGTCACAACCTTATAAAAACCAGTGTCAGATAACATATTCTTTATTTTATTAGCATAAAACATCTTGTCTAATAATGCCAAGGCATTGCCTTTATCAGCTTTTAAAATCAAAATTTATTCACTGTTAATTAAATCATTAAAAATCTCTCTTTCTTTCTTATTAAATTACAATACCTATATTCAGATTTTTTGTCAAATAATTTAATAATTTGCAAATCAGACAAAATTAAAAACATCTCTAATTCCTTTTTTAAGAGGAGGGTTAAAAGTGCTAGGCTTATAAAACATATCACTTTTGGCAATGCTGTCTACAAAAAGAAACATAAAGTTCAATTTTCTGACATAATCTCTTAAACAATTAATGGTGTCGAGCTTATTAGCTCACTTAGCTGGAACAAAGCTCCATCCTTTACTTAGGACTTTACAAGCTTTGCAAGTTAAACTAAACTTAGAAAGGTTAACAATTTTGAAAGAAACAGTACCTAATTTCTCCGATGGTTCACTCTTTTCTTCCAGTTTTTCTTCCATTGCCTTCAGTTCACAGGAACATCCATGGCAGCTGCTACTTTTGCCCAAGTTCTGTTTGTTCTTTCCCCCTGTTAATAAACATAAATCAGTTGAGGGGCTGCACCATTCTGAAAACCTGAACTACTCTGAGAGTTCAGCTTTAAAGCTTGCTTCACTCTCGAATTAGTGTTATTGTTTGATACCTTATTAGCAGAGTTAGCATTAATCAAAGTGCCATTACCATAATGCTTTTGAGCCAGACGCTCTGATCTGCACATACACTTCACCTTCAGTGCTTATGTCATTTCTGGCTGTTCTCCCTTCCTCTATCACTACTTCACTCATTTCAGCTTGAATCTGCTCAACATAAGCAATGCCCCTTTTGTAATCAGCACAATCTCTCTAAAACATTCTCATTTTTCTTTTATATAAGATATAATTTTCCTTGGTAAGTTTGTCTTGAATCAAACAGAATTTGGCATCAAAGTTTTCAACAATGGATTGTCTTTCAAAAAAAAGAAACTCGTACGAATCGTGTCACTTAATGCCTTGAGTTTTTGTTTTTTGTAAGTAGCCAAAAGCCCTACGCATTTTAGACCAGTCATTTGATTTCATTGAATCCATTTGTCCATATGTTTTTTAGATATTGCATCACCAGTAGGCAATTTGGTGATTCTTAAACCTTTTGAGACCCTTTGCACTCTGAGGCAATTATTGAAATATATATTGTCCCATTCTAAATGCTTTAGTTTAAATAAATCCTTTTCTAGTTATTTAAATTCTTCAAATAAGTTATTAGGCACAGTACCTGGATTTCTTGAATCATTAAGTGGACATGGATCTTTCGGTGGACCTAAACAATTCATAATTGCCTCATCATTTCTATTCACAGCAGCAGTGGAAATAGGATTGCTACTTCTTAATTGAACTGGTCTATTGATGTTTCCTTCTTAGCTGACCATAAATGAACCAGTAAAAGTATCATGGAGGGTGAAGCCAGTTGGCAACATCAAAAAACTTGATACTGACTGGTTTTCCATTATACTGAACAAAACAAACACAAAAAACACAGCAAACTGGCTAACTTAAAAATAAATAAATAAATAAAAGCCGGTAAATGAAAACCAGAAAGTTCATTATACAAGAACACACAGCTTCAGTAAGCGCTTTTGTCTCTACAGATACTGAGACTTCATCAGACTGAAAATGTATAATTAAAAAAACACTTAAATAATAATAATAATCTCATCACATGACAATAATTGCCAATCAATGTTTTAACCCTTTCCTTTTTAAATAAGCCACAAAATCTTCTCTATTGTTTAAACCTGGAGGATAGCAAGCATTTAACTTGATCTGCCATGAATATTCAAACCACCCAGCTCATCTTCCACATTAAACAATTTTTCAGGGTTTTTAGTATTATCCAGTACTATAAACTTGAAAACAACTTTAGATTTTTTTATTCATAAAATGCCTTCCAAAAGCATTCCTTTTGTCTCCTGTCTGTTCTGCATCCTTATGTTCATATATCATTTTGTATAACTCTCTCACAGTATGACCTACATAAAATGCCATTCAGGAGACACAAAAGGTGAAATAAACCACAAATTTGGACTTGCAAGTGTACAAACCCTTAATCTTGATGCTATAATTATTAATAACAATTTCATTAGAATCAGTATATAAGCATTCACATAAATTGCAAAGAAAACACTTAATCATCCCAACCTTGTTACATATTTTTCTTTGGGGATATTCAATTTGGCTTGAAAATAATTATTACAACTTTTTCTTCTCTTTTGTGTACACAGGATGATCTCCTAAAACCTTAATTATTTCAGGGCATCCATTAAAAATATTCCAATTATTAATAATAATATTCTTAATGGCTTTTCTATCAATACTGTTCTGAATATGCTTTAGGAGATCATCCAGTGTTTACACAAAAGAGAGTACTGGATGATATTAAAAACCCTGAAAAAATTGTGGAAGAAGAGCTGGGGTGGCTTCAATATTCACAGTAGGTCAAGTTAAATGCTTGCTATCCCCCAGGTTTAAAAAATAGAGAAGATTTTATGGCTTCTTTAAAAAGGAAAGAGTTAAAACATTGCTTGACAATTAATGTAATGTGATGAGATTATTATTATTATTTGTGTTTTTTTAATTATACATTTTCAGTTTGATGATGTCTCAGTATCTATAGAGACAAAAGTGCTTACTGAATGTGTGTTTTCTTGTATAATGAACTCTCTGGTTTTCATTTATTTATTGCTATGCATATGTAACAAAAAGAGAGAAATGATGTTTAAAAATATTCTTGAATATGTTTATGTAAATATGGACATTATAGTGGTGGGTGATTTTAATTGTAATTTAAGATAAAATAAGAGCAATTGTGATGTTAAAATGGTTAAAGAAATTAAGAGAAGTAGAAAGTTAAGTGTACTGGAGAATAACCACTGGACCTACAAAAGGAATGAAATTAGGACATAACTGATTATTTTTTAATATCTGATAGTTTAAAATAAAAAAAAGGAATTAAGTATGCCGGATTTTCAGATCATGTGGCTATATGGGTTAAAGTACAAGGAAAATGAAGAATATATAAGAACAGGAAAAGGAATAAAGAGAATTAATGAAAAGGAATTAGATTTAGAGGAGAAAAAAGAACTCATGGAATTTTGGAAAAAATCATATGAATATGAGAGAGTTTTATGAGAACTGGACTGGATGGTAGCTTAATTTTAAAGAAAAATATAAAAAAGTATTTTTAGAATGTATAAGGAAGAAAAGAAGAAAAGAAAAAGGGGGATATAAGATAATAAGTCAAGAAACATTAAGAGACTTATTAGAGAAGAAAAATACATTTTATGAAAAAGAAAGAGAAATATATAAAATTAATCAAATTAAAATTAACAACTTGTTATATAAACAAAAATATTGTTTTCAAGGAAAGAAAGAAAGAAAGAAGAGGTAGCACTGTATTTGAGTAAAATAATAAAAGAAGAAAAAATAAAAGTTTATCAGCCATCTGGGCAGGTTTTTCCATCTTTTTCAACTTTCTGTATTAAAATTCCGCATTTTTGCTTGTTTTCCACCTTTCCTGTAACTAGTCTACTGTATCCAGGACAGTTTGTAAGCTTAGCCCCCCAAGCCTTTCTCTGTTGGAGGGAAGCCTTGTAGCTTGTCAGTGGGAGTGATAACCACTAGGTAGCCTATCTACCAAAAGAGGAGTAGTTTCTGGCCCAGAAATTGTAGTTTATTGGCCGTTTGGGCAATTTTTCCATCTCTTTCAACTTTCTGGGTTAAAAGCCCGCATTTTCACTTTTCCTGCCTTTCCTGTAACTAGTCTAGTCCAGATACAGATTTGCTGTATCCATGACTGTTTGTAAGCTTCTGAGTGGTGCCAAAGTCTGCTCTTCAAATTTTTCCCTTAGATCTGCTAGTTCTCTCCCCTCCTGCACTTTTACTAGCTTATTAGGCTAACACTTTACCTAGACTTCTTGTAGCAATTATTGTAGCACACAAAGTGCTACCAGAACTAAATGTTCTACAAGGAAACAGCTCCAGTACTTGTTATTAATACCCACCCCTCCACGCATGTTCCCTGTGCTTTCTCCTATTAACCTGGTGAACTTGGGCATCCTGAGGCAATGTAGCAACTGCCCCATGTACACTGACAACCATCTCCTCTTACCTCCTAACACTCAGACTTGTGAGAGATGCACTTATATATCCAAATTGGAAGCCACACACACTCTCCAGCCAAGACCAGAATAGCTGGTCAAGAGGAGAAGGTCAACACTTGCACCACACTACATGGAATACATAGCCCTCTAGAACACACCAGCACTGCCTTCACATAAAAACACAAACCACACACCGACCTTCATGGAGGCTCTCAATAAAAATCTACCCAAACAGCAGAGACATCCAAGGCAGAAATCCACTGGACCACCACAATACAACACTAATCACGCGACACATAACTCTCCTAAACAGTGTGCCACTCAACCAAGCCCCTAAGGCAAAACAGCATGCCCAACACACTAGTCATAGGTGACTCGATAGTGAGGCACACTGATGTCCCACTCACTAGGTTGAATAAGGAGAAAGTAACAGGCAGCTGCCTGTCAGGTGGCAGGATCCACCACATAATGCATACACTCAGGTACTTCAACAACAGGTAAGGATATGACTCTGTCATTGTACATGTGGGTGTGAATGACCTGAGATGTACCTCCCTGGACTACATGAAAAGAGACATGGAGGAGCTCTGTGATTATGTAGCCCAGGTGGGTATGACCCTAGCCCTGAGCAGTATCCTACCATCACCCAGAATGATGCCACAGTACAAGCAGAAAATGATTGATTTCAACAATTGGCTAAGTTTCTGGTGTCATTCTAAGGGGATCCAGTATCTGTCTGCCTGGGATGACATGATTGACAGACCTTGATGCTTTGCCAGAGATAGCCTGCATCTGTCACCCCTGGGCTTCCAAATACTAGTCACGGCTCTTGCCACCCTTATAGTGCCTTTTTAGGTGGTGTTCCAAATACCAAATTACCACTGTAACAGCTACAAACAAATGCAATCTGAGGGTCATGCTGCTCAGTGCAAGAAGTCTAAATCTCAATATGTCCAAAATGTGGCAAGTAGACCCCCAATCACTCGAAACCGGTACTGTAGTTATCAAAATGCACTTTATTACACAAAACAGAAAAAACGGATAAAACGTAGATCACAAGGGTTGAGCGCTTTCATCTGTGGTAATACAGATTTCATCAGAACCAGTATCGGAGGATTTTAGCAACAATTATATTAACATTCATTTTAATAGAGTGATATTTATATTTAAATTTATATCAAAATATTTCATGTTTTTAGAATAAGCTTATAGAATATGTTTTGTGGACATTCTCCGTTTACAAAAAATGTTACAGCACTTGTTGGTATAAACTTCAGTAAACATCAGTTATCATTGCTGCTTTAAGAAGGAGATTGTGTTTTGAATGAATAAAACAATTAATTAGTTAATTTATGGCGCCAAAACTGGTATAAAAGGTATGGTCTGATGTACTTTAACTGGTTCTGATGAAATCTGTATTACCACAGATGAAAGCGCTCAACCCTTGTGATCTACGTTTTATCCGTTTTTTCTGTTTTGTGTAATAAAGTGCATTTTGATAACTACAGTACCGGTTTCGAGTGATTGGGGGTCTACTTGCCACATTTTGGACTATCGTTGTGACATTTCTACGTATTTTATTATCTAGTGGTTTGATGGCTGAGGAGGGCTCACCGAACACTTCATTGAAACCGGAGGAGTACATGGCACTTAGAGAGGAGGTAAGGGTGACGTCAGCAAACTACTCGACATGGTGAACAAACTTACAGCAGCCGTTTTAGAGAGCGGAGATGCCGCATATACCAACAAGCAAGCAGTTGCAAATTTCGTTCCAAGCGGAGGTTCCGCACACAATCAGCAAACTATTTCAGAATTTTCTCCGGCCAGAAATGGCAAATGTGACGAGGACAGAGTAAGGGCTAAGTTCATCATTCTGGATGATGCGGCGGATTGCAGCTACACGAGTGAGATTCCTAATGGTCAGGGAGAGGTACCAGTGGTGGATAGTAATAAACACATTGATTTGGGAACTAATGCAGTCAACATTTCCTTGGAAGAAGACTTTACCTTTGACTTCAGTATGGTTAACCTGAATGCAGATAACGAGAAACAGGGTGCACGTCCTAAAAAACAGCAAGCGAATGTTAGGACATATTCTACTGTGGTCAACAAAACTTCAAAAAGCAATAAAGGTACTGTTAACCATGATTCTATATATAGTCCCAAAAGCTCACATTTTAAAAGATTGGACAACAAATGCAAAGAGTCAGGACTATTCAACATGTTCAATGATTTTGTAGCAGATGAATTTGAGTTTTTAAATAACAAACATAACCCCAAGGGATATTTTAATGAAACATGTGACAATTTAGATTTTAGTAACCATAACAAAAAAGATGATATTAAAGTCAGAATATATTCTCTTGGTAAAAAATTAATACAGTTGAAATGCGTAAAGATGGATATTGCATATTTTGAAAAATGTATAGCTTTAAAAATAGTTCCAAAAGGACTTAGGTTTTTCAAATTGCCTTTAGGCATTCAGATCAATTCCAGTATAAGAACTGATTTTAATCAGATGTTCGATGACTTTGGATTTACCTTCATGAAACATCTTATCCAATGTAATGAAGCTAAAGCTAAAATATTATTAGAAGATGTGTATAATTTAAATGAATCTATTATTTTGGATGAACTGTTTGAAAGATGGTATGATTGTTACTCCAGTCAATTTAGTCAGGCTACAGCCAAAGTGAAAAATGCCTATGAAAGGAAAATGCACAAACTAGACAGGGATATGGACCTATATAGAAGAGACAGAGCATATGTGTGGCCTAAAAACGATAGAGATATAGAGGGAACATTTGAGGTGGCACAATCTAGAAGTAACAAAAGATACATGCGAAGGAATGAGGAAGAAAATTTTCAAGGGGGGCGATACTTTCCTGCACCAAAGAAACAGACAAGGAGGTATTAGAGAAACACAGTAGCCTCACCATAGTGAATCCTGTAGGTATGGTGGCAGACAAGGACTATGACACCGGGCCTCCCACCACACCAAGGCCGGACAACGAAGCTATCTCAGAATCAGCCCCTAGCAAAGGGCCTAGTATTAGCAGCTTCAAAGGTTTTAATGTGTATAACTACACCGACACCCCTGTTACCAATGACTTCATATCACTTTTTAGCAAAGGTATGAAGTTTATACCTACGGTCAAGTTTAACTTGTTTGATGTTATCAAAGAAATAAAGTTTTTCTGTAGAAGGCTTAATTTGGCCATTCAATTCAACGACTGTCCTAACATGACAGTCAATAATAGGAATTCCAACATTTTAAAAGAAAAAAGTACGTATATTCCAACTATGAATATGCAAGTCAACACATACGAGAATATGGTGTGTCATGACATTTACCATCTTTATAAAGATATCAAATATGATAACAGCTTCGGTAAAGCTTTTTCAGACAATTTAACTACAGATGAGAGAACCTGTTTGAAAGAATTAATTATCAACAAAGAGATAAGAATCATGAAACCAGATAAGGGTGGAGGTGTCGTGATATTTGACAATATTCAATATTACAATGAAATTCACAATATTTTACATGATTCAGGCAATTATGAAAAGGTAGAAATAAAACTCCAGCAATAGCAACCATGCGACAGTTCCACTAATAATAATTCATTAAATCTTGAGCAAGATGAAAAATATTCAAACCAACATCCAAACCATGAAGAAATGAGTTTGCCTTCATAAAGAGATCCACTGTTTCAGGTAAAGAACTTCATTTAATGGGTAGTGCACTCTCAGTCAAAGGTAAGCGCTTTCACATTAGCTTCATCAGACCATGAAGGACTGAGTAGTAACAGATATTTAAAAACAAATACACCAATCAGATGCACACCTACTGTGTGTCATCACATCCTCTAATTCATGCAGAGTCTCACTTTCAATTCAAGTGACTAGGATATCTTCTAACAGTGTATTAAAGTGCTAGAAACACATATAAACTGATCTCATATAAAATATAATTCTAAAAATCTAACCATAGGTTCATAGATTAGTACTATGAATGTGTGAAGCAAGATTGCTTTAAAAATCATAGCATATAAAAATATGTACTTAAAAAAGGCATATTATAAAAATGGCATATTATAAAAATATAAATATGTTGCACTAAGATTCATGACATCTACACGAACTCTAAACAAACCAATGCTGCATCAAAAAATATATAATAAGTAAGCAAAATATATATAAATAAATCAACAAATAAATTTCTATATAAATCAAAAAAAAATAAGAAAGACTACCAAACTTGACAGAATATGAAATGAACACTAAAAATATTGTGTATACAAAATATTACAGTCAATTGTTCAGAAAATCCATGATTCACAAAACTGTCAGATGAACTACAAATGAAGTCAGAGACTCATTATGGTAGTAAAACTTTCTGACTTCATAAAGTGTGAGAACAGGGAAAACAACACCAACAACATGTAAAGGTAGTCATTCTTACAAAAGTATGTAACCAAACGTTGGTAAAAACACAGCATCACAGATAAAATACAATGAAAACTATTGAATATGATGAAAACTATTAAATAAGCCATATCCCAACCATGACCTAAAAGAAGAATGTTAAAATATAGAAAATTAGAGAAAGGACATAGAATGAATCAATGTTAGTTATCTAACTTTAAGACTTTTAATACGCAGTGCTGGTTTGATAGAAGTTCTATCATTCAACCCTTTACCTGCATCTGCCCTTAAGCGAATAATCCACTTCATTTCAATATCTTCAGTTAAATCCCTGACATTACCTCCCCTAATATTGGGCAGGATGGTGGCTATCACCATAAACTCAAAGGTGTGTGCAGGGCCAGTTGTCTTTACATGTTTCGCAGTCAGGCCATGTCTTCACTTGGCCTAGGGGGAATGTTAATCCTAATCCAGTTGATAGAACTGTCACTTCCAACACTGATCAGATACCACATGAAAATACATCCAACACAGGTTTGAAAACTAACTTGAGTAATTTGCGTAAACCTGATAGAGAATCCACTGTTTCAGTAGCAGCCAGTAACAACAAGACTGTGTCTGAACAGGCTGTGCCTAGAGGTCAGCCTATTGTATCTAACTGTTCTGTGATAAATACTGATGATTTACTAGAAGTAGAACCCTCTCCTAAAGACAGATTACAAACTCCGGATGTGCGCCGTAAAGCCAATAACCCAATTATGAAAGGGCAGGATGGGAATTCTTGTTATTTCCCTTTACCGATAGCCACTTTCGAGAGGAACATGAAAAGAGGGCGTTCAACAAGTCGAGGGAGACAAAACGCAAAATGTCCCCAGAGAAGATGAATGGGAAAACTAAAAAGAATGTGGAACCAAGGAGAGACAATTTGATATGGAATATCTCTGATAAATCATTAGATCAATATGAGACTTCAGTCCTTAATAAAGGACTAGGCTTTATACCTACAACATATAGTGACATCACAGATATTATTATTGATCTGAAAACTTTTACTAGAAATGTTCAGCTGAAGTTAGATCTGGGTGGGAATGAATATGAAGGTACAAAACAATTTAAGAGAGCAAGCACATATATACCAGGTCTACATCCACTGATATATGCCTTTGATAAGTTGGTTGAAGATGATATTTATAGGTATTTTGATAATGAATCAGGTAGCACCACCAGAAGTAAGTATAACAACTTGAATGTGAATGAAAGGTCAGCTTTGAAAAAACTACAAAGTGATAAAAACATCACTATACGTCCAGCTGATAAAGGTGGACCAACTGTTCTGATGAACACAGAAGTTTATGAAACATCTATGTATAACATGTTAAGTGAGAGAAGATTTTATGGGATCATAAATAGAAGTACAGTAGATTTTAAGATTAATAGTATCAAATCTATGCTTACTGATTTACTAAATAGAGATGCTATTACTAATGACCTATTCAAGTTTTTGATAGTTGACAACCCAGTGATTCCAATAATAAATGGACTGCCTAAGATCCATAAGAATGGTGTGAATCCACCGATGAGACCCATAGTCTCAGGGCGTGGTTGGTGCACAGAATCATTGTCTGTATTTATAGAGAAACACCTTAGACCATTAGTTAATGACAGTTTAAATATCTTAAGAGATTCGCAACAGTTTCTTCAACAGTTATATACTTTCTATGAGAGTAATAAGGATAGTTCTAAGAACTTCCTATTAGTAACATTGGATATACAATCGTTGTTTACTGTAATTCCCAATGTGGAAGGAGTTGAAAATATTAGATGCTATCTCTCTAGACATAGTACTTACACAGATACCCTGATTGAACTGTTGTGCTTATTTTTGACTACAGTTTTGGAAAACAATATATTCATGTTTGGTGAAACTATATACCTGCAACATGATGGCGTGGCTATGGGCACACCTTGTGCCAATAGCTACGCCAACATGTTTTTAGCCCTTTGGGAAGAGGATTATCTATACAAGCAGGATCTCTTTAACACATGTATTCCGTTTTACAAACGTTTCAAACGATGATGTCTTCCTTTTATGGGACGGCACCCCTGAAGCTTTAAATGTTTTTGTGGCGTACATGAACCAGGCTACTCCTTTTTTGAAATTTACAATGACTAATTCTCTCGAGCGTATCAGTTTCTTAGATATTAATGTGGAAATACTAAGTGACAATACACTTTGTACCAGTACTCATAGGAAGGATTGTCATAGAAACACCTTACTACATCGAAGCAGCATGCACCCCAAATATGTGTTTCACAATGTTGTCAAGGGGCAAGCAATGCGGACCTCGAGGCTTAATAATACACATGTAGGCTTTGATTCAGAGTTAAGAGAACTTAAGGATAGGTTTTCTAAGAGGTTATTCAGAGAGAGATGTAGAAGAAGGAATGGTTGACATATACTCACTGAGGAACAATAGAGCGAAACCTTACTTTTCTGCTTGTACTGAAAGTATTCCCAGGGTCAGAGAAGTTCAATCTGGAAACTAAGATACCCATGTTCTATACCAGTGATAGGGGTAGAATTTATGATATTTTTAGTAAACACTGGGGTGTTTTACTTACTGATCCAAAATAGCTGGAATTATAGGTGAGAGACCTAAATTCAGATTTAAGAATAGAAAGAACATCAAGAGAATGCTATGCCATCCAAAGAATGAGAGAGAGGCTCTCAGCACTAAAGGTACATTTCCATGTGGAAATTGCAATTATTGTAGTCTTATTGATAGCTCCAATTGTTTTGTCCACCCAGACACTGGTAGAAGATACAATTTTAATTGCAAAGCAAGTTGTGATACCCAACATGTGGTCTATCTGGCTCAATGCCTACAATGCCACTCATTTTATGTAGGCAAGACGGATAGAGAGCTGAAGTGTAGAATTAGAGAACACTTATACAATATAAGAACGGGTGCACACAACAATGCCCTTGCGAAACATGTAAAGACAACTGGCCCTGCACACACCTTTGAGTTTATGGTGATAGCCACCATCCTGCCCAATATTAGGGGAGGTAATGTCAGGGATTTAACTGAAGATATTGAAATGAAGTGGATTATTCGCTTAAGGGCAGATGCAGGTAAAGGGTTGAATGATAGAACTTCTATCAAACCAGCACTGCGTATTAAAAGTCTTAAAGTTAGATAACTAACATTGATTCATTCTATGTCCTTTCTCTAATTTTCTATATTTTAACATTCTTCTTTTAGGTCATGGTTGGGATATGGCTTATTTAATAGTTTTCATCATATTCAATAGTTTTCATTGTATTTTATCTGTGATGCTGTGTTTTTACCAACGTTTGGTTACATACTTTTTGTAAGAATGACTACCTTTACATGTTGTTGGTGTTGTTTTTCCCTGTTCTCACACTTTATGAAGTCAGAAAGTTTTTACTACCATAATGAGTCTCTGACTTCATTTGTAGTTCATCTGACAGTTTTTGTGAATCATGGATTTTCTGAACAATTGACTGTAATATTTTGTATACACAATATTTTTAGTGTTCATTTCATATTCTGTCAAGTTTGGTAGTCTTTTTTTTTTTTTTTTTTTTTTTTGATTTATATAAGGCTCATGAGTCTGGCGTTTTATATAGAAATTTATTTGTTGATTTATTTATATATTTTTGCTTACTTATTATATATATTTTTTGATGCAGCATTGGTTTGTTTAGAGTTCGTGTAGATGTCATGAATCTTAGTGCAACATATTTATATTTTTATAATATGCCATTTTTATAATATGCCTTTTTTAAGTACATATTTTTATATGCTATGATTTTTAAAGCAATCTTGCTTCACACATTCATAGTACTAATCTATGAACCTATGGTTAGATTTTTAGAATTATATTTTATATGAGATCAGTTTATATGTGTTTCTAGCACTTTAATACACTGTTAGAAGATATCCTAGTCACTTGAATTGAAAGTGAGACTCTGCATGAATTAGAGGATGTGATGACACACAGTAGGTGTGCATCTGATTGGTGTATTTGTTTTAAATATCTGTTACTACTCAGTCCTTCATGGTCTGATGAAGCTAATGTGAAAGCGCTTACCTTTGACTGAGAGTGCACTACCCATTAAATGAAGTTCTTTACCTGAAACAGTGGATCTCTTTATGAAGGCAAACTCATTTCTTCATGGTTTGGATGTTGGTTTGAATATTTTTCATCTTGCTCAAGATTTAATGAATTATTATTAGTGGAACTGTCGCATGGTTGCTATTGCTGGAGTTTTATTTCTACATTTTCTGTTTGGCGTTTGTTCCAGCTTAGCATTTGCCTACAGGGGAGCAGTTACTTTTGTTCTCATTATAATTATGAAAAGGTGTCTTTAAACCAGATTAACACCGGATATAGGTACATTGATAATGCCTTAGAAGAATACTTCATTGACAATCGCATCACCAGTGAATTATATGAATATGCGAAAACTGACTATCCAGTGTTGGCACACATTGTTGGAATCCCAAAGATACACAAGAACCAGACCAAACCACCCTTTAGACCCATTATCTCTGGATCCAAGTCAAAGACATTTAAGATAGGTACCATCATTGACCAGTGGACCAAGCATATCTATAACAAGGTCAACCATTTGGTCAAGGACTCATGGGATTTTCTTGGTCTATTAAATATGGACAAGTGGGACGACAACCTCACGTTCTTAACCATTGATGTCCAAGACCTCTTTTCAAGCATACCTGTGACCACGGGGCTGGAGTATTTCTGCAGCAGTCTAAGAAAATATTCAGGCAGCAGCTGGGATAGAGTGAATTTGATAATGGACATGATGTCTTTGGTGTTGGAGCACAACTATATAGAACATCAAGGTGAATTATTTAGACAATCCAGAGGGGTGGCCATGGGAGCATCCTGTGCTCCGGTCTTTGCTAATCTGGTCATGCTAGAGTGGGAAAATTTATACATATTCCCAAGCGATTACTATAAACACATCAGGTTATACACTAGATTCTTGGACGATGTGTTCATCATTTGGACAGGACCAACTGAAATGATTCCCACCTTCGTGGATTACCTTAACAACACCACGGATTTTCTTAGATTCACGTTTCAACATGACAAAAAGGGTATTGCGTATCTAGACACTTGGATAGGAAATACTGGAACAGGTTTTGTGTCCAGACTATACAGGAAGCCAACTTTTTCGAATGATTACATTCATTTCACCAGCTGCCACCCACGTCACATTTTCAAAAGCATTGTGAAAGGTCAATGTATTAGAGCAGCAAGGATGTCATCAACCCCTGAAGATATGAATAGTGAAATGGACAGAATTACACTACTTTTCATAGAGAGGAACTACCCCAAGAAACTATTGAACGACATTACTTCTTATGTCAAAACACAATGGGGAAATAAATACATACCATTATTAGGGAGACACACTGGGCCACAAGAGGATCAAAGTGGGGCTTTCAACAAACATGTATGTGTCATTCGATTCAATCCTTTCGTTAACTTGATCAAGGATATTTTGAAGAAGCATTGGAATATTATTACTTGTTCAGGTACTTTAGGCAGTATAGTTGGCACTGAGATATGCACTGTGTATAAAACCGGTAATAACATCAAGAGAATTTTGGAATGTGGAATACAATATGAAAGGAATATGAGTACTAAAGGGACTAGTAAATGTGGAAGATGCAATCAATGCACCTATATAAATACTACAGACACCATTAGACTCAACAACATCATGAAAACCAAGATAATATGCAAAAAAGGTAATTGCAATTCTCAACGCCTAGTATATATAGCAACTTGCAAAGCGTGTCCGGCCTTTTATATAGGCAAAACAGAGAGGATGATAAAGAAACGGATATACGAACACACGTACAAAATAAAAAAACAAGACAAGAAAAATGCATTATACAGGCACATTCACGACAAAGGCACTGACCACAAGTTTAGCTTTTCCATTATAGATCAAGTTGATATCAAAGATAAAGGAGGAAATTGGAAGACCTACCTGGCATGGAAAGAAAGCAGATGGCAAATCTGTACAGACGCCACCACTCTGCCAGGGATTAATGATTTTATTAGTTTGAAACCACTGCTAGCACTAAACTAAGAACATTTGCATCAATATACAAATTTAAGCACAATTTTATTTTCAACAAGATTCAACTAGGTCCTAGCCTTTTTGACATAAGGATGTAAATAATTGAGCCATCATAGCAGGAATATTAGGGAAGCTAAGTTTTATTATAAGTTTTATTATAAGTGTCACTACAAGTTTTATAATAGTGTTTTTATTATAGAGTTTTATTATAGAGTACTTGACAACTAGCAAGACTCTTAGTAAAGTATATAGAAATAGTAGGGTTAATGGGAAGTTATCATACGGTTCTTATTTTCATACAGTATTTTATTGGAGGATTTTAGCAACAATTATATTAACATTCATTTAAATAGAGTGATATTTATATTTAAATTTATATCAAAATATTTCATGTTTTTAGAATAAGCTTATAGAATATGTTTTGTGGACATTCTCCGTTTACAAAAAATGTTACAGCACTTGTTGGTATAAACTTCAGTAAACATCTGTTATCATGGCTGCTTTAAGAAGGAGATTGTGTTTTGAATGAATAAAACAATTAATTAGTTAATTTATGGCGCCAAAACTGGTATAAAAGGTATGGTCTGATGTACTTTAACTGGTTCTGATGAAATCTGTATTACCACAGATGAAAGCGCTCAACCCTTGTGATCTACGTTTTATCCGTTTTTTCTGTTTTGTGTAATAAAGTGCATTTTGATAACTACAGTACCGGTTTCGAGTGATTGGGGGTCTACTTGCCACATTTTGGACTATCGTTGTGACATTTCTACGTATTTCTAAATCTCAATATGTACTCACTCGAAGCACTCCTTAAAATGGAGAACATCAACATTTGTGCTGTAACAGAGACCTGGTTTAAAGCAGCAGAAAGAACCCCTGCACTACCAGGTTGTAACTCATTCCACACCTTTTGGCCCCAGAACCTGGACCAAAGCTCCAAAGGCAGTGGTGTTTCCATATTCATAAAAGATGCACACACCTCCAAACTGGTAGCCCAACATAACACATCAGAGATACTTCAGGTGCAGCTAACATTGGCTAAGACAGGAATTCAGAGCATGGCCTACTATAGGTCCCCAACCATGTCCCATGACTCGCACTCCACGTTCCTAAGCACCCTGGAGAATATTAGGGTGCAACCTAACACTCTCATATGGGGTGACTTCAACTACTCCTCCATTAACTGGGAAAACTCCTCATGTACCAATACACTTGTCCAACATTTCCTGGAATTCATTAATTCCAATGCCCTGGACCAGCTCGTTCTTATCCCCAGTAGAGTTAGCAACATGCTTGACCTGGTCATTACTAACATGGGCGACCGTTGCTCTACACCAATAGTCAGTTCCTCTCTGGTTAGATGCGACCACAAACTAATCACCTAGGAAATAAACATCACTCCCACCCCCACCCCACCACACCCTGCAAAGGTAACCACCATGAAAAACTTCTCCAAAGCTAACTTTGGGCTCCTAAAAACTGAGGTGGCTAACTTCACGGCACCCATGCAAATGAAGAATAGTTGCATGATCGCTGAATCATACACCAGTGCACTGTACGAACACATACACAAATGCATGGATCTCACCATACCCAGTAGAACCAAGATGCTATCCTCCAAAAAAAGGAAGCCAATCTGGTGGTCCCCTGCCATAAACAAACTCTACAACAGAAGGAGGAAACTGATGCGGAATAAGGAGAAGTCCCAAGACTGGAAAAACTCCCTTATCAGCCTCAACAAAAAGTTGAGATCCCTCATCAAATCCTCTAACGCTAGCTATGAAAACAGGATTGCAGCAGATAGTAAAGACAACCACAAGACCTTCTATAGTTATGTAAAGAATCTCCACTGCAATACCCAGATCTGCTCTGAGCTACTGCACAATGGTACCTCCTATACAGAGCCAACAAATATTGCCAATATACAGGCTGACAGATTCAATGCCAACTTTACCCCTCTTTCCCCCAAAGGACCAATCACAATACCAGTAGATCCAGGCACCCAGTATTACTACTGCACAGGTTAAAACAGCACTGTCCAAGGTCAAGAATATAGCTTCTATGGGACCTGACAATATCTCTGGCTGTGTTCTACATGAACTACAGAGTGAACTGGCACCTCATCTGTGCTCCCCGTTCAATCACAGCCTCACATCAAGCTTTGTCCCTACTGAATGGCACACTGCTACAGTCATCCCTCTCCACAAAGGAGGAGCGATTACAAACCCTGGGAACTATCACCCCCATTAGCCTGACAAGTCTGATATGCAAAGCTATGGAACGCATCATCATGGACCTAATAAACAAGGGTATATGGAATCTCCAAACTCTGGATCCCCCACATTTTGGTTTTGTGAAGTGTAGATCATGCCTGATCAACCTTGTCTACTTCTTTGAGTCAGTTACCAGAGCTGCGGATGAAGGCAAGGTGGGTCATACAGCCTACCTTGATCTGGCCAAGGCCTTTGATACCATTCCCCACTCAAGAATCATGGAAAAACTCACTAAGCTAGGCATCGAGCCATATATCACTAGGTGGGTTGCAAACTGACTCACAGATAGAGCCCACAGTGTGAAAGTAGCTAACTCCAAGTCAGACTGCCAACCAGTCATGAGTGGAGTCCCACAGGGTTCGGTCCTGGGTCGTCTCCTGTTTGGTATCTACTTCTCTGAAGTCCAGGCCAACACGTAGGGACTCTGGCTGACAAACTTCACAGATGATTGCAAGTTGGGAGCTATTATAAACTCCCCAAGTGATGTTGACAGCCTACAGAAAGGCCTCACTGAGACCAAAGACTGGTGTCAGAAGCATGGCCTTAAGCTCAGTGCCAAAAAATGTGTCATCATCCCGTTTGGGAAAAACCCAGTTCCCATAAATTACCACATCGATGGTAGTCCATTGAACACAGAAGGTGTTATAAGAAATCTGTTAACACAGGTTGACAGCAACCTCTCTTTTGACCACCACATTGTCACTGTGGTCAGAAAGTCCTTCTATGTGGCACATCTCATTACTAAGGGTTTTGCATCCAGGAAGAAAGAGGTAATTGTCTCCCTCTACTCTTCCCTCATTAGGCCATTCAACGAGTACAATACCCCATTTGGCATGTACCTCACTAGACACCTGCAACAACTGGAGAGGCTGCAAAAGTACCTCACAAAGAGGATTTTAGGCCTTAAAAACTTGTCCTATATGGACAGACTCAAATAAACTCCAACTATTCTCTGTCTCATATCACCTACTTAGAGGCAGTCTCTGCTTGACTTACAAAGCCATGTCTGACCCAGCTCTGTTAGAAATGCTACATCTAAAGAAATCCTAATCCCTCCACACCACACACTCCAGAGACCTCTACCTCATTACCACAATCAACAGAACATGCTAGAGGGACAGGTTCATTACCCAGAGACTACCCATGCTATGGAATAGACTTCCCATACATGAAAAACAGAGCACCTCACTGGCCCTATTCAAGAAAAATCTTGATGAGTGGATGGAAAATAGAAAATTCACCCCAGGGATCACTCCAGTGGCTCTACTCAACAGCTGTAATTAAATTTAAAGGTGCTTCAACAAAGTATAAGTTTAACGGTGTACACTCACAACAAAGTATTAGTTTAAGTGTGTGCACACTTATGCAACCAGCGTTTGTACATTTTTTTAGTTTTTATATATTTTTCCCCCTAATAGATTTGTTTGTTTTTCAATTGAATTGTACAGGTTATGGGTCACATTAAAGGTGGGAAAAGTTTTGAAATGATTTATTGTGGCCTCATTTTTTATATCACAAAAACCTGGCATTTTAACAGGGATTTGTAAACTTATATATATATATATATATATATATATATATATATATATATATATATATATATATATATATATATGTTCTCTGTCAATGTCTGAGTAACATTGATGGAATTAGTGCAGTCTATGTACAAGGACCCAATGACTCAGTTTCATCCCATATGCATTCAGGTTTTTCATTTCATTCCCCTAACCTTTGTTGAAGTTCTTGCTCAGTCTGCCTGTAATGTCACGTTGTCTGCATAAAGCAGCTCTGTTGACCTGTCCCCTTTAACCTGTTTGCTAATGTAGTCCATCACCTGTAATGAAGAGCAGTAGGGTCAGGGATGAACTTTGATGCACACCCATTTCCAGTGTGAACCCCTCTTTGAGACCAAACACTGTTCTTACTTCAGTCATTGGGTCCTTGTACATAGCATGCACTAATTCTCCTAATGCTTCTCCAACTTTGTACCACTACAGAGCTGCCCAAATCAGGAACAGGAAAAAATTATGTTTGAGCATATTTCAGTTATGACTAAAATAACAAGCCATGCATCCAGTCCAGGCCATTTGTCATTGATACTCCAAGTGTCAAAGCATCCAATTTTAAGGTTATTAGCTTAAGGTGATAGGATGAGGTGGAATGGCACATGTAGGCTGTACATTTTGTCCATTTAACTGTGAGTTCCAATTGGTTTTAAAGTTAGGGTTGCCTGGCCCTGGGTTAGGTTGAATGCTGCCAGCTTGAAGTAGTGTAAGTAGGAGGTAGTACAGCTTTGTAAGGATTTTTGAGCATAGTAACGGGAGTGATCTGCATTTGCATGAGGCAGAACTGTGTAAAGAATTGGCTTCTGTTAGTGCCTGTTAGACTTTTGGTGTCAGTTTGCAAGTGGGATGTGGGGGTGTGTGAATTATAAGTGGTATAAATAGGTCCTGAAGTGAGCATTGCTATTACTTTTAGTAGAAAGTTTATCAGGAAGGTGATGATTGAGAAGACTGTGAGAAATTATTAAGAACGGGTTGGGATTGGTAAGGAATGAGTTTGTCTGTTATGTCTTTTAAGGCTTCTATTATCAAGTGCCTATAGTTGGCAATTCAAGGTTCAGGCTATGTAAGATGAGGGTAGATGCTGTGACTGTGGTATGATTCATTTCAGGGACTAATTATTCAATATGTAAAATTTCTATTTTTCTGTTGGAGTTTTTCTCCTTGGGCCCCTGCTGAAAATGGGCAATTGTAGTGCAGTCGGACAAACCCAGTCAACAAATATAAAATAAAAATAAATAAAATAAATTTGCTGGAATTTAATTGCTGTTTTATCAGGTTAGGATAGTTGGAGTAGTTTGAGGTTTCTTCATTTAAGTCCTGTTTGTTTCCAATCTGTTAAAAAGGAAACATCTTTCTTTATATTTTTTACTTAGATAATAGGACAGAGGCTTTTTTGAGGCAATGTGTGGTTATATATAAAGGAAATTAAATGAGGGTGGGTGGGAATGGGGGAAGGGCAGAGAGTGAAGTGAAGTGAAGCAGCAAGTAGCGCATCTGAATTGAGCAGGGATTTCACCCTCTGATACGTCATCATCATCATAATCATCATCATCATCAACAACAACCCATTCTTCTCATTTTCTACATGGAATGAGGGTATCGTGTCAACTCTCACTATCTTGTTCTATTCAATGTCACTCTCCTAGCTTCTATAAAACTCATGCCTGACTGCCACAGCTCTTCTCTTACACAATCCAACCACTTCTTTGTTGGATGCCCTTGTTTCCTTTTGACTTCTTCCTTTCTTTCCAAAATCTTCTTCATCACACTATCTTCTGCTTTTCTGCACATGTCCCCGAACCAGTGTTTTGGTCTCTTTGACTTTTTCTGAAATTTGTCTTCTGCTCTTATGTCTTCATCTGTCACATAGTCTGCATCCTACCACCCATCTCAGGCACATCATCTCCATCACCTCTAGCTTCAATTGCTTTGTCTTTACTGCACAGGTTTCTCTACCATACAGTAGTACCAGTCAGACCACTGTTTTGTACACATCACTTTTCAGCTTCTTTGGCATTGTTCTGTAACACACTAACCCTGACACTCTGTGCCAGTTGGCTGCAGCCTCTCTGATTATAACTTTGACCTCCTCATTCAGAATTCATTTCTCCTTAACCTCCACTTCCAGATACTTGAAGCTGTTAACCTATTCCACTGTTTTCCCTTCTATCTCAATTCTCAGCTTCTTCTGATTTCTCCCATTTGTTTGCATTACAACTGTCTTATCTGTACTCAGTTTCATCCTATGTGTGTTTAGGTTTTACATTCCATTCCATTATCCTTTGCTGAAGTTCTTGTTCAGGGTCTGCATACAGCAACTTTGTTGATCTTTCCCTCTAACCTATTTGATAATGTAGTCCATCACCAGTATGAACAGCAATGGGCTCAGTGGTGAACCCTGATGAACCCTCACTCCCACTGCAAACCTCTTTTTGAGACCAAACGCTGTTCTTACTTGTGTCATTGGGTCCTTGTACATAGCCTGCACTAATTCTAGCATGTTTTTGGGACTTTAAACAATAACAGAACTGCTCAAATCAGTTTTCTTGGGACCTTGTGATCTGCTTTCTCCAAGTCTAGGAATGCCTAGTTGGACTCTCCTCATCTCTACATTATTCGCAACCATCTGCCTCACTGCAGACATTGAGTCAGTTGAGCTTTGTCCTGATCTGAATCTGCTAATCTCCCATCTTATACTCTACTATTCTGTGTATTTTCACCCTCTCTGGAACTTTCACTGTAGTGTGACATTAGTTTGATATCTCTATACTGCCCACAGCTGTGAATGTTGCCTTTGTTCTTGAACCCTGGCACAAGTATATTTTTTTAAATATTATTTTTTTAAATATTATTGTTTTTAGATATTATTGTTTTTAAATATTATTGTGTGTAAATATACACCTTTCAATATATTTTATGCATTTTTCTTATGGATATTGATATATGTTCTTATGTTAGTGGAGTAATATCTCTTTAAATTGTGATGTCATACTAATTGTCCTAGTATTTACCCAAGCATCAGTTGTAGTGATGTGGTCTGATGAAGCAACATTAAGTTGTGAAAGCGCTTACTGTTTGTCTTCTGCAATAAAGTACAGTGACTGATTTCTAGTGTGTAACTTTGGTGCCTTAATTTACTTTTGCTGTTGTTGTGTGTTTTGGGCACCTCAGTGTACCTGCAGCCATTTGGTTTTTGCATCTTCAATATTTATTCTCCAGTCATCTTGAATATGCTTTTCTCTCCATACTGCTATGAGTACATTCGGGAGCAATTTGTCCACTTGTTTACCCAAAACCTTTATTATATCTGCGGTGACCTCAGCTAAGCCTGCTGCGTTTCCTGACTTCATTTTCCTTAGTGCTGTTTTAACATCTTCAGTGGTGGGCTCCTCCTCTTTTTTCATCACAGGCTATGTCTGGGGAAGTAAAGCTTCTGTGGGCTTTCTTCATTCAGAAGCTGCTGGAAATACTCCTTCCATCTGCCTCTGATGTCCTGTGGACTGGTGAAAAGGTTGCTTCTGGCGTCCCTTACAAAGGGTTTCTGACTATCTTCTTTATCTTTCTGTCTTTTTTTTTTTTGCAGCTTTATAGAGTTTCTTTATGCCACCTACTAAATCACTTTCCAGAAGTTTGTGGAGTGTCTGTGATGCCTTGTTCTTTGCTATTGCAGCTCTTCTCTTTGCCTCTTTGCTAGCCAAACAGTATTTCTTCCTCCTAGGCTGACTTTTCTATCTCCCACGTTTTCCTGCACTCCTTTCTTTTGATGACTTCCTGGACTTCTGCATTCCACCAGATTTTCTTATGTACCTTATATACATACCTGGCTCAGCTGCATATCTGTTCTGTAGTCCTCACACATGCTGTTTTGAGGCACTGCCGTTCTTCTTCAACTCCACCTATATCCTAATATTCTTGAAGTGCTAGTGCCATAAGTAATGCCTTGAATTGTTGTGTTTTCTCTCCAATCTTCAGTCTAGTATCTGTTGACCTTAAAGCCTGTCTGACCACTGCTTGCAGTTGATTATGGCAACCAGTGGTTTATGCTGTGGTTTGACTGCTTCAATGAGGATGACTTTGTAGTCACTGTTTCTACCCCCTTGCCCATTCCATACTAGGAGGAAGTCTACTTGAGTTGCATATTGGCCACTCTTGTATGTGATCTTGTGACTTTCTATCTTGCTAAACAATGTGTTGGTCACCATCAAGCCATTATAGAATAGCCTCTCCTTCTTTATAGCTGATGCCCCCACCAAGTGGATCTAGGCAGCCCTCATACCCTGTATTTTCTGTCCTAATAAGTGCATTCAGGTCACCCATTACCAACACCAATTTCTGTTGTTCTTCTTTATGTATTAGGTCCTGCAACTCATTATCACAACCCTGCTGTGGGACACAGGCTGAGACTGTGAATATTGTCCTGTCATTACACTGGAATCTGATTGCCGTGAGTTTGTCACTAATTCTGATGACATCCCTCACTCTCTTCTGAAGCCTCTCCCTCAACACAATTCCCACACCATTTCTAGTCTGTCTTCTTCCTGTGTGGTAGACTCTGGATCCCGAGCCAAGTGGCTTTGCTGCACTGTCTTTCCACCTTGTCTCTTAGATACATAGGATGTCTAACCTCTTCCTTACCAATCATGCCATCCACTTCCAAGCTGTGTCTTGTAGAAGTTCGTAGATCATGTTTAGCAGGCCGATTGGTTTTACGTCCAGCTTTCACTCAACAGAGCTATGCCAGGTAACCCAAGCTGGGCAACTGGGCATCAACCAGACAGTAGCTTACTGACCCTGGGCTGTTGGAATTTTATAGTGGGCACACGCTGGCCAATAGGAGAACATACACTCCTTCCACTATTAGCATGGGTCCCTTTTGTAGGTGGGGTGCTAAACCAACTTATTACCGGCAAATACTGATGTCCATATGGCAACATTAGTCAATATGACAGAATCACCTAGAGTCAGGTCTCCAGTTTCCAAACTCAGTTGTTTAGTTTATGTATGTGTATCTATTGCTGTCTGTTAATAATAGCTTCATCCAGTTCTGCTTCCTTACTATGTTATCTGTATATCAGGTATGCTGGATTTTCACAAAACTTTGTTAGCATTTGATTATCAGGTTAAAATTAAGGATTGGAAGTTCCAATCCTCTTTTCCAACATATTCAAGACAGGCGTGGTATGATTCTATCCTCCGGACATTTTTTTATACATAACCTATGGGACTCTTTTGTCTTCCTGAGTACTTCATAGTTTGCATGTGAGACAACATCATTTTAGAGGAGTTTTGGGAAGGACAGACTTCCTTTGCATAAGCTTCCTGTGATAGACTCTATGAAATATAAATTGCAGGAATATTTGTGCTGTCTGCTAGGCTGAGGGGTTCCTGAGACAGTTTTGCTGGTATTTTCTTTCTTGTAAAAGGATTGCAGGATGTTGGATTGTAGTTAAACAAACCTTTCCGCATTTAACATCAATTGAAATGTATTTACCAGTTATCTTATGTGAGTATTAAGGAAAAGTAATACGGGCCCAGATTAAAAGTATTGACAGAACTGTATTTAGTTGTTTGTGGTATATTTGGAAGGGCTGATGTTCTCATGAGTTATGAAGTAAACAACAGGACATTTCAGACCATCTCATTAAACTGTGGCACACCAGATGGGAGTGAGGACATGTTGTTTACAGTTAACTTCTCTTTGTACAGTGACTTTAATTAGTTATCATTTTTTTCTGTATTTTTGTTCATGAATTTGTTTTTACCACAACAGTCTGGATACATGTTGGAGAAATGTTCGCAAGAGCAACCTTTATAAAACCTATCCAGGAGTGGTGGCACATATATGCTGCAGAAGACAATGTTCTTTTCGGAAAACCATGCTTCTTTTAAATAAGTTATTCTGATTAATGTACATGCAATTAGGGATGAGATAACAGAGCTGCTGGGTTTCAGAACCCTAAATGTGTTTGTGCTGATACATTTCTGTTCTGAAATGTTCTGTGAAGTGGCATTTGAGTCTCTGTCATTAGCAAAGTTTTTTTTTTAGTGATGGGAAGAAGAGTAATCGGCGATATTAGGCTTAGCCAAAGTCGATATGTAATTATGATTACACAACATTAACAGTGATTATTTCATTAAATCTGAATAAAATTGTATGCAATAAAAAAGGGCAACCACTTGAAATGTCAGAACCCACTTGAATGATTCCCAAAATATGGAGAATGAATGGCCAAAAGAACGGACTAATATATACTAAGTCTGAGATGCCTTTTCTCAGAATATTCCATTTTCTCCAAAGGCTTTGGGTTGCAGGGGGTGCTTGCAGGGTCTATATCAGATCAGAGAAAACGTATTGCATCAAATCTGAATTCATCAACCCCAATTCATCGAACAGCATTTCCCCGAATGTCCATATCTTTGGCATAGACAGGAAGCACTTGGCCAACACCACAAATGTGTTCTTTTCCCCACTGTAGTGCAATCTCAGAGTTGATATATATATACTGTGGTTGGGTCTGATGTAGTGCAGTGTGTGTTGTGATGTGGTGTTGGCCAAGTGCTTCCTTTCCCTGGTAAAGATACGGACGTTCGCGGAGATGCTGTTCCATGTATTGGGGTTGATGAATTCAGATTCAATGCAGTCAGTTTTCGATGATGTGATATAGACCCATTTGAAGAAGAGTAATTTTTGAGAATTGCTCTTCTCCGGGTTTCCGTATTTTTTATTTTTTTTTTGCCTTTTTAGCACTCTCTCTTTTCAGTGCGAACATTTCAAAGCTCTAAAAAAGTGGTGGAAAGCGTTGTAAGGCAGGGAAAGGAGGAAAAGATGACTGAATGTGATCTTGAGAAGACATCGATAATGTCAGTCGTAACAGTTGTGCCTTATTTTGGGATCTTTTCTGTTAAGGAAAGTTAGAGAATGTAGGCAGCTGGGAAATAAACCATAGTTTTTGTGTTTTTTTTTTTTTTTACAGAATGTTGGTCGGGTAATTGAGTAGGGATTGTTTTCTGCATGTGCCATTTATACAGATGATTTGGTATTAATTACAAATACATGTAGATATAGAGAAAGATATAAATAAAAGAAGTAATAGTTGCTATTAATTTAAAATATGCTGTTTTAAAATTGAATAGGAAACTACTAAACTATTTTTAAAATTCAGTTATGAACAAGGAATACTGGGCAGTAGTCCAAGATAGAAAAGTAATTATTAAAACAGTATTAGACACATCCTTTGTAATTGATCCAGGCAAGATAGAGATGTACAGCAAAAGCAAACAACTGTTTGAAATTAAATGTTTCTTGTGGCTATTCCCATTGGCTCAATTACTGGTTCAGCCATTAATAAGATAGGAAAGTACTGAACATAAACAATTTAATATATGTAAGACTAAGGAGGCAGCAGACATTTTTTTATGGGAAATAGGAGAATAAAATAATTTGAGCAAGCGCATGTAACGATGGGACAATTCTCAAAATTTAAGAACAGAAACATTCTACACCCTAGCTATACTTCTTACTTTACTCTGCCTTATCATTAGTGTTGCAAACTATAGTCGATTTTGACAATTCTGTTTATAAATATATGTCTGCACACTTGTCTACTCTTAATTGTTTACAGTAGTATTGAAGTTCTTACTTTTGCTGTAAATGTATTGTCCATGTCGGGGAATTTTTGTTATTTTTGCTTATCCTCTTCAGTCCATATATGTAAATTAATTTACTTTGTTTTGTGGAATAAATAACACTCCAAGCTTAATAAAAAAAAAAAAAGTGCAGGTTGTAAGAAATACCAATTTACTCCCAAGTGAAAAAGCCAGGTATCTGTCAATACAGAAAAGGACATGTTTTGCTATTCAGCTGCCAAGGTCTTCAGTATATCTAACCGGACAATCTTATATAATTCATTTACCTCATTATTGTCTGTAGCACCATTTCTGTATGTGTCCAACTCCTGCTCAAACTCTAGCTTCAGCTCATCGCCCTTCCATAAAAAGCCTGCAGTGAAGCACTTCACTCTCAATTTAGATAAAGAGTTTTATACGCTTTACTTACATTAGACTTACAAAAACAAAGTCGGTTCATACCTTGCTGTCATATGTGCAAAATAAGTTAAAAAAAAAAACAAGACATGGTTACAGAAAAAAATATATATTTTATTCATTCTTTTTCCTAGCTTTTTATTCAGCATGACTGGAAGAAACAACACTGTTATCCAATTGATCCACACATGAGCGATCCCCAGCATTTAATTAAACAGATGACTATAAATTCTTTAACCTTTTGTGGTTGCTTAGTTATATGTGCGCAATGTTTGCACTGTTTCCCTCTCAGTACTCCCATTTCTGTAAAAGAGACATTGCTTATTAGTCAATCAGCTCATATGATGTCTACGTTGCTTTTCTTTTCTAGACAGTCTTTTGAACAACAACTGCTCCTCTCAGATCACGGCTACCACAGCCGTAGTTAACAACTGTTTCTAAATATTAGTTCATCCATGCCTTTTAATTTCTGAGGATATTTTAATTTCTATTTGCAGTCATTGTAACCCATGAGAGATATACATAGAAATTTATAGGATACGTTTGGCAGCAACATGCATTTTCTAAAAAATATAAAGTCTGAAACTTAAACAGCTGTCATTATTCACGGCCAGTGGAGTAAAGTCAAATGGAATTATGAGTTCTGTGTGCAAGACAATTTTCTTTTTCCTTTTTTTAAGTACTTTTATGTGTGACTTCCCCTGTCTGGGACTGTAATCAAGGAGCCTGAATCCTCACCACTGACACTGTAGAGGGACATTCACTTGGAACAAAAATGGATACACCCAGTATTTCCAGATGCAGCTGTCTGCATCAAGCACAATTTCCTTTAAGAGCACACAGGGAACACACTCAGCCCATGTCTGGGTTTCTCTCTCTGTCTCTCCCCAGGTCCCCATTAAGGCCCACCACTGGTACAGGTGTTAAGTCTTCAGCTGAGTGTCCAAGCCAAGTCCTAAAGCACCCTCTTTGTGAAACCAGTGTTTCATGTCCCTGCCCCAAGTAGCTGACACACACACTCTTTGAGATTTGATTTACACACACACACACACATACACACACACACATACACACACACACACACACACACACACACACACACACACACACACACACACACACACACACACACACACACACACACACACACACACACACACACACACACCTGGGAAAGGCTGGTGTAGGTTTACTAGCTATACTCCTCCTGTCCAGACTATAAGGTAGATACTGCCACCAGATACTCCCAAGCTAGCTACTCTAAGGGTCTTACAAGGGTACCCAATTACACTGAGTGAAATTAATATTAATACAAATGGTAGTGCTTTGACCAATGCACTAAGGTTTTCAGGAGTGGCCACAGTCACCAAGCAGATATGAGCATCTCAAAGGTTAAAACATTCTCTAAAAGGACCAGCCACAATAAAAAGTTTAAAGATATTTAATAATAAATAAGAAAAGAACATGAAAATACTACATTACCTATTTAAAATAAACACCAGAGTTTCAACCACAGGAAATATTAAAATAACACAGATGAATAGATTCACACAGGTGTAGAAAAAAACAGTACTTAACTAATCTCACTATATTTTCCTGACTAATCTAAAGAATTATTATTCCCTGGTCACTTACTAGTACAAGGCAAGATGAAGTAGGTTGGCCAACCGAGTGACCACAAAAAATAAATAAATAAATACATTTAAAACCTGACAAGGTGGGGAGGCTATGCCCCCACCCCCCAAATGTAGGGGAGCTGCAACCTCACACACCCTTAACTAAATATACCAACTCTGAGATCGCACTACAGTGGGGAAAAGGGCAAATTCCAGACAGTGGCCAACCGCTGCTTTGCCCTAGTGAAAATATGCTGTTCAATGAAGAGAGGCTTTGTTAAACAGGTTTGACAAATGATTATTCAGGGAATAGCTGATCAATGAAATAATATAGACTCATCAAGAATAGCCCCCTCAAGCAAGTGGAATACTCCATACCAGAGGAAATCTAGGTTATCCCTCAAAAAATTATGAATATATGTTAATAATTATATCAGTAACTTGAACCAGAGGGTGTTTCTCTGATACTTCATGTTATCAAACTAAAGCATACACAATGCTGACAAAAACTTCGCACTGATAGCTGATGTCAACCAAGCCTGCTTTGAAGAAACTTACATTTATTTGTCCATTAAATATGCAAATATGCATATCATTCATAAGTATGCAAATACTAGAAAAATAGAGTGACATCTACAAAACTGTTTTGCAATTAAATGAAGGACACATCTACATGAACAAAAGTTACAATAATAGTTGGGATCTACACACTATGGCTACAATGATATTAATATTTCTTTACATAATTATAATAAGTACATTTACATTTTATTTATTATTATTTATTTATGTTTTGTTGACTGAGTTAGTCCCAGAGTAGCCTCTTTTTAGGGGAGATCCGAGGCGATATCTAATTAGTTGTCCAATATGCAATTACCATTATGCCTGCCTGACATGCTTACATTGCTATTGTAAAGAGTTTAATAACTTTCATATTTTAACATGGAAAACTACATTCCCAGAATTTTAGCTTATGTGAATGGTGTCCGAGCAGGAACCCTGCAGGTGTCAGGAGGTGTGAAATTCCCTTCAGGCTAGGTGTGAAAGAGTTATATGAAAAAATAGCAGTCACATGCTAAAAACATCATGTCATATGATCACCCGAATACAAGGTATAATATCATGCAAAACATCCCAAAATATGAATAAAGAAATATATGCATGACTCACATATATTTTAACATCAAACAAAATACAGTAGTTCAACTATACCAAAAAAAAGATATCTACAAAAGGATGTTTTAAGGCTTAGATTGATCATTACTGAGATCTAGTGGTTGATTATACTAACAGGTCTGAGAAAATGCATATGCTTATACTTTATCAAAAATGAATCTTTTAGACCTGGGGGACACATTTCGCCCATCTTAATCATCCAGAAGATTTCCTTATGTCTTGATTGTTGATGTATTGACTGTGCATTCAGTTTAACATTATTGCAGCTCTCAATATCACTAAAAGTGAAAACTATTGTTGTAAGCACTAGAGTGTGTTTATAGACTACATTTGTAAGCTTCTTTCTTCTGAAGATGTTTTATTATGCAAAGCTTAAATATCTGGGTGATTCTCCAATGTAGAATGCACTGAAAAAGCAGGTAGCCAAATAAATAACTCATGGTGTGGTTCAAGTAATATATGACTGAATCTGAAATGTTTTATATAATTGCCAAAGAGTGAAAGGGTATATTTAAATGAGAAGTACAAATAACCGGAAGAAAATAATAACAGAGAGGAGGCGTGACATCCTTTCAGCAACATTGATAATATTAATGTAAACTTCCAGGTAAAATGGGCATAATGAATGATAATGAATGGAGGGGCCTAGCAGGAGAAGATGAAATTAAGAAGAGGTGAAACTATTTTATGCAGAAGAAATACATAAAAAAGACATTGACATCACTGGTACATGAGCTGGTATTTTCTTTGATATAGAGCCAGACAGACTGGCAGCTGAAACTGAACAAGCTGTAGAAATCTTTGCTAATGAGGCTGCAAGCAGTAATGGAATTCCAGATGAATTGTCTGACATTCTGCAGAATTTATTTTTTTAAACAATTTTTATTGGTTTTAATATATTTGTATATATATATATATATATATATATATATATATATATATATATATATATATATATTAAATACAGAAGAAATTAAGACATTTCAATAATATTTAACAGCGAGAAAAAGTAACAGTTTAATAAGAAATAAATCAAACATATCTTCAATATTTCAATATTAAATGTAATCATATATTGATATTAACAATTTGTAATTTTCCCAGCAGCTTATCTTTACAGTATATTTTAATGATCTTAATTTGACTGTTTCCATATAATCACTACATAAAACAGTAGGTAAACTCAAGAAATATTTAAAAAAGGGACTTGCTTCTGATTTCCATTTTCTACTCATATTTTTTATAGCAACAGCAATAAGTCCACAAAAATTAGATGCTCAATCTACTTCCTACAGTCGGACCAGGGATGCTTACTAAGATTATTATTATAATAATAATAAGATTGTTATTCTTGTGAGAATGCAATTAATCCAGCCATATTCCCTTAAAAGTCACTTGTTTCTTTCCAAATCTCAACTTTCTCAGAATCCGTAAGTGTATGAATAAAGACTGCTTTAATTACTTCATTATACCTCCAGGAATTTCAAATTACTGCTTTCTAACTTTAGATATCTTTAATGGTATAATAAAAGTTCTGTGCATTTACTCTACATTAAAAAATTCCAGCCTAGGCTTGAAGATGTTAAACCGATCAACCTTAATATTGAGATTTTATTTTTTTATAATATCTCATTTGCTCCAACTTTTTCAATGAATTTTAATACCCTCTAGCTAAATTTTGGTTACAGTTTACGATTATCTTATATAATTTAGAACATCATCATCAGCCCCTCTTTCCCCATTTTTTTCTACATGGGGTCAGGGTATCGTGTTAACTGTCGCCAACTCTCTCGATTCAGTGCCACACTCCTGCCTTCTTCAACAGTTTAGAACAATCCCCTGATTTCACTGTGAATAATAGCTACTAAGTATTCATACATTTTTGAGACTGTATTTGTCTGGTGTCTATATTATCTTGCCGAAAGACGTGTTCAGCGAACACGTCTTCATCAGCAAATAAACAGTGAATGCTGAAATGAATGAAAGGCCACATCAGTGACTTTTTTCCCAGGGGAAAAAAGCACTTGGCCATCATTGGAGATTTGCCATTTTCCCCATTGTAGTGCGATCTCAGAGTTGGTATATTTAGTTAGAGGGGTGTTGGGAGCACAGCCCTCCACACTTTGTAGGTTTTGAAGATTTGTGTGCTGTTTAGTAGGCCAGGTACTTTTTTCCCCTAGGAAAAATGTTGCTGATGTGGCCTTTCATTGATTTCAATGTTTGCTGTTTATTTGCCAATGAAGATGTGCTCGCTGAACACATCTTTCGGCAAGATAATATAGACTAATTTTTCTCATCTTCATTTAAAAACATATATAATCCTTTAATTTCTCCCTAAAAGAGTAAACTCTATCTTATACAAAGCCTCTAGATTATATTATCTGTTGATAAAAGTTTACCTTCATTTAAGCAATCATACCACAATATAATATTATTATTCTTAAGTATATCAATATTAGCAATGGACTGGATTTCTAAAAAATAGTTGTGAAAGCTATAGGAAATGTTTGAAGCCCCTACTTTTTATTTAAAGGGAGTCTATACATTTAACTTCTAAAATAATTCAATGCTTAAATCATTATAGGTTGAATCTAGTTTCACTACTGAGTTTTCCTGTATAATTTTTTAACAACCATAAGAAAATAAAAATCATAGTTCCATGCTTATTAAATCGATTAAGCATAAAATAATTAGAATGATCTGCTCATATAAACTTTTCATATGACTTGTGTAATAAGGATCTAGCCACTGAATAATAATATTGAAAAATATGATTGTCTGTGAAACTTATTCCTCAATATTTCTAATACCTTATATGATTTTTATGTGCAATTCTTGATCTTATTACATGACTTAAAAATGAGATTAGTAATTTTAAATTCTTTTAATTAATATTTTCTCTGGGAATAATGATGCTGATTGTAACAGAAGTGTTTTGGTAGAATAATAATTTTAACATGCATCAGTCTTTCCTCAAAAGGAAACAAATTCTCATTCCATTGTTCAATTAGTGACATTATTTCTACAATGATTTTTATAAAAGTTAATGTTAACAACTTTCCCAACAATTCTGATGAATTAGTACTCCTCATATTTAATTACTTGTTTGTCCTAATTACATGTGCATTTATTTTTCAGTATAGGGTTTATTTTCTGGTTTATTACCTTATTTAGCCCTTAGCATTAGGAGGCTAATTAATCCAGTGTTTCCCGAAGTTTCTTAAGAGAGAAAAGACTTGCTTCCTGAGAGATTCAAATCATACCTCATATGATTCACAGGATCTAGTTCAGTAGATTGAAATACCATAACATCGAAATTTAGAAACCTGAGATGCAGAGACCGCAAATGAACATCAACAAAAGTTAACAATGCTGAATGTTTTAAAAATTAAACACCTAATGTGCATGTCTGTAAGCACTCATAGATTAGTCTGAAATCAGAAAAGCAACCTGTACAGTTAAACATATCACTTAAAATATATATACCTTTTTCAACGTTTTTGCATGGGGGCAAGCTCCCTCACACCCTGTACAAATTATATATACCAAGTCCAAGATTGCACTATAGTGGGGAAAAGGGTACATTTCCCTGTCCTCATTGTACAGTGATCTGCATTCACAATCATTAAAAATGGAGCATTTTCCTTTACCTGATATGTTTAAATGAAGAAACTGTTCGAAGTCAAAGTAAACGTTATTGCCATTTAGGACTGCACAAGTGCAGCCTAAATGAAATTCCAAACATCAACGCACCAGACAGTACATAGGAATCAAGGATAACAAGAACAACAGAATAATGTTTCAATTTAAAGAAGATATTCAATACAAAACCTACAGAAGGATAAATAAATCAGTAATAACAGCAAAAACACACAAGCCCCCCCCCAAGACAGTCATAAGAAGAGCACTGGACATCGCATGACAGTGTAGGATTGCACGTGTTAAGATTGTCCTTCTTTGTTCATCTGCATCAGACAAACAGCAGGCAATTCCACTTGAATAAGAAAATATAATGCTACATCAAAGAATAAAAAAAGATATTGCACACTTTTCAGCTGAGCTACGTATTGTGAATGATTACTGACTAAATAATCGGTGGTTGGTATCAGAGTTTATAAGTCTCAACACTGTTGGGTAGAAGCTGTTTAAGTATCTGGCGGTCCTGCAGCAGATACTCCGATATCTCTTGCTCAAAGACAGTTGTGTAAACCAGCTATGTGCAGGGTGAGAGGGGATCATGAATTATTTTGGATGCATATTTAGTGCTTCTTGCTGTGAAGAGATCCTGGATTGATGGTAAATTTGTGCCCATGATTTTTTTCAGCAACTCGCACCACTTTCTGTAGCTTCTTTCTTTCTACTGTTGTACTTTTCCCAAACCAAATTGTGAAGCTACTAGTAAGAATGCTCTCAACTGCTCCTCTGTAGAATGTGATGAGAACAATAGGTGGGAGCTTTGCTTTTTGAGCCTTCTGAGAAAGTGGAGATGTCGGTGTGCTTTCTTCACCAACTGTTCAGCATTCACAGTCCAAGAGAGATCCTCCAAAATGTGCACTCCCAAAAACTTTGCAGATTTGACCCTTTCCACCTCTTCAGTATTTATCATGAGTGGTGAATGTGTTGTTGGCCTTTTCCTGAAGTCTATAATTTATTTTGTTTTATTGACATTCATGTCAAGGTTGTTCTTAGTACACCAGTCAATCAATGAGTAGACCTCATCACTGTAAGCTTTATCATCCTCCCCTTTGATGAGGCCCACAACCAGAGTATCATCTACAAACTTAACGATGTGATTGGTGTTGTATTTTGCAGAACAGTCATGGGTGAGGATGGCGAACAATAGAGGGCTTAGCACACAACCCTGAGGAACACCAGTGCTGAGTATTATGCATCTTGAGGTGTTGTTGCCTACACATATTTTCTGCAGTCTGTTCGTCAAGAAGTCGAGGATCCAGGTGCACATAAGCTTGCTAACTCCAAGATGTACAAGCTTGTCAGTAAGCTGAAGTCAGTAAACATCAGCCTGACATAGTTGTCTCTTCCCTCCAGATGATCAAGTGAGAGGTGGAATGCCATTGAAATAGCATCTGCAGTGGATATGTTAGCCCGATAAGTGAACTGTAGAGGATTGAAGGTGGATGGAAGGTTAGCCGACAGATGCCTTTTAACTAGCCTCGCAAAGCATTTCATGACATTTAATGTTAGAGCACCTGGACTGTAGTTATTCAGGCAGGCTGGATTAGCTTTTTTTGGGAGAAGAACAATATTTGTTACCTTGAAGCAAGAGGGAACTTTCCCACAAAGAAGGTAAGTATTGAAAATATCAGTTAGAACTGAGCATAGTGGTCTGCACAGCTTTTAAGTACTTTGCCCAGTATTTCGTCAGGACCAGCAGCCTTCCTGGGGTTAACTTTCTTAAGTTGAGATCTCACTTCACTGGAGTTAAGGCTGAGCACCCCCTCCTCCTGGTCGATAGGTGTAGGAGCCACGTTGTTCTTCTGTTCAAATCTGAAAAAGAAGGAGTTCAACCTTTCCAGAAATTCAATGCTGTCTTCACACTAAGCTGATCTGGTTTTATAGTCAGTAATCTGTTGTATCTCTTGCCAGACACTCCTGGTGTCCCTCATGTCTGCAAACTGACTATGTAATTTCTTTCCATATTCCCTCTTGGCCTCTTAAATGCCCCTTTTTAGGTTCATTCTAGCTTTGCTGTGTCCTATCTTGTCCTTGGCCCTGAATACTGCATTTCTTACCTTCAGGAGATCATGGACTTTGTTGTTGAGCCATGGCTTTTGGTTTACTCTGATTGTGATGCTTTTGATGTCAGATTTTATTTTTTATTTTTTATTTATTTAACATTTGTTGACCGGGAATGTCCGACTAGGTTCCACAGAGCCTGTTTTCAGTGGAGGCCCGGGGAGAAATGCTCCAGATGCATGTTTTTGGAATGTGGGAGGAAACCGGAGTACCCAGAGGAAACCCAAACACAGGAGGACATGCAAACTCCACACAGAAGGCACCCCAGCCGAGAATCGAACCGGAGAACCTCTTGCTGTGAGGCGACAACGTTAACCGCTGCACCACTGTGCCACCCTTTAATAATCCTGATATGAAAATATAGCTAATATTCATAACCACTTTACTGAACAAACATTTACATCTATTGAAATCTTCAACACAGATACATCAACACACTTAGTGACGTAAGCTATTACTGCTTCTGTGCAATCATCTATATTCACCAGTCCATCTGACTTAGCCACCTCTTTGAAAATGTCCCAGCAGGTACTGTGAAAACAGTCTTGGAGAGATTTCAAAGCCCCTTCATGCCAGACCCTGAACTGCTTAACTGTGGGCTTTTCTTTGATCAAAGCTGGTTTGTAGGCTGGTAGTAGCATGACGGTAAGACGGTCAGAGATTCCTATGTTATCTTGTTGTAATGCTCTGTAGGCACCATTGATGCTGGAATATACCTTGTGCAGATTGCTAGCACCCCTTGTAGGAAAATCTACAAATTGAAAGTAGTGGGGTAGCACCTCTGTCAGATCTGCTTGATTAAAATCACCAGCAACCACATGTGCAAAGTCTGAGTTTTTCTTCTTCATCTCACAGATAGAGTTATAAAGATTGCTCAGGGCCTCAGTGGTGTATGTACTGGAAGGAATGTATATGTTCTTCTAACTGTAGCGCAATCTCCATTCAATACCTCTGAGTGCTTATGGACATGTGCATTAGGCATTTCAATTTTTAAAAGTTTCGACATTGTTAACTTTCTTGATGTTCATTTGCTGTCATTTTGTCTCAGGTTTCTAAATTTTGGTGTTATGGTATTTCGATCTATTGAAGTAGTTCTGATTCAAAATATCTCAGAAATAATGCAAGTTACAAAAAAAAAAACATAAATGTGAAGGTTGTTTGACAGACAATAGTCAAGAGTCTATTTTGGGACACAATTTATATTTCAGATTTAAAAAAAGAAACTCACAAGCACTAACAGAAGGCTTGACAAAGTCAATTGAAAAGTTGACTTTATTGGGTATAACTGTTATACAAATTGAACATTAACACAGACACTAACTCCACATCGTTTTCATCAATTCATAACAGACGTCATCCTATTTCAGATTTATTAAAGAAATAAATTGTATTTTACTTGACAAAATCTATTAGTGTTGTGTACGAACAATGGATTATATTTTGCAGCCATTCAAGATAAATCCAATATTTCAGTTAGTGAATTGTTTGTCTGATTGAGGGCTCCCCAGTGATGAATGGTAAAAATGCTGTTTTATGATATTGCACAATCAATGCAAATTCTGTATATATTTGCCCAATATTTCAAAATAAACAGTATTACTCTATAAAACTATGGACATTAGATGGCAACTATGAATGGTGAAATTGTGTGCAATAGTGATGTGCATCTGAAAACAGCATTATTAGCCCTGTACAGCACACAGATTTTACAACAATAATCCTGATATGAAAATATAGCTAATATTCATAACCACTTTACTGAACAAACATTTACATCTATTGAAGTCTTCAATTAACTACCATGTTATAATGCTAATTTGTAATTAATACTCTCTGGCTGTTTAATGCCACCCCAGTTATGATAGTACCATACTTCTTTTCTGCATAATTTATGAAAATATGCAATGTTTTCATAACATTTTGCAAATACCCCTTAATAATTGTAGCCCTGTAATCCCACAATGACTGTGCATTCTCATAAAATCATGTAATCTTTAAGAGTCATCCTTGATCCAACATGCAAGACCTACCATTACTGAAATAGTACGTTAGATATTAGAATATTAGAATACCAGTATTATTCATACAATGTACATAACAAATATTTTTCTATGCCTCTGTTTGTCCTATTTTTCCTTTAATACCCATGACCTTTGTAGTCCCCACTGTTATTACAATATCCACACATTTTTTTTTATTTTATTAACCAAGATATATGAAATCTTTTAATAATGTCTTATAATCATCTATTATTTGAATTAAACTCTAAACAGTTATCTTACCACTAAGGGTGCCTACCCTATCCTGTTAGCATGCAGATTGTACTTTGCTTTGTAACCCATGAGCTGCTTTTAGGTGATATTAGTGCTAATGTTAGAATATTAATATTAAGACAGTGACCCTGAATTAAATGTTTATTTATTTTACTGTATACCTGCCACATGTTACCATGTTTCTTTCAGTAACAACAACCAGCTTGAACACCCCCAAGATCAGTATCGCACTCCATTTTATCTTAATAAAGGAATTATAAAAAATATTAAATGAATTATGCAAAATATGGAATCGTTTCTGTAACTCTTTGAAAATTCTTTTCAAAGAGTTGTATTTCTGTACATCTCACATTGAAGTGGACAGGTACTTTATTTTATTTCTGTGTAGCCAGTCCTTATTATCTGACTATACATATTTATGAAAGTAAGTACAGATAGCACTCCATTTAAGCAACTCTAATCTCTTAGACTACTCCACCTCGGCCTACAATAGTAAATAACTGGAATCATGGATCTGCCATGTCCAATTGTCTCTGTAGCCAGTCTGTGAGAGACACAGTTATATAATATTATTAGAGGCAAAGTTCTCACACAAAGTGACTACAAATAACAAGGTTTTCAGCACTACACATCACCACACTCAATATATCTCAAAAATCTCAGACTAAACACATAAACTCACGTATGCTGAGGTTCATAAAACTAATCTACCTAAACCTCAAAGCCCACCCAGATGCAACTATAACAACAAGTACAAGTACCCCAGGAACCTCACAAACACTCATGTCAGTTAGCACCCACAATGAAATAAACACTTATAACTCAGAGTGAATCAACTCAATAGTCCATGAGACAAACCTCCACACAACCCAACATTCTAGTCATAAGTGACTCCATTGTGAGACAAACTGATGCGCCATTCACAAGGATGAGCAAGGAGATGAACATGGTCAGTTGCCTGCTGGGGTCAGAACTCACCACATAAATAGCACTCTTAGCTCCTTGCATCACAAGTGAACCTATGACACAGTCATAGTACAAGTGGGAGTAAATTACCTGAAATGCACCTCCCTGGACTAGAGATATAGAGAGATGTGATGGAGCTATTGGAATATGTGTCCAAGACAGGTTCAACAGTTCAAAGATTCATAGTTACTAGGTTTGTGGAAGCCTTGTAAGCCAGTCATAGATCACCCCACAGCAATCTATATGAGACTGAGTAGAGGGAAGGGGTTTTAAAGCAATCTGCCTAAGACTGGTTTGTTATGCCTTGTATTCTTTTTGTAAGAAACCCTGATATCGCTCTAGTTGCTGCATATACTTGGTCAGGTACATACCAAAGGGAGCATTGTACTCTATGAGCAATCTGATAATGGCAGAGTACAGTGGGAAAATGACCCCTTTTTAACTAGATGACATGACCTAACATAAAAGGATTTCCTCACCACTGTGGTCACATGATGGTCTAAGGTAAGACTTCTTTCTGCATGTGTACCCAGATCCCTCACCACTACACCAACTCTTAGGGATTGTCTCAGTTATCTTAGCTTCTGGTGTCATTCAAAGGGGGTACATTTTATTTATGTATATATATATATATATATATATATATATATATATATATATATATATATATATATCTGCTTGGAAGTACATTGTCAACAGTCCTAACTGCTTTGCCATGGATGACCTCACACCTGAACCTCAAGGCCTTCATATATTATCAAAAATCCTTATCCAGCACAATAAAACAAAATTCAGATAATATGAAGGTACTGATGCTCAACTCTACAAGCCTTAACAAAAAAAAAACACATGCACTATGTACAAGCACACCTTACTGAAGAACGCATTGATATACACATCATCACTGAGACCCATATTCAAGAATATTAAAAGCACCCTGTCTGTACAAGGTTTCAACACTTACCATGCATTCAGATCTAGCACACTAGGTGAAGGCACCATAGGTAGTGGGGTCTCTATATTCGTATAACAACCTTTAACAAAATTTTACCTCCAGAGTCATTAAACAGGATAATGACCTGCAACTCTTCTTTGTCCATCTTACCATTAACATAACCCAATATCACATTGTTGCTAACTATAGGACCCCCGCTATGTTTCCCATGGCTTATCCCTCCTACTTGAGTAGTTTGGAATCCCTAAGCATTCAGCCAAGTGCTATTCTCTTAGGGGAATTCAAGTACAACTGCATCAGTTGGAAAGTGTATACATCCCCAAATGTGTATGCCCAAAGATATCTGAACATTAGAAATATAAACTAATTTGACCAGATAGTCTTCAGCCTACTATGGAAGACAAAATCCTGGACTTGTTTCTCACACATATGGGACAGCTCTATTCCCTACCAGCTATAACATATTCACTAGTCAAATTGGACCACATATTTTTCATGTAACATAAGTATGAAGCAAGGAGCATCCTGCAATAACTCAGTATTGTAAGATTGTGCTAAAACCAGTCTTCTAAAACTGAGTGACAACTTGACAACATTCCATATTCCTTACCACCCTGATGGCCATGCCACAAATGCAAAATCCTTCATTGCCAAATCCTATGCATATGTAAATAGCTGCATAGAAGCATTTGTCCTCTTATGAAGTAAATACAATGACAAATTTAAAATAAACCCCTGTGGTAGAACCCAAACATAAACAGGTTCTACAATAAAAGGAAGAAGCTCATTGCATTTCAAAGTAAATGTAACCCTCCAAATGTCAAAAATACTCTTGGCAAACTTAACAAGGAACTTCTTTCCCTGATAAAATCTACCAAACTAGATATAAGATAAAAATAGCTACTCAGGCAAAAGATGATCACAAAACCTTCTATACCTGTGTAAGAAACATTCAAAACAATGCTCAAAATCGTGTATAACTAATAGCAAATTATATCACATACTTTAATCATGAGCTCCTAGCCAATCTACTAGCAGATAAATTTAGCTCTAATTCATACCATCCCCCCAACACTTCCAGTTCACATATCAGCTTCCACATACCCCCTCAAATCTTCCAGGAACAAGTCTCCAGAGCAATATCCAAGCCCAAGAATACTGCTTCTATGGGGCCTGATAACATGCCAGGATGCCTACTATTCAGCCTGAAAAAGCACCTGTCAACCACCCTACAGATGCTGTTCAATACCAGCCTCAAATTAAGTGAGTGAAGGAAGGAAGCAGTCATCTTTCTGCACCAAGGTGCTGAGCCATTTGATCCATGCAACTATAGATCTCTAAGTCTGATCAACCTCATCTGTAAGGCTATGAAAAGAGTCATTATTGAAACTCTTGACTTTAGCCAGTTTGGTTTTGCCAAGAGGAGTTCCTGCATAATAAATATGGCCTTCTTCTTCAAATAGGTTACAATAGCATCCTATGAGGGGAAATATGTACACACTGCATACCTAGACCTCATAAATGTATTCAGCACCATCATACACTCAGAAGTAGTTGCTAAACATATCCAGATAAATGTAAATCCCATTGTAACTCCTTGGGTAGCAAACTGGCATACAAATAGAACCCTGGAAATGACGGTGGGTGGATCTACCTCCTGCAAAAGTTCTGTTGCTAGTAATGGACCTCAAGGTTTGGTACTTGGGCCACTCCTCTTTGGCATCTACTTCACGGAGGTCAACGCCTATGTTAAGGTCTTTTGATGGACTAGGTTTGTACATGACTGCAAACTTTGTGCCATCATAAACTCTCTAGAAGATACCAAGATCCTTCATGAAGGCCTTTCTGAAGCAAATAGCTGGTGTCAAAGCCTTGGCCTAAAACTAAATGCCATAATATGAATAATCATATCCTTTGGCAAGCACAATGTTCCCTGCAACTATCACATCAACAACACACCCCTAAAAATTGACCAAGTAGTGAGGGACCTGGGAACCCATGCGGACATCAAGATGTCATTCAATCACTATGTATCCACTGTTTTAAGGAAATCCTTTTTCATTGTACAGCTTCTTAGTAAAGATATGACACCCATATCCATGGAAGTGATCATTCTACTTTGTTCTATATTCATTAGGACGATCTTTGAGTATAATTTCCCCCTTCAATATGTACCTGTCCAAACTCTTAGCACAGATTGAGTGACCACAATGCTTTCTCGCTAAGAAAATCAAGAGACTAAATCACAAAACTACAATGATCATTTCAAAGCCCTGTATCACTTTTTGGTATCTTACAGGCTACCGAGTGGTGATCTCTGTTTGCTTACAAAGCCTCAACTTATCCCATCCTTTCAAAGGTTCATAGGTAAAAGTATTAGGCTAGGTGCCCTTGAGGGCCATTTTAAGCTTAACCAATTTCCCTTTTTGTGCTCAAATTATCCTATCAAATTTGGTTAGATAGGGGGGCAGAGCATAGATGGCCAACTGAGAGCAGTGAATTTTGAGAGCTCCATAAACTAGTATAATAATATAGAAAGATTTTATTATTTTCAAGGTTAAAACATCAGAAATCTATAGATAAACTACTAAACTACATAAATGTCAATTTTGGTGGAGATATACAAAAAATTTCCTGTCAAGTAACTTGGAGATATATTGAGTCACTGAATATGAACAACCCAAGGAATTCTCATCCAGATGCTGCTTTGAAAAAAGAACTGCAATTAATGACATCTACTTTACAGAAACTATCTTTGAATATGGGTGGCTTTAAAAATTACTTAGAAAACCTCAAAAACAGACTGATACTCTTAAGAAAGTATAACAACACCATACAGAAATAACAAATATAGAGACTTATCTAATTGACATTATAGGGAAACTCAAAGAGGAAGAATTAAAAAAAGAATTTCTGCTTAATCAGAATGCATGGCTGCTTAACAAAATAGATGACTTAGAAAACTGGGAAAGGAGAAACAACATAAAGATCTTTAGTCTGCCTGAAAACATTGAAGGAGAAGACATTATTTCATTCTTAACAACCTGGATTCCTGAATTTTTAGACTTGAAAGAGGGACTTTCATTTGGAATTGAAAGAGCGCATAGAGCACTGAGGAAACTTGCTTGTAACTCAAGAAACACTCCACCTAGAGCTATATTTATAAAATATCTTTCATTTCTGGACAAGGAACTAATATTAAAATCTGCTTGGAGAAAATCACCCTTAAAATACAATCAAAGCCTGATAAGGTTTGACAATGATTATTCTTCCAGAATACTAGAACAAAGGAAAAAAGTCTGGCCAATAATAAAACTGTTGAAACAAAACAACATTAAAGCACACCTAGCCTTTCCAGCCAAGATAAAAATACTTTTTGCCAATGAGATGAGAACCTTTAATGACTTAGAAGAAGCTACTATATTCATCAAAAACAACAACATAGTGTCTATCCCAGAAGAAATGGAATGGGTGGCCCCTGCTCTTAAAAGAATAAAATCAACACATCCTTGGACTGATGCTAGAAAGAAGAAATAAAAAACTGATTCCAAGATAGCTGTGCCAAAAAAAAAAAAAAAAAACTCTTACAACTACATCTCTCAAAGTATCAACTGATATGGTACATCACTTGTCATCTGTTTTTATTTAAAAAAAGGAGGGATTCTTAACAGTAATGATTTATTCAGAATGTTCAAAGAGTCCAATAATTCTTCACAAACAAAGGTAGGTCAAAACGGGTTACTATTTACATTATATATAAATCAAACAAAGCAACATATAATACAAACATAGAAGTTTCTATTCCCCTACTTGAACTCAATGAATACTTATCTTGTTCATTTTTCATTGACTTTACTTATAATAATTTAAGTAATTACTTAACTAATTCAACAACACTGCGGTGGTGGTGCTGCGGTAGCATTGTCGGCTCACAGTTAGACGTTGCCCGTTCGATTCTCAGTTAGATCGTCTTCTGTGTGGTGACGTGTGAATGGGCATTCCTTCATTGAAGGCTGTGCGTTAGGCCCGGCAAGCCAGCACGTAAAAATCTACTGCCAATCATCAGCGGACCAGAGTTCCGCTGTGGCGACCCCTAACCGGGAAAAGTCAAAAGACACAAACAAACTTAACTAATTCAACAAGGTGCCATTCATCAGAGTTCAGACTCAAATGTAACAAATTAATATCATCTATAATAGCAGTAACAGTAGAGTGTTTTGAAAAAAAACACTATCATGGAGACTAATGCCTTCTTCAGTTAAAGTATGATTTAGAAATGTCATGTATATCCTGGTTAAATAATAGTAGCAAGCTTTTAGTACAAATACCATCATTATTCTGTCTACATATAGTTAATATCAGTTATGACAGGTATCATAGCTTCTAGAGCTGTTTGATCAATCCTGATATGGTGTGCATGGATGCAGCTGTGTCTGGCAGCTAGTACATTTGGTTAGATATTGGCCTTCCCTATCCCATGGTCAAAAATTATATATTACACCTAACGAGAATAACTAGGATCATACCATAAATAATTTGAAGGGACATATGAGGGATATATAAAGACGAAGAGGAGGAGGCCTACAGGAATGAGATTGATCAACTACTGGTCTGGTATGACAGCAACAATCTAGCACTGAATGTCAGCAAGACAAAGGAACTGATTGTTGATTTCAGAAGATCTCAAGTACCACACAAACCTCTAGTGATCAAAGGGATGACAGTGGAAAGGGTCAAGAATACAAAGATCTTGGATGTTCATATCACAGAGAACTTATCCTGGTCAGTCCATGTATCCAGCACAGTCAAAAAAGCTCAGCAACAGTTGCACTTTCTAAGGAAATGTAGGAAGGCAAAATTACCAAGCTCCATACTTTAGACCTTTTATAGGAGTACTATTGAAAGTGTCCTGACCAACAGCATTGCAGTCTGGTATGGGAGTTGTAACAATCAGGATTGGAAGGCTGTTAAAAGAGTTGTAAGGTCAGCAGAAAGAATCATTGGCGCCTACCTTACACCTCTGGAGGATCTACACAAATGCCAATGAATCGACAGGGCCAAAAAGATTTCCAGCGATCCAATGCATCCTGCCAATGGTCTGTACACTCGCCTCTCCTCAGGCAGGAGATACAGAAGCCTGCATTGTAAGATCACCAGACTAAATAACAGTTCCTTTCTGCTCTCCATTAGATTGTTGAACTCTTGGGAAAAATGATCATGAGTCTGTCGAAACACTCAACCACTTCTGTTACATAACTAGCCTATCAAGTGGCTTATTTTATGGATGTGCAATAACCAAGTGCAATACTAAGGTAGCTCACCTACCACACTGAAGGACTGTAAAGTGCAATATACAAACTGTGCAACAATTCAGTCTAATCATAGATATGCTGCTATTGTTTCAATTTTACTTTGACAATATCACCTTCATATTCTTCCTTATCTTCCTTGTCTCCTGTTCTGGGATAGGTGAGGGTCACTGCTGTCCTACCTTATTTACTGTTACTTATTTCTGCCGTGATATTTTATTAATTTTTCTTTGTCTATATGTGCAACTGTTTCATGCATTGAGAACTAAGCACTGTAAGTTTGTTCAGCTACACTGCTGTGTAATTCTGAATGACAAAGTTTTCTTTGACTTTGATATACATATGATAAATGATTTAGAAGTTGCCTCAAAGTTTCTGTTTTCCTTCCACAGATCCAAGGTATGCTTGAATATGGACAGCGATGAACTTTGTTTTATGTGGATGGAGAGTCCATTTCAGAGCACTAGTATCTTTTTTTTTTTATTTGCAGGATACGCCTGTCTCTCTAAACTGTTGTATTGGTGTTGCAGAAGAGGTTTACATACCTAGATTGAGTATTTCTGATGCCATTTGACTTTTTGATGTGCAGTAAATCCATCAGTATTGGTCAGAGAATGCCATGTATGCTGGACGCAGGTCACCTGTTAGCAGTCTGTAGGATACTCAGTGTAGTGACAGGGCTATGAATCAGTCCATGTAAGACATGTTGTTTTAGGCATTGTATCCTTTTAATAAAGTATCGCTGTGGGTATTCCAGTTGTTGCATGTGCCTGGACAGATGCATGCCAAAGGGGTCATTACATTCAAGGACTGGCCTAATGAGGTTTCAGTAAAGGAGGACAATGACGTCCCAAGATATGGACACAATCCCTTTGTTTACAAGCTGTGATATATAGAAGGACTTTCTTACAACAATGGACACAGGCTAGTCAAATGTTAGGTCACCATCCATATAAATATCCAAATCCCAGACAACAAATTCAGTTCTCAGAGGCATATCTCAAGACATCTGCCTCTCTTCTGCAACTAACATATAACATTCTAGAAATATAGATATGTATCACAGAGAATACATCTTCTCTGCAATTGTCTTCCTTTCCATGTAAAGCAAAGTATGTCCCTTACTCTGTTGAAGTATAATATTGATGAAGAGATGGGAATCCATATGTTTATCCCAGATCGGCATCCTTGTGCCTTTTGGACAGGAGTAACATGTAAATGTCTGCCTGTCCCTGGGTTATTTGTACTCATAATACCTGTGAGGCTGTTCATCCAGATTACATACCTGTGGAAGCAATGAGGTGTTTAGGTGAAATGGCAGTGGAGTTTTTAACTAGATTGTTTAATAAAATCTTGGAAAGTGAGAGGATGCCTGAGGAATGGAGAAAAAGTGTTTTGGCACCAATTTTTAAGAATAAGGGTGATGTGCAGAGCTGTAGAAACTACAGAGGGATTAAATTGATCAGTCACAGCATGAAGTTATGGGAAAGAGTAGTGGAAGCTAGGTTAAGAAGGGAGGTGATGATTAGTGATCAGCAGTATGGTTTCATGCCAGGAAAGAGCACTACAGATGCAATGTTTGCTTTGAGAGTGTTGATGGAGAAGTACAGAGAATGTTAGAAGGAGTTGCATTGTGTCTTTGTGGATTTAGAGAAAGCATATGGCAAGGTGCCTAGAGAAGAGTTGTGGTATTGTATGAGGAAGTCGGGAGTGTCAGAGAAGTATGTAAGAGTGGTACAGCATATGTATGAGGGTAGTGTGACAGTGGTGAGGTCTGCTGTAGGAGTGACAGATGTGTTTAAGGTGGAGGTGGGATTACATCAAGGTTCAGCTCTGAGCCCTTTCTTATTTGTAATGGTGATGGACAGGTTGACAGATGAGATCAGACAGGAGTCCCCGTGGACTATGATGTTTGCAGATGACATTGTGATCTGTAGTGAGAGTAGGGAACAGGTGGAGAAGACCCTGGAGAGGTGGGGATCTGCTCTACAGAGAAGAGGAATGAAGGTCAGCAGGATTAAGACAGAATGTATGTGTGTGAATGAGAGGGAGGATAGAGGAATGGTGAGGATGCAGGGAGTAGAGGTGGCAAAGGTGGATGAGTTTAAATACTTGGGATCAACAGTTCAGAGTAATGGTGAGTGTGGAAGAGAGGTGAAGAAGAGAGTACAGGCAGGATGGAGTGGGTGGAGAAGAGTGTCAGGAGTGATTTGTGACAGACGAGTACAGTAAGAGTGAAAGGGAAGGTCTACAAGAGGGTAGTGAGACCAGCTATGTTATATGGGTTGGAGACAGTGGCATTGACAAAAAGGCAGGAGTCAGAGCTGGACGTGGCAGAGTTGAAGATGTTAAGATTTGCACTGGGTGTGACGAGGATGGACAGGATTAAGAATAAGTATATTAGAGGGTCAGCCCAGGTTGGAAGGTTTGGAGACAAAGCAAGAGAGGTAAGATTACATTGGTTTGGACATGTGCTGAGGAGGGATGCAGACTATATTGGGAAAAAGATGCTAAGGATGAAGCTGCCAGGTAACAGGAAAATGGAAAGGCCTAAGATAAGGTTTATGGATGTGGTGAGAGAAGACATGCAGGTGGTTAGTGTGACAGAGCAAAATGCAGAGGACAGGAAGAAATGCAAACAGTTGATCTGCTGTGGTGACCCCTAACAGGAGCAGCCAAAAGAAGAAGGAGAAGAAGAAGAAGAAGAAGAAGAAGAAGAAGAAGAAGAAGAAGAAGGAGAAGAAGAAGAAGAAGAAGAAGAAGAAGAAGAAGAAGAAGAAGAAGAAGAAGAAGAAGAAGGAGGAGGAGGAGAAGGAGAAGAAGAAGAAGAAGAAGAAGAAGAAGAAGAAGAAGAAGAAGAAGAAGAAGAAGAAGAAGAAGAAGAAGAAGAAGAAGAATACCTGTGACTCTGAGTTAATCATTGTAAATCAATAGGCTAGAAACATATTGGGAAATCATGGCTAGGCTTCTGAAAATCTTCATGGATCATTAGCTTAGTAAATACCTATGAATGTATGATAAGCCTAAAGTTTCACAACTTGCATGCTAAATGGAATGACATAAGCAACTTAACTTAGGATCTGCCTTTCACAGTGTAGATAACATCGAACCAATCCTTCCAGCACAACTATATATGGTATGAGGAACAAAGTAACAGCAGAAAATGTACTTCAGGAGACACTGTATTGTTGAACTTCAATGACAAAGGATGTGTCTATCAGGTGAGCTACATATATCTACAGATATCATAAACAGTATGGTGTTGCACGGTTAGTAACTGCATTTCAGAGAGAAGATATTCTTTTTTTTATCAGGAAACCAAGTAATCTTTTGAAGATTGTATTACCAAAATAGTACAATGCATGATTCAGGCTTTTTGAAGTAAAAGTTTCAACACATTTTTGCTCTGTCAGAAGGAAGTAATCCTTTGAGTGGAAAACTAGTACATATGCCACGTGATCTGGCTATATGTGTAATATTGAAACTGTAGAAAGCCATTTTGTATTGAGGTTCTAGAATTTACCTGTACTACAATTTATTTATTTATTACTTATTTGTCTATATCAGATGCTGGGTGGTTAGAATAACAGAGAGATTATTAAGCAACTGCACCTTTGTGAATGGGAGAGCTGCCAATAATGCATTCCAAATATTTAGTCAAATGTGCATGTTAATTTGGAAAACTTGCTTGTTGGCATTTCAAAAATAGTGAAATGAACTGTATTGATGCAAATATATGATGAATATGGCCTTAATACATGTCATGAAGTATATAACAATAATAACAACAAACAAACAACAACATCAACAAAACAACAACAACAATAATAACAATAATAATAATAATAATAATGTACTGCAGGGTACAGTGGTGCAGAGGTTACATTGTTGCCTCACAGCAAGAGGTTCTCTGGTTTGATTTTCTGCTGGGGTGCCTTCTGTGCGGAGTCTGCATGTCTTCCCTGTGTTCGAGTGGGTTTCTTCCGGGTACTCTGGTTCTCTCCCACATTCCAAAGACATGCATCTGGAGTGTTTCTCCCTGTGTCTCTGCTGAAAATAGGCTGCATCCTAGTTGGACTTTCCTGGTCAACAATTGTTAAATAAATAAATAAATACAATATACAATTAACATAGAAAAGGAAGGGGTTCTATGGCACACTAGATATATTCGTTAATGACAGAAGAATGTTAGCAACTGTCTGATGCTGGGTTGGGCAATGGATAGATGAGAACATGGTACTGATCCATAGTAGGTAACTGATTTTTTTACAAGGAAGATATTTTTTGTTGACTTTGACCTTAAAGAAGTTTTAGAGGAGGATATGTTTTGCAGCTGTTTTTTTACACAGAAAATTATTTGTCAGTAATTGTCCAGAGTTTGGAAGTGGGTGAATTGTAACAGTGGGCATAACTTTTGGGGACATTAGTGATAACTGAATCTAATAGTAAACGATCTGATTTGAGATTTGGTATTGTTGTTTCTTTTACTGGCTGGACAAGGCCTGTATCTGTGATGAATTAATCAACATTTTTTTTATGTGGACTCAGGAAATTTAGATTGAAGTCTCCTACAATGGTTAGGTATTTATATGGGGGAATGCATGTACAATTTATTACTGACATGATGACATTTTTCTAAATAAAAGAGGTCAGTGGTATGTACATGATAGCTACATGTAGTCTGAGGCTATTTCATAAGAGTATGATGATGACTGACCAGCTTAGGTCAGATTCAGTAACGGAGGTGGCTTAGCCAATACATGTCAACTCATTAACTACAGTTTCGTTGAATGCAAACAGATTGAGAGCCATTCACTAAAAATGCTTCCATTAAACCTACAAAACAGATTTTCTATTGCTGCAAAACACTCCCGTCTGAATCCTTGTGTGTGTGGGGATACCCCCACAAAGCTTATATATATATATATATATATATATATATATATATATATATATATATACCTACTCTCAGAATGCACACTAGTGGAGAAAGATGAAAATTCCATTGCCGATGAAAGTAGCCTTGGTTTAACGGCTCTCAATCCATTTGCCTTCAACAAATCTACAATCGATCTTTTGACAGGAACCCCATCTTACTCTAACATATTTGTAGCCTAGAAATGTTGAATGTTAGAACAATCTTCCTTGACTCAATGTTTTATGATAGCTATTATATCCAGGAAGTGTGACTTCAGAAAAGTGCCAATCTGTTTTAATTTGTTTCTAATGTTTCCTGTATTCAAAAATCAGTGAAATAAGGAATTTCTTTTGTTTACACAAGATGGTTAGATGTTTGATGGGAACTAGCAGTGGCATTGGGGTTATCTTATATGGAAGTATAGGTGATTTATAATATGTTTTTTGCTGGTTAATAAGTCAAGGTGCTCGAATTTTAACTGCTGTATGAAATTTTATATTAAATAGGGATATATGGTTGTGGTAATACATGGAGTAAGCTGAGTTTAGTGGGTTGCTTTCTATTTAGGGGATAAGATCCAGTGACTTTAAATTAGCTTTTTCTGGAATTATGCATTTGATCAGGGTGAGTGTTTCACAGATGTTCAATGGGAAGACATAACAAATGTAGAACATGAATGGATTGAACAACTTAATTTGGCATTTTGAAGTTATTATAAGACACATCAAGGAGAGAAGGTAGAGTTAATGGAAGCTATAAACAAAGCAATGCAGTGGCTTGTGGGAATGAAAAGACAATGCAAAGTAAAGCTAAGTGTTTGAAGAAGATTGGAGTAACGCAGTCAAAACACATAGCAAACACACACATACCCACATACGCAAAAGCATACTTGCGTGGGTGCACACATACATTCACAAACACACACGCACGCACACACAAGCCATTCATAAACTCACGTGGGAGGTGGATGCATACACACACGTACATTGTAAAAATAAAATGTACTCACTATTTACAGAGAAGCATCTTGGATGAGCACTTCACAATTATAAAATCCTGTGCAACACTACAAAACCTTTCACTAGTGAAGTGTAATCAGCTAACCAGATCCTCATGTCCTCAGGCAAAGTTCTAAGGGCTTGTTCCCTCACCAAAAGGTCTGCCAGCCCTTCAAAAGTGGTGACCTGACATCCACTCACCCAGCTATGAAAACAAGTGCTAAGTTTAGCAACATATTCACATACATTTTCATCTGCCTTGCGTCTATGCTTACAAAACTTTTTCCTGTACATTTCAGGTGTTAGCTTAAAACATTCTAACAGACATTTCTTTACAGCAGTATAATCAAAACAGAGTCAGGCATTTGTGATATACAAATTACAGCTTTCCCATGGAGTAAGGGGGTCAGGAACCATACCCAGAGCCTTTGGTCAACACTATACTGTTTGCATACCCTTTCAAACATGTGAATGAAACTGTCAAAATTATCCCCCTCTTTAAATTGTGGAAGAAATTTACTGACCTGCTGTGCTTCTGGGGTCCAGTTACTCCCTTCCCCATTACCTCCATGACTCTGGCGAAGAGTCAGCATTTCCCTCTCATGCTTCCTCTGATGCTCCTTTTCTTCAGCTTCTATCTCCAAACGCCTGGCCTCCAACTCAAGTCTCTTTAGCTCCAGTTGGATTTTTAAGTCCACTGCAGAAAGGTTGAGCTGTCCATTCTCTGAGGATATTGTATTTCCACTGCCAGTCCAATTGTCCTTCGCAGAAAGGTTGAGCTGTTCATTCTCAGAGGATATTGTATCTCCACTGCCAGTCTGATCATCCTCCTGGATTCTGTTTTCTGATGCAGCTGTAACCAAGGCTGCAATCAGGTCTGCCTTAGTCAGGTTTCCATGCACCAATCCCCTAGCCTGGCACATCTTCACCAGCTGGCTCCTTGTCAGCTTTCCATACTCCTGTGCTGACATGCTGCCTGCTCACCCTGACTAACTAAGCTAACAAAGGAAATAAAACAATTGTGATCTGAACTCTGAGTATACACTGCATGGCTGATTTATAGTACAAAACACTTCCAGAGATCACGGTACATAAGCTACAGGATTCACTCTACCCACACCACTACAAGCCAATTAGTATGTGAAGTAGATCCCACCACTGCCAAACATTTGTGAGGATATCTCATTCCAACCACTGCCACCACTTGTGATGACCATGCCCTGGCCCAAGCAATCAAGGAGCCTCAATCCTCACCACTAACACCAGGGAAGTTGTCTCATAGAAGAGGAAAGGATAACAAATACACACAGTAAAGAACAATTTCCCTTAACTGCACACAGAGATCACAGTCAGTCTGGGGCTGGTGGCTCCCTTGCTCTCCAGGTCACCAATAAGACTCCCCACTGGCACAGCTATAGGGTCCAGATCTCAGCCTAGCTAGCAAGCTAACCTCCAGTACCCTCTGTGTCCCACCAGTGCTTCGTGTCCCTGCCCAAGTAGCTGACACACCACACACACTTTGAGATAAGTATTTATACAACTTCACAGACACTCCTGGGTAAGGCTGACACAGATTCTCCAGCTGTGCCCCTTTACCCAAACTATACAGTAATAATTCCTGCCACCACCAGCTAATAGTTATCAGCTACCTAAAGGCCCTTAAAAGGGTGTCCAATTATTGCTGTGCAATATTATTATCCAATTAGTAATGTGACTATTCAGTCTAAGGCTTATTAGAGTGGCCAGTTACAATGAACTCTATAAATATGCAATGTACTCTAGAGCCTACTAGCTCTACACAAACTAGCCACAGGTAAATGTTTTAAATTATTTAATTAAAGATTTTTAATACACAAGGCAATACTACTACAACATAGAGATATCTAAGAGTTCAGTGATCACACAGAAACTTAAAATAATAGAGTAGGACAGGTCTGATGTCAAAGAAAAACACTTAATCTAACTTTCTAATCTTTAGCTATTCTTAAGAGAAAACACAGTGCTATAATCCTACTTACATACATATATAGAGAATAAGCAGTGCTGGGGTTGATGGTCCAAAACAAAATGCTTTCAGTCTCTCACTGAACAATAATTTTTAAAACACTAACAAACAACTCTGCTAAAGCCCTTCCAGATTACATCATTTTGACACTTAGGTTTTCCCAGTATACACATTACATCATTTTGACACTTAGTCTTGAGATCCCAGGGCACAAACTGCATTATTTTGCAATCTAACACCTGCTTAGGAAACTACAACAATAAAAGACATTTCACATGTACACTCTAGCAATTATTCCTTAAGTTAAGACAATAGAAAGAATGTGTTCAGCCAGCTGATTCGGCACCACCATTTAGATAATTGTAACTTCAAAGAACATTTGAAATGCTTGGCTTTATTTTCCTTACAGCAGATGGCAAAGTTGCAACAATCTTGAAGTTCACATTTTACAGTGTTTTCTTTCATTTAAGTACACAAGCCTGTATTTTACATTTATTTATACAAATGATAGAATTATTTATCAAATTCTATTTGACTAGGCTGGCAGCCTTTGCCCATCTTTCCCCAATCTTCATATGTGGTAAGCATTCTTCCTCTACTGGAAATGTCATGGTGACTCTGTTGTTAAACACACATATTCTATAGTCACTAGGCTGAACAAGGGCAGGGTTACAGTTAGCTTCCAATCAGGAGCCCACACAGAGATCATAAATAGGGTCATCAATGCCCTCTGCTCCAGCAAGTATGACTATGACATAATAGTGGTCCAAGTGGGGGTAAAGCTCTTTGTGCACACCCCTCAAAACCATGCAGAAGGATATACTGAAGCTTACACTAGTTTCAGGTACAGTAAGGCAATAGCTCTGACAGGAATTCTCCCTCCTCCTAACATGATGCCTTTATTCAATTAAAATGCAATTGGGTTCAATAATTTGAAAAGTTGCTGGTGTCATTCCAGGAGGACCCAGTATGTATTACCTTTGGTTGGAGAAGATCAATGGTCCAACTTGCTTTAAAAAGAAAGTCTACATCAAAGTCTTTATTAACACCATTGTTCCCTTTTTTAGCTAGAGTTCATCTAATTAACATCCCAACCTGACAAGCATCTCAAATCCCAAACTGGACAATATCAAGATGGCTCTACTCAACAAGAGGAGTCTTAACAATAAACTACTTGACTGTGAGCCACTTCTGCTTCTAGAACAGTCTGTATATACATTGCAACTGACACATAGTTCAAGTCCTTAGAGATAACCCCCCTGTGCCTATATTTTGGGCCTTCATTGCCTTCAGAATCATCGCTAACTGTCAAAGAGTTGTGGTGTTCATCAAGGATAATATCCCTTCAAAACAGTTACCTATCCCCCCCCCCCCCATGAGCTTATGAAACTACAGCTCACCTTATCCAACACGTAGACCTGCTATCAATCATCCTCCATGGATCCAGATGACCACACTAAATTCATGACATTCATAGAGGATATAACTATAAGCAAGGGTTGTTTAATCCTTGGTGACTTTAACTATCTTACCATTCATTGCAGCACCTACATTTCCAAAATCAGTTATGCTCAGTATTTCTTGGACTGGATAAATAAAAATGCCAAGGATCAGATTATCCTCAAACCCACCAAGGGAGTAAACATGTCAAGACTTGGTACTCACAACCATGGCCCCTGTCTCCTCCCCCACCTGTTGTTGGCCCTTCATTATTACTATAATTTGGTTACATTTATAGTCAAAACTTCCAGTTCCTCTGTAATGAATACCACCCTCATTAGAAATTTCAGAAAAACAAATATCATGCAGTTGTATCATGAATTCTCAAAATTTACCCATTTCAGCTCCACAGTTGGCCATGATTATAAAGCCAGCTGCACTAATGATTTTTATACATTTAGATAAATGTATTGAGTTGGCAGCAAATTCAAGTTGCCTTGTAATGCCAGAACCCCACAGCATCAGAGCTGCATTATTAACCTTACTAAGAAACTGAAGGCAGCTATAAAGACAAGCAAAACATCACATAAATTAAGATTAGTATCAGAAGAAATGGAAAATTACAAATCCTTCTTTAGTTATTTCAGAAAACTAAGAAATAACTCTCAGTCCTGCTCCAGACTTTTAATAATGTAGTGACCCATTCAAACACCCCCACAAAAATATTGTAGATATAATAGCTAGCAAGTTTGCAACAAATTCTCTACTGAAACTACATCCTACCTCAAACTACTCCGTATCACTTAGGAACATGATCAAAGTACTCCGAAAGAGAAAGAATACCTCATGCATGGGACCACAAAACATCACAGGTTCTGCTTTAAATCTTTGTGCACTGCTGTAGTAATGCTACTCCAGAAGGGCAGACCTATCCCAGAACCTGGGGACTATAGACAAATCAGCCTCATGAGTCTTATCTGCAAAACCATGAAGTACATCATCATCATCATCCTCCTCATAAATCATGAAATCAGAAATCAGACTTATAAGAAGTTTCAGTTTACCTACATTAACAGCACAAATAAAGAAATTAGTAAAGAGATTAAGGGACTCTTTAATTAGCTCTCAGCTGAGTATAAACTTAAAATAGTCATTAAAAACAAAAATAGCTATAATTTTTTTTAGCAATCTCTGGAAGGTAAGCCCTAACAATCAACAATGTTTGGAGTTGATCCACAATATTACTACACAATTGGGCACAAAGCTAATATTCTGACTGACAATTTTAGTAAAAAATTTACTCCACCTACAGTTATAGCTATTCCACAGATTCTACAATACCAGACACCCGCTTTAATATGGAACAAGTTATCTCAGACCCCCGAAAATTAAAAAAACCCTATCGGTCCTTATAATAAACCAGGTTATAGATTATTAGTGCCAGACATGGCCTATCCACACTCCTATTTAACCTCTTACCACTAAGCCTTTTCACTTGCTACATCCTAATGTCTGGAAAGCAACCATTGTAATGCAGTTACACAAGGTGAACTAAGCTGCAAACCCTGGTAACTATAGACCCATTAGTCTCACTAGTTGCATATCTAAAGCTCTGGAGTGTATTATATCAGGCCTGACTTATCTGGAAGTTGAAATTCCCTTAGCCCTTGACCTTTATCGGTTTGGCTTTGTCAAAGGAAAGCCCTGCTTCTTTAACCACATTAATTTATTTGAAAATCTAGCTGAATCAGAGGATAGTGGTTATGTAGTACATACTACATATCTGGACTTGGTCAAGGCCTTTGAAACAACTCCCTATATAATAATTATTGACAGACTTGTAAATGTGAATGATAGAAACCATGTGGTTAGAATGGAAGGCACCACTTTATAAGGAAAAAAGTTACAAGTGGTCTACCAAAGGATCTATCACTGGCATCTCTCCTATTTGGCATCTATATCTCAGACCTTCAAGCCAACATACCTGACCTATGGTTATGTAAGTTTGCAGATGACTGTAAATTGGCTGTTGTTATTCAGTCTTACCTACAATTGCTCCAACATTGGTCAGACCATTTTAACAATTGGAATAAGGACAGTGGCCTCAAATTAAATGTGAGAAATGTAGTGCAGTTCATTTGTATTAACAAAACATTGCTGCATATTATATAGGGGATACGCACCTCCAATCAGACATTGTTGTAAGGGTCTAGCCAGTCTTGTTGATAATTTCTAATTATTTGACCATCATGTCTTTACAGTAGTTCTGAGACCTGCTATCTGATTCATCCTATATCTAAAGCCCAGACAAAAAAGCCTTAATTCCCCTTTACTTGTATCGCTTCAGACCTACTATTATTGAATATACTGCATCTTTTAGCATGCATTTGTCTAAACATACATAAAATGATCAGTGGCCTCAAAAATCTTAGTTATCAGGATAGAGTACCAGCCTTCTCTCTGTACTCAGTCTCCTAGAGATACCTCCATTCAGATATGTGCTTCAGATACCGTTAACTCATTACATCTCAGTGATACCTCCAGGAGCATCTGCAGTTAACTCCTACTGATGCCTTTAGGTGTCAAATATTGCTTGTTCATATTTGCATCAACAATTCTAAAACCATGCTACGTACACATTTTTAAAATATTTCATCTTAAAGTTTACATAATGGCAAACTCAACTACATTAATATTTTACCTCTGTCTAGTGCAGGTAAAGTGATATTAAAGTGATATTTACTGTTGTTTTTATTATATCAATTTTTATATATTTATATGTATATATATATATATATATATATATATATATATATATATATATATAGATAGATTCACTTTAGAAACTCGAAGTACTGAAATATCGAAATTCAGTATTTTGAGTTCATAAAGTGGAATCCTGAGAACAGTGAAAGCTCAGAAGCGCAAAATTCAAAACCTGGAATACCAGCGGATTCAGGTAAGTGTGTGTGTGTGTTAAGGGTTTTGGGTAGGGGCTGTGGTGTGTGTCAGTATGTTTGGTTGCTGTGATGTGTGTGTGCGAGGAGACTGTAGCTTATGTGGTAGTGTTTTGTGTGTGTAGTGTGACCTCAGAGTGAGAATATTTAAGTAGGGAGGGTGTGGGGGGCACAACGCCCCACATCGGAGGTGCTGGGGGGCTTGCCCCCCTGATTTTATGTAGTAGAGAGCTTGTGTTTGTGTGTGGGGAGGATGGTGTGTGTATATGTGTGTGTGTGTGTGTGTGTGTGTGTGTGTGTGTGTGTGTGTGTGTGTGTGTGTGTGTGTAGTAGAAGTGTGAAATTCAAAATCTCCAATGTGCGCGATTTTGAATTTCGCGGTTCTGAGTTTTCGTGATTTCAAAAATTCAATGTTATAGCTTTGAAATACTGAATTTCGATATTTCAATATTTTGAGAATATAAAGTGAATCCATATATATATATATATATATATATATATATATATATATATATATATATATATATATAACATTTTCACTTTTTTTAAGCATCTCAACAACCAAGTAACACAGAAAGACTCCCTTAGCCTCATATAAAAGCTCTTACCTAGATGAATAAAATACAGCTGACAGTATGTGTGTAACTAGAGTAGTTGCTGAGATATTGTAAGTGTTTTACAAAATTTTACAAACGTAATAGTTACTGCATTTACTGGAACTAATAAATTTTGTTTTAAGACCTAGAACCTAAAAAATATTACCACTATAAAAGTAGTTTGTGCTGGAGAGTTTAGCATATATACTTCTTTCATAACCCCTAAGGTTCCAGAGATATGAACATTTGTTTGAAGTGTGACAAGATCATTTGATTCTTGTCAAAAGGTTTAGGCTCCGCACATTGAAGTTACAGTACACACTTCCTGAGCTCCACTGGAGTAAATGAGTTAAAGGAATGAAAACTTCACCAGCAGATAAATAAGACACATTGGTACAATAGATTCATATCCCAAAGTATCCCTCACCTTTAGGAAGAAACTTCTACACTTCTACTACATGTCAAGCAGAGTAGCATCATTGCCATCTTCTAGGTAAGCTTAGATAATTGGATGTACATCTTCAAATTCTCCACTCGTCTATCTTGTCTAGCCTTCTTTGAAACTGGAGAGAACTCTTGAATAGGGGTTTTGGCTAGGCTTGCCTAGAACTTACCTATTAACCTATGACTAAGCTCAGCCAAGTATAATCTGGCTTTGTAAAGGTCAAGTCCTGTCTGTTCAAACTTGTCAGCTTTTTTGAGAAGGTCATTCAAGTAGTTGTCACCAGCCATGCTGCCTATCTTGATCTGGTCAAGGCTTTGTTACCATACCACATGATGGGATTGTTTATAAGCTGATGGAATTAACCATATATCCCTTCTTGGTAAGATAGATAGTCAACTGGCTTAAAGATTTAATAGGCATCATCCAAGTGGGTGTTGTCTCCTCAGATAGAAAGTTGACCAGTGGCACCTCCTATGGATTTGTATTGTGTCCCCTCCCATTTGTCATCAATTATTGGACCTCCAAACTGATATCTCTGGTTAACAAAGTTTGCAAATGACTGCAAGATGGGTGTGATTGACAAATCCCTTTTGGATACATAACCCTTCAAAAAACGAACTAAAGTCAATTACTGATGCTTAGAAAACAGCTCAAACTAAATGTCAAGAAGCTTACCATCCCTCCTTCAGGAAGCAAAAAACACTGCATCCTTTTGCTTTGAAAGCATCAGTTTACCATACCATGTGATGGGAGTTAGCAGAAGGGGTTTGATTTGTCATAATGGTTAAGGCGTTTAACTTACAGAAAAGACACAAGATGCAATGCTTGATTCTCACTTTTGAAGGGAAAATGGATAATCTTAAAATGGCCTACATGGCCAGCTTGTCGAGTACTCGACTATGAATACAAATCAGAGAGAAGAGATCTGAGCTCTTGAGTTAATCACTCTCCCTCCTTTAACCATCAGGTAATGATTGTAATTGGGAAATCCTTCTACATTTCACAACTAATTGGCAAAGGCATCTCTTCTGAAACTGGAGAAGTGATTGGTCCCCTTTGTTCCCTTTTATTCTGCCCATATGAGACCTATTATAAAATCTAATGTGACATTCAACATATATCTAGCTTGACATATCAAAATGTTTTGCAAACTGTAGAGGCTCCTAACAATAATGATCTCTGGTCTCAGAAGCATTAGCTACTAGGAGACATTGGAGTTTTTATCTTTGTACTCAGTGTCGTAAAGGCTTCTGAGGGGAGACCAATGCCGAGATTACCCTGCCCACTGAGAATCAGTTATTCTCAACCTTCCTTTCCTTGACAAGTCAAATTGTGCGACCAATATGACAACCACAGATTTCAGCCTTCATTAAGAACTAAATAAAACTAGCTGGGGAAAGAGATTCATCACTTAGCACCTCCCCTTTGTAGGGAACAAACTCCCCTGCACGTTAAGTAATGTGATTCCTTGTCACCCTTCAAACATAGCTTAGACATCTAGATGAGTGCCCTTAAATTTGCCATGCGACTTACAGGCCCTGTGCTCTATGCTCTTATCTAAAGGTGGTAAAGCCTGAGGGTGGGTGTTGGCAAGGCAAGGCCTCTGCAGTTTTTTTCCCTTGTATGGCCTATGATCCTATTCTGTCATTGCAAACACATTGGCACTTGACTTAATGTACAGTGCATTACGGGATCCATATGGTCTTGAAATGGCAATGCTATACAATAGTCATAAAGTGGCTAAAGTGGCTATGGTTATAGTATATATTAAAAATATAGCAGTGCCTATTATATTCCCTTGATTTATCATCACAACCAGCTTTTCTTAACAGTGACTAGCAAGGTAGATTTTTATCAAACATAAATTGCACCTTTTTGTGTAAGACATATGGTCCTGTTTAAGAGTTTGAGTTACTTTTTAATATTGCAGACTCTTCCTGAGGATAATTATGTATATTTTAACATTCAGACAAGCAGAACTTTGAACAGAAAGCCAACAGAGTTTCAAAACCTTGAATGCTATAATTGGCATTAGAGAATGTTGGAAGGGTTACCTCATTTGTTTATCTTAAAAGGACATTATGGAGTATGTCCTGCCAAACAGGTTTTACATGATTCTTGAATTTAGTTTGATGTAATGTTTAACAATAATACTACTATTAAACTAATAAACCTTAGAAGATCATCACAAGTAACTTCACTAGAAATGCAAAGTGTTGCCTTAGGTGTAATCTAAGAGTTTTATATAAAAACGTGAGGCTTCTTTTAGATTGTTCTCAAAACTGGTTCATTATTGAGGAACAATGTAAAAATAAGGACAAATGTCTTTTCCCTTACCTTCTCAATAATGTTAGCTTTTCACAGTACATGTAATAACTGCACATGCCATCACCTGTAAATGTAGTATTTACAAATAAGCGACATTGTTGTAAAATCCCAGCTAAATAAATAAGTTCATTGGCAGCATTCAAGCATGTAAATTTTATGAAATGTTCTTAAACTTGTTCATTTTTAATAGGCACGCAAAAGAAATAAATAAATAACAGGCTTTTCTCTGTAGCTTATGAAGTTGCAGGAAAAGACGTATGTATGGCATAAACAGCAAAGATTTAACTGTTACAGCATTCAGAGACATCACAGCAATGGTGCAGCTAGACTGAGGCCTAAGTACATGAGGAAGAAAGCCTATGAAACTTAGCTGCCAATTGAGGTGGGCCTAGCTAATCATGATGGTATCACGTGTGCTGGGAATAATTTGTGTATGTTCCCATATGGGTATATGTCTGTTTAACTGACCACATTTGGTCGACCATACAAGTGGTCTACAGGGGTACAAGATCAACAATCCCCAGGGAGGGGAATATTCTCTTTCCCTGGTAATTATGTGATCTCTGAGTTAGTATATATAATTAGCAAGGGGTATAGGGCCCATATGGGGTGTCAGCGGGCTTGACCCATGCTAAAAAAATCATGATTTTTTATGATTTCTTTATTTAAAATTTACATGCACTGAGGTTACTTTTTGGTGTGTACATAGCAGAAGAGCGACATTTCCATTTTTGAGGTAATGTCATTTACCTTTCAGATGTCGACATTCATTTTTGCTGAACAAATGAAGCTAAACCCTATATATATATATATATATATATATATATATATATATATATATATATATATATAAATATATATTTGGATACACTTTAAAAGCTCAAAATACTGAAATATCGAAATTCAGTATTTCGAGCCCATAAAGTCAAATCCTGAGAACAGTGAAAGCTCAGAAGCGCAAAATTCAAAACCTCGAATACCGGAGGTTTTGATATTCGCACTTCTGAGGTTTCATTGTGGTTATGGATTCAGGTAAGTGTGTTTGTGTGTGTGTGTGTGTGTGTGTGTGTGTGTGTGTGTGTGTGTGTGTATGTATGTGTGTGTGTGTGTGTGTGTGTGTGTGTGTGTGTGTGTGTGTGTGTGTGTCTGTGTGTGTGTGTGTGTGTGTGTGTGTGTGTGTGTGTGTGTGTGTGTGTGTGTGTGTGTGTGTGTGTGTGTGTGTGTGTATATGTATGTGTGTGTGTGTGTGTGTGTGTGTGTGTGTGTGTGTGTGTGTGTGTGTGTGTGTGTGTTAAGGGTTTTTGGTAGGGGCTTTGGCGTGTGTCAGTGCGTTTTGTTGCTGTGATGTGTGTGTGCAAGGAGAATGTAGCTTGTGTGGTGGTGTTTTGTGTGTGTTTGTGTATAGTGCAACCTCGGAGTGAGAATATTTAAGTAGGGCGTGTGTGGTGGGCGCAGCACCCCAAATGGGGGGTGCAGGGGGGGCTTGCCCCCCTGCTTTTATGTAGTAGAGAGCTTGTGTTTGTATGTGGAGAGGATGGTGTGTATGCATGTGCAGTAGAAGCGCAAAATTCAAAATCTCTGGTGTGCGAGATTTTGAATTTCGCAGTTCTGAGTTATCATGGTTTCAAAAATTCGACTTTATAGCTTTGAAATACTGAATTTCGATATGTCAGCATTTCGAGGATATAAAGTGAATCTATATATATATATATATATATATATATATATATATATGTAAAGTGTGTTTTGATTTTAGTATCCTACTTCTGAGCATCTGTGGCATATATTCTGGAACTTTCTTTTCATTTATACTTTACACAGGACAATTTGTGTCAGCTTGATAAGCTGACAATAAATATGCAGTCTAAACACGCAGATTTTATAAATAAAATATGCTTTTGTTTATTAATGCCATAGTAACTGTCAAAAGCCACTGACTTGCGTAGTTTGCAATAATCTGAGTGGTGTAAAACTCCCAAAAATGTCAATCTGGTATGTGAGTCAAAATATCATAGTGACATGATTATGTTTTAAATGGGTTCATCAATGCACTGGGCTGATATATAGTTTATTGCATAGCTTCAAAACTAATTTGCTATAATGGGATATCCAAAGTGTATTTTTATAGAATGTTAAAGGTATAAGAGTTGAGATCGTAACTTTCTTTTGCTTTGCACTTAACTTTAGAGGTATTCGTCAGAAAGGCCAAAATGCAGTCATATGCCTTCAACTCTTTCATCAAAATTTCTCTTGTTTTGCAAAAGGATTTGTTTTAGACAGACCTCCACCTACATTGCTTTAACAATAATGTGAACAAAACAAATACTCATGCTAACAATTTGCATATTAATCATAACAATATACAGTGTCTATTCATACCATATGTTGAATTTATCTAATATGTCTTCAGCAATTTTTGTTACAAACTACTTAGGCCTTCACTATATGCCATGTTTCCATTAGAGTTTTATTAAAATTTTTAAATATGTAACTTTAAATTGCTCTCAATGTCTTTTGAACTATACATAACTGTGCTTCTTATATCTTAGAGAAGAAAGCTGTACTAAAACAATTAATTCAAAGATGGACAAGTTGTACAGCTGTGCCATGGATGTACTGAGGTTATAGACAATGTTCTCTTAGTAAAATAGTCAAGATATTTAATGACTGCTTGCAAATAATAAAAAGATAGTGACTGGCCTTGTAGCCCACTGCCAGATCAACAAAAGGGGCATCACCAAATATTCTAACTCTTTCTGTAAAAGTACACAAGCAAAACTGCTCAAAATAGTACCAGCCTGACATCTTGTCTATGAAAATTGCCACCAACATGTAAATGTTCATGTTCAAAAAACAGTAAAGACCATTAACAAGCAATGGAACTCTGTCTCTGGAATTCATAAAGAATCCCACTGAGGGTGCTAAGAGCTGTGGCCAAAAGCAACTGTGTTTGTGGCTATAGAAAATGTGATTCAGAGACACATTTGCTGCAATGAGGAAATACCTCATTATCAGCTAATTTGCATGTCTCTGATTTGTATGGTATTACTGGTAGTGAAAATCAGCACTTACCTGTGGTAATCACCATTAGCAATCCACACATTGCATTGACAGAGGAAATCTCATTTATTCTCTCACACATGCACATTTTCAGCAAACACACACACACACACACACACACACACACACACACACACACACACACACACACACACACACACACACAGACACACACACACACACAGACACACACACACACACACACACACACACGCACACACACACACACACACACACACACATATATACATGCCTCCTACCTGTCCCTGAGCTGGCAGAACACGCCTGATATATCTACCTATTTTTTGTGTCACTCATAAATTATGGGCATGTATAGCCTGTCAAAAATACCATATATTAGTTTTATTATTTTTATGTTTAGAAACTGAATCATGATTCTAGACCTGAGGTTATATTAACTTTCTAAGTGAATTGAGGTGATATTTAAAAATTCTCCCTGGTGTCAAGTTTTCCTCCTGTCTTTATTCAAAAGTCTACAGCATGACCATCCATAGGTATGGTGGCCTCACCAAATGGACGTAGCCCCATCTTTCATGATCAGTTCTGATTTTTTAATCTGCTCTGATCCTTGTAACTCATGAACTATAGCAGTCAATAATGCCAAACATTAAAAGTTTCATAGTTCTTAAAGTTCAGAAAATAGAGTAAAATGCAAGCCCTCCTCGGTTAGTGCAGAGGAATAAAACTGCTCTTTCTGCCAAGCTTACAGAGTTTGAAGAACCTCTTCCCACATTTTAACTTTATTCAGTGACTTAAAGTAATATTTGAGGAATATTCCTAGAGTAGAAGACTAAAGTTCTCATAATAAACAGTTAAGTTTGCTGAGGGTATGGGGTTTAAAGCTTATTCCCAGTTCTTTTTTTAACTGTTTAAGTGCCTTAATGAGTTCTGTCTGGTGACCAATGGTAGCCCAGAGAAATAAAGCTCTGCATTCTTAACAAGCTGCTTTGTGTGTAGAGAGTGGGTTCATAAATGAAGAGTAGGCTAACCAACCTGAATGGCTATTTTAAGCCAAGCCAATAACCATAGGTCAGAACCAAAACCTGTATCTTGTGTCTAAGAGGTGAAGACCTTAACCATTAAGCCAAACACACCATAACAGAGTCACATAGTAAGCAAATGAAGTTGGGTGAAGCCAAACTCTGTACCCTGGGCACAGAAGCAACTCATTTACAGTTCAGAGCTTTAGTCGCCTGTGTTAACTGCCATCCAATAATGAAAGCATTTTCCCTGTACATCTTGTGGCTTAGGATAATCATTTAAATCCCTGGTGTCTAATCCCCATACACACCCATGCATCTATTGTGCTACAAAAAGTGATTTTGGATAATATTTAAAAATATTCCTGGTATTATTAACTTTATAAGTGAGTTAGAGTACTCCTGGTTTCTAATGCTCCCTAATATATTGCAGGATTTCTTCTTTAGTGTAGTGAAGCTTAGAGGAATAACAGGACCCTACCACACACACAAACACATGCACACACATACAGGCACACATACACATACATACACACACACACGCACGCACACGCACATGCGCACGCACCAACCAAATTTTCACTAATATGGATGAATCTAGATAAACAGGCAGACTTTTAATATATACAAAAAGAACATTAAAAATTGTCAACCATAAACATATCCTTCATGAGCTAAACAGACTCAATTTTACAACCAAAACAAAATTACAGTTCCAAAGTTACATTTAAAACTGAGTATTCTAGGTGTACTCAAAGAACTGTTTCTCAGACCAGGGCACCGTCCACATTCGGAGTAGACCTGTGCTTCGATTTTGGGTCCATTGCCTTCCTCACCTTTCATCAGTGATCTTACCAGTGATTTCTCCATTCTGAGTATTACAATGCATGCTGATGATCTCACCAATGACCTCTCCGAACTGAATATTATAATGAATGCATCTTGATGATCTCAACAATAACCTCTCCAGTCTGAATATTATAATACATGCTGATGATCTCACCAATGACCTCTCCAGTCTGAATATTATAATGCATGCTGACGATATCCATCAATGATCTCACCAATTACCTCTCCTCTCTGAATATTATAATGCATGCTGATGATCTCACCAATGACCTCTCCAAACTGAATATTATAATGAATGCATCCTGATGATCTCTACAATTACCTCTCCAGCCTGAATATTATAATACATGCTGATGATCTCACCAATGACCTCTCCAGTCTGAATATTATAATGCATGCTGATGATCTCACCAATGACCTCTCCAGTCTGAATATTATAATGCATGCGGATGATCTCACCAATAACCTCTCCAGTCTGAATATTATAATGCATGCTGATGATCTCACCAATAACCTCTCCAGTCTGAATATTATAATACATGCTGATGATCTCACCAATGACCTCTCCAAACTGAATATTATAATGAATGCATCCTGATGATCTCTACAATTACCTCTCCAGCCTGAATATTATAATGCATGCGGATGATCTCACCAATGACCTCTCCAGTCTGAATATTATAATGCATGGTGACGATATCCATCAATGATCTCACCAATTACCTCTCCTCTCTGAATATTATAATGCATCCTGATGATCTCTACAATGACCTCTCCAGCCTGAATATTATAATGCATGCTGATGATCTCATCAATGACCTCTCCAGTCTGAATATTATAATGCATGCTGATGATCTCACCAATGACCTCTCCAGTCTGAATATTATAATGCATCCTGATGATCTCACCAATGACCTCTCCAGTATGAATATTATAATGCATGCTGATTATCTCTTTGTACTTGAAACTAACAATAAACTTACACAGCTCCAGATAAAGCTACAATACTGCTTAGTAAGATTTGTAACTGGACCTAAAATAAGTTTGCTTATCAACACGTTAAATTCTTGCATCATGATTCTTGGAACGATTCCCCAAGAACACGAGTATTGTTATTAAAGACACAGATAGAAGCTGTCTTACTAATGTGACTGGACACCCTTCATCCCCTCACTATCCTTCTCTGAACACACAGACTGTATTATAAACAAAGCAATCTCACTGCCAAAATTATGTTGTAGAATATCCCACTTGCCTCCCACCAAACAATAATATGAATATGGTCTTCCATTAATAACGTTCATCTCAAATACATATACAGAAAATATCAACATCAATTAACACCATCTGCATGTTTGTATTACTTGCTGACTAAAATCATTGCTTATTCTTATCCAAGTTAAAATGGTGATCTACAAATGAAAGAGCAAACCTTCGGTTGTATTTTTAGGCTTTAAAAATCATCACTTTGTGCCATTGCCTCCTATTAAAATCCAAGGTACCCAGCTCTTCACTAAGGGGTATAAACGGACATATTCTTTCCCTTCCTACACCTTGATTTAAGATGGCCATGGGCAAAAGGGTCTTTGCAAAGCTTGGAGCTGCCATCTCGAACCAACTCTCAACAGAAATCAGGCAAGAAGATGCACCCCTCTGCAAGCTATAAGGAAAAGGGTTAAGCATGCAAAGAAAGTAACTTCAAGCAGATTGCCATATTATTGATGGAGGGTTACCACCTGTCCCACTTGTGAGGGACAGTCCCTCTTTGGGCAGTTGTGTCCTGACAAAAAATATTAAAAATGGCAAATGTCCTGAGAATGTAGGACATAATTATGTCCCATATTTTATGTAATAGTTGCATAAAATAGTTATTTCTGTATCTAAAATACCTAAATGTTACAAGAAACAGAATAAGCAACTAAAGTGCTCCAAGAATAAGCTTTTATTTAGGCAAAAAAGTTAAGTTCTATCCTTTGTACTGACCGTGGGTATGTGTCAGCCTGTAAAATCTGACGTGTGTCCCGAAAATGTCCCACTTTGGCCATTTGAAAAGGTGGCAACCCGATATTGATGTTTTGTACAATATTTATGCTGCAGTTCCTTTGTCTTCCTCATTATGCTTTTTTTCTTGCTGCTTTGACATCAAAAGTTGTATTGTAAATATTGTTCTAGTTTTAACAGGTATGATGTCCCTTATTCTTTTGTACTGGAATGTAAAGCACAAAGTATTTATTACTGCACACTCTACGCCCACTATTTAATGAAGATGTCACTGCCAAATTCTGTGCATTACATTGTTGTAAATCTGTAGTTATCCTTTTCTATCTATATTACAAATATTTATCTATTCATCATTTTTGTTATAAATCTGTATTTTACTGTCTTTTCTATCTGAATTCTGCATAGTTTTTATTTCTAACTAGTGTGATATCTTTTGAGTATTTGATGCACTGAACTGTTGTCTTTATGTGCCTTTGCCATGGCTAAAACAGGTCTGGTGATCAGCCCCCTACCTGGTTATAAAATGGCCAGCAATACATACATACATAAATAAATAAATATGGAAGTGCTATTTTGATGCCAGCCAAACATGGAATGTTAACAAGCAAGAATAATGGAAATACATTTTTTATTGAATTTAAAGCTTGAAAATAGATTTATGTTTCTCAGTTACGTTAACGTATGTATGCTAACAATATCTTAGTGAGTTCTCCTTTGTATAAGAGTTTGTGTCTGATGTATGATTGTACTCATTGTTCTAGATTAAAGCTATCTAAAGGTGTCTACCTACTCTTGGAATGAGTTTTGTATGGTGTGTGATATGCAAGTGCATGTTTTGTGAGTAATACATTGGGGTGTTTAATAGTTTTGAGCTGGTGGTCCCAGTATAGTAGTTTCATTGAAAATAAATTGAAAAACAAATCATTTTTTACAGACATCTGCTATATTCACTGCAATCTAATATGCCAATACAATGGTCTGGTCATGCTAAAAAGGATTGAGTCTAAGAACACTTACAGTCATTAAAGAATGATGGATGAAATCAGATTTTTTTTTCTGGTAAAAAAGAAAATTAACTAAAGAATAATATTTTACATAACGTAAAATTAAGCATATTTCAAGGTTCAAAAACATATATTACTGTTCATGGAATGAAAAGAAAAAACAGTTAATGATTAAAGAATATTTCAAGACATTTTTTCTAACTATTTAGTATTATGCCTCTGATCAATCGAATATCTAACAGGGATGAAACATGCAAACTAAAGTTAGCAAAATAAAATTTTATAGAGCAGATGAGCTTCATTAACCACTTGAAAATGGAAATAGTTTGGTGTAAAACTCAGCACATGCAGAATCCTCTGAAAGCATTATGCATTTTAAGTTCCAGTCAACTGGGAAATTTATCATCAGGATACATTCTCAAAATGAACTTCTAAACAGCAAACAAACTGAACTCAACATTTCCTTGGGTGCCTATATCTCTCGTACTGCTTTTCTGATCGTATGTATTCATATATTCATAGCATGGCTGACAAGGAGTTTAAATTTAGATTTAAGGGAAAGATAAAGAATAATTTAATTTAAGCTGTGATATTGGTAAAAAAGCATGCATCTTTATGAGTGCCCAAGTCTCATACTAGTATGAGAATGTTAGCCATCTGCAGATGCAGCTAGAGTAACTGAGAATTGTGTTTGCTAATATTGCATTTCAATATACGTTACATTTATAATGCTAGTACAGTTTAACAAATACATTTTTAGTTTAAGCTAATATTTTGTCCAACGACTGCATTTATATGGCTGCTGATTCACACATCAACCACTGTTTGCCAAAGAAAATGATTGTTTTCCCCTATTCTAAACTAAGATCTGTTTTGCCATAATAATACTGGTATAAATATCTTATGTAAAATGTCTTCCCATTTGGCGAGGAGCACAGAATTTAGTAGTATTCTGAGTACAAAATACTGAGCATTCTTCTTCATCTCAGCATATTTTGACACATCACTGACATCTGTAACAAATCCTAAACAACTTTGCCAGCTATTCCGTATAGATGTTCTTGAAGTTTCCTTGGTAACTTCTGACTAAAACTGCATTTTGGTGATGAATCTTCAGCAGCTATTAGCACAATGCAGAGTAAAATGAAACTGGAAATGAAATTTCCATGTTGTTCCTAAGAAAATATATTTAACAAATGAATGTGGTAGTCTTCAAGAACATGTATGTTTTATGTACCTATAATATGTTACTGATCTGTAGACATCTTACTAAAATACACTATCTGTCAAAAAATGCACTATTACTTATGACATATAACAATGAAATGCTGATATGTGTGTGTGTGTGTGTGTGTGTGTGTGTGTGTGTGTGTGTGTGTGTGTGTGTGTGTGTGTGTGTGCGTGTGTGTGTGTGTGTGTGTGTGTGTGTGTGTGTGTGTGTGTGTGTGTGTGTGTGTGTGTGTGTGTGTCTATATATATATATATATATATATATATATATATATATATATATATATTTTTTTTTTTTTTCAGTTTTACTTTTTTCTACCTAAGTGAATGAATAAATCCAGTATCTTCAGTAAAATGCAGCAACTTTGATCATGGCTTATTGTTATTACTAAATATTTCTTAATGGAATTAATGGTCTTTCTGTCAGTATATAATTAAATGATTTGGTGACACTAGTCATTTGTTAGGGAGGGTAGTCATCTTAACACTTTTTTGGGGTGGGGCAAAGATCCCTAGTGTTTGACCTTATTATTAGTTTTGGCTTGAGTGACATTTGTAACAGCTTTCTAATTGCATTGTAAGCCTTCCCCACTGATGTCTGCCAGTTGGTACAGATGGGGTAAAGGCTGTAAGCTGTAGTTCCTGTCGTAGAGAACTCGATTCCCTCAGCATTCCTTTGCCTACCATGTAACTTTGAGCAAGTCAGTTAATTTGACAGTGTCCGGGGGCAACTGGGAATTTGGGCTAAGCAGCCTCTTCTATATGGTTCCCTGGGCTGCAAGCCTGGAAATTACCAATGAACCTAACAGCTAATGAATGAATATGTATAGTACTGTTTTTTTTTTTTCTGATAGAAAACAAATAGTTCTGTGGATGTTAGTAATAACACATACTGCTTACACCACAATTCATTTGTATTTAATTTTTTATTCAATTTTTCTGTCAGTCAGCTTTGGAGTTGAATAACTTTAGCAGCAGTTTGAAATACATTGCAGTGGCTTATTGTTTTTCATATTCTTCTTAGTGAGACATCAGGAATACAGAGAATGTGGGTATCATTTTTGGTAGCAGGAGATATATGAAAGTAAATGTCAGTTGCATGATCGATCACTTCTTAATAATTATTGATATGGTTTGTTTGGAGATGAAAGTATCTGCCAAAAAACAGCATGGACATTATATTTATAGGATTCCTTCACAACCAAATGTAGTTAACTATTTCAAAAGGAATGTATTCTACTGCTTCACTACGTATGTTGTTTGACCTATGTGTACTAGAAGTGCCTTGTTTTTTTTTTTTTTTTTGTGAACTTTGGGAAAATAACAAATGACTTGTTATATATAGTTAATGATTCTAGCTTTTTAGATGGCTTTTATTGTCACAGTCTGGCACTATGCTTGATTTCCTACTGGGGTCACCTAACCTCTGGACTAAGGCGCTAGTACAGCTAATCTCAAATACATATGTGTACTAAGTTCTCATTACATTAGAAATAAAAAATCCTACATTTTGCAAAAGAAGAAAATCTATTTTTTTCATTTGACAAATATCATACTTTCAAGTGGCTAAAGCTGTGCAGTCAAATGTAGAGGTGTGTTGCTGTAGAAGATGTGAGGTTAGAATTAAATTCTTATGTGTGGTTTATTATAGCAATAACCCACGCCTGGGTGTGGGTAATGCTGGATTTACCCACGGTTGGCGTGGTTTGGTCCCGAGGCGGCCCGAGGACCAAACAAAGACAACCGTGGGTAAATCCAGCATTACCCACACCCAGAAGTGGGTTATTGCTATTATACAATGCCATTATTTAAGAAAAGAAATAATTACTTTTCTTAAATAATGGCATTGTATAATGCCTCTTTGCTGCCCTTCCGCACCTGTCTGGTGTTCCGCGGCAGTTCTGATGTACTGCGTATGCCTCGCAGTACATCAGAGTTGTGAGCAAAAGCAACGGAGAACGCAAGTTCTCCGTTGCTTTACTTCTCGCTATGTTAAATGGGTTTAACATAGCGATACAGCTTTAAAATAAGCAACGGAGATCTCCGTTGCTTATTTTAAAGCTGTCTCGCTATGTTAAACTCATTTAACACAGCGAGACAAGTTTAAAAAAAAGCAACGGAGATCGCAAGATCTCAGTTGCTTTACATTGTCGCTATGTTAAAGGAGTTTAACATAGCGAGACAGCTTTAAAAAAAGCAACGGAGATGTCCGTTGCTTTTTTTAAATCTGTGTCGCTATGTTAAACTCTTTTAACATAGCGAGACAGTGTTTTATACTAACGGAAAAAGTCTGGGCGACCTGACCTTTTTCCGTTAGTATATTGAGGGATTTACAATGGGCACGCTGGTTGGGCTGGCCAATCAGCGTGTACGTTTTTAGGGTAGGCATTGTATAAGACTCAATACACTATTGTTATTAGCTAGATGTTTTGTAATGAAATATCAAGGTATGACAGAGATATAACCTTTCAAAGGCAGGACCCCATGCCTTTGATTCATGATCCTTTACTGACAGTCTGACATATTACATTGTATTATTTTTTTTTTTCAGAATCCTGAGTGCAATAATGGCCTACAATACTTCTCTAGTGAGTTGTCATTTACATGATAAGTAAAACTCCTATTTATTTCTCCTGAATACAGATGTTTTATCACTAGATGTACTTCTCCATTTTCAGTTTAGATTCATCTGCTTTACAAGAACATAAACTTGTGTACGTGTCCTTACAACTGGAATTACTAGTGATGAGAATTCTGCATTTTAGGTCCATGATATATCAGTGAGAAATTTCCTATAATACTTTTTATGGTTACAGAAAAAATGTTTTTATGGTAGGTACCACCAGTAGTCTTATGTAGCTATTTGTTTTTTTCTTGTACTGTTATTCATTTCCTAAAATGTTTTGTTTAACAGTGTTTTAAAAATAGGAGAAGTGTCAACATCCTGGAAGAAAGTGGTAATAGCTGTAATACCTAAAGAGGGTAAAAGATCCATCATTTCTAGCTTCATACAGATCCATTGCAATACTAAACCATGATTACAAAGTGTTTACATCTAGAACAGCCAAATGAATGGCAAAAGTGATGCCAAAATTGATAGATATGGATGAATGTGGTTTTGTGAAAAGGAGGCAAACATTTGACAACATTAACAAAACACTGATGATCCAGAGGAAGAAGAATGTAAGAAAATACCATTGTTGTTTGTGGCATTTGACAGAGTAAGCTAGGACTTTATGAGCATAGCAATGGAAGTACTTGTATTCCCTGATAAAATTAAAAGGTTGATTAGGAGGATATATGAGGGATTGGTGGTGAAAATTAATCGGTGATGTCCTCTCTGATAATTTCTGCTTGAGCAGAGAAACCAAGTAGGGATGTCCTCACTCCCCCTTTTTATTTGCATTATATCCAGAACCATTGGTAAAGAAAATAAGGGACTCAGAAATTCAAGGATATCATTGGTATGGTAGTCAAGAAAAGCTGGGTCTATTTGTAAACTATATTATTTTATACCTGACAAAACCATAAGGGGACATTACAGTGTTGCAGAACATGTTGAGACAGTTTCAAATATTTTTGGGATACAAAATTAATAAAGCTAAAACAAAGGCAATGGCGGTAAATTATGTACCTCCACACAAATTGGTTCAACAATATCCATATTTATGGGGACATGATAACATTAAGTATTTAGGAGAGGATTAAAAATGATTCTGGTGTGGCAACTAAGAATATGTGGGAAGAGACTAAACCAAAGATAATACAAAACCTGAGAAAATAGAAGCTCTGTTATATGGATATTGATAGTAAGATACAAGCAGTTAAAATTGTTTTAGTCCCTTTTGTCTTATACACAGGTCAGGCACATTTTTATCAGCCAAAGGAGAAGTTGTGGATAGCAACTAATAAAGAGCTGAAGGATTTTATATGTGAGGAGAAGATGGCAAGACTCCAGTGGAATAAGCTGATTCTTCCAATAGAATAAGGCAAATTGGAATTACTACCCGATTTGAAGGGGTATTTCAGAGCAATAATGTTAAGGCTCCTATGCATAGCACAAGCAGAAAACTATAATTCAAAGTGTAAAGGGATGATGATGGAATGGGGGAAAGCTTAAGAAACAAAGAGAGACTTGGATTTTGGGTACAGACCTTAAAGGAGAATAACAATAATCATGCAGAATATTATATTCATAAAGTAGAAAAAAAGTATTCGAATAACTAAGCCAACACAGGAATGGAGAAAGGAGATTCTGCCAATAGAGATGACTGCAATTAGGGATACAGACACTAGGCAAGAGGGGGCTGGAATTTATTGGAGAAAACTGGCAAAGCAACCAAGGTATTGGGAGAAAATAACTAGACAGGGAAAAGTAATGGAATGGGAAGACACCAAGAATTTGTTTGGACTGCAGTTTAGATATTGCTTTCCCTATCAGAGTAGAGGCAAAGAGAGAGAAATTGGGGGTGATCTTAAATGAAATACCAGGACTGTGAGTTTTTAGTAGACTCTAGACCAGAAGCTGCAATTAAGAAAGGAATAATTAGTACAGCATATAAAATATTGCATGATAAAATAAGAATCAATCAGAAGAGGACTAGGAAGAGAGAATGGATAAGCAATTCACAAATAAACAGTGGGATGATATATGTATGTCTCCCAAATATGCAAGAAAGTCTAGAAGATTTAGGAACTTTGCTGGAAGTGTTTACATAGGTATTTTTATACCCCAAGTAGACTCCAAAGATTTTTTCCTCAGGTAGATAGCAAATTTTGGAGGTGTGATATGGAAGAAAGATGTAATTGGAAACTTATTTTCTGGGAATGTAATGAGTTGGCAGGCTCTAAAGATTCCTTGCAGACTGCTCTGTCAGACATACTTGGTGAGCAAATTGGTGTAACTAAGAAAATAATTTTTTGAGCTATGATACAGAATAGGAATTGCCTAGACATGGTAAGGCCTTGCTGAGTTTAATTCTGGTGGCTGCCAAAAAAGCAATTACTAGAAAATGGAAATCAAAGTCTAAACCAACATTACTAGAAATAGGGAATATAGTAACAGAGAGAAAACAACTGGAACTGGGATCTTTAGAAATGGGTAGGAGCAAATTACATAGGAAACAAATGGGAATGTTTGGGAACAATACATGCAGAGGAGGAATGAGGTTTAAAAGAAGGCATGATTTGAATGAGCTATGTAATTTTTGACTGACAATTACTTACTTGATAGATTATAAGTGATGTATATTGTTTGTAACTACAATTGTGTCAACATGATTTGTAATGTATAATATCAGTATAGTTTGTTTTCATTTATATAAATGTAGGATTGCCTATGCCATATGTGATAATTTAATAAATATGCTTCTTGTTTAAAAAATGTATAATTGGTAACTGTTTCATTTTCTGAAACTAATTAGTGTGAGCCAGAATAGCAAGACTGAATGAGCAAAAATGTGGACTTACAGCAGTCTTTGACTTGATAAATGTTTCTTTGAGTATTTATTTTTTGCTTGGGTATGGCACTCTTGGAATTGTTATGCTTATAAGTTGAAGGATGGGGTGGCTTTTTTCCTACATTGGGTGGGGCAGTGGGGTTAGCTACCTTGCAACAAACAAGTTAAAGTAGAAAGGCAATGTTCAACAGTTGAAGATTCACCACTCTTTTTCCCCCAAAAAATTAGTACCAATGCAAAACCATTAAAAAGGCAAACTGACTACCTATGAAACATCATGCTGACTGTTTACTTACCTGTCAACTACTTAAACTTATCAAGAATGACACCTTAACTCCAATAGCCTCCAGATTAATCAGAGATGTATGAATATACAAACTTAGAACTCTTAACTACTGATGTCATCTTCTCCAAACTAGGCTTCACTGCACAGACCATGCTTTCTCTGTCCTTGGTCCCAAACTGTGGTAATCTCTCCCTTTTTTTTTTAAAGAACATTCCTCTTACCCCATTTTCTGATTGGAAGTAAAAGTAAATTTCAAAATTCTAGAAAAATGCAGCTGCTATGTCTCTAGTCATATACCTTATTTCTTCTTCCTCTCCATCCCTCTACATACCTTGCTTTGACTCTGTTTTGATTATGATTGTTTCAGCATGCCGTCACTAATTTCTACTCTGTATATAATGCATGGATATAGTGTGTATTGTCAGTCATTGTGTATATAATGTAATTTATCTATTTTCTTAATACCCACAAGCCAACTATGTTATTCACTTTCTATATAATATGTGAATATATTGCATTTTGTCATTCCCTCTATATATAATGCCATGTGTCTATTGCGTTTACCCTGGGCTGTGACTGAAATAGGCCCAATGGTATCACTGCGATACGCCAGTTAACAAATTCAAAATAAAACAAATTAAATAATATAATTCATAGGCTTGCACTTATAGTGAGGTGTATATTTTGTATTTTTTTCAACTTGGCAAACACAATATTTTGTCAGAATCTTATGACTGGTGTATTTTTATGAAACAAGAACCAAAAATAATACTCTTTTAGGTAAAATTAATATCGTTCATTTTTATATTTTATTGCAAGATTCAAATATTGTAAATGCTCTGACAGGCATGCTCATATCTGAGATTATCTTGCTTACTTCCCCTAAATGCTAATGGGCTATGTAAAGAAAAAAGAAAGTTTGATTAGCAAGGGATCGTGTATATATATTTTCATTAGATTGTCTTAACATGAGATTAGCAAGGGAACTTGTACGTAAATTTTTAATGGATTGTCAAACTATTAGAGAAGGATTTTCTTTTAATGTTAGGGTAGAATTCAAATAAAATAAGTCTTTGTAAATTGACAGACTGAAACTTTTACAACATAGTCAGCTGAAAAGAAATGTGTAACTTTCAGTTTTCTTCAGAGTAAAGTAAACAAAAGCTACGAAAATGTTTGCTATAAAATGTCTGCACCTAAAATTAATGTTTATGTATAAAGCAGATCTTTTCATTCTTTTAATATGTTGTAGCACAGCCATTAAAACTGACTTTTTCCATTAAATAACAAAAAAACCATCAGTTTCTGTTCACAGACTCCGCATATAACTGCACTGCACACCAACCAATATTCCGGTAAATCCGTTTATTAATAAAATAATAAAAAAATAAAAATACGTTGCCTTTTACATATGAGTTAAGCGCTTTCATCTACTCATGTAGACTTCATCAGAACAATTCTGTAGATGAAAGCGCTTAACTCATATGTAAAAGACAATGTATTTTTATTTTTTAATTTTTTTATTATTTTATTAATAAATGGATTTACCGGAATATTGGTTTGTGTGCAGTACAGTTATATGCGGAGTCTGTGAACAGAAACTGGTGGGGGTTTTTTTTGTTATTTTTCCATTAAAATTAATGATACAGACGTTTTCTTGTTTTCCTGATAATTATGTTGGTAATGATCACTGAACATTTCATGAATAAACGCTGAGCTCTTTTGGAGACATCAAAGAGCAAAATAGCATAAAACATACGATATTTTGTGATCACATCTTCTGAAGATGCTCACTAGTTAAGGGATTAAATGTAACATCAGTAGCTGGTGTTGCATGCATCAATTTGATGGCATGTGTGTACATTTTCAGTCTTGAGTTCTCCATGATTAAGCTGGAGTTGTTGGGTCATCAAGATAATTGTGTTTTCTTTTTTTCTGTGTTATGAGTGTCCCTGCTTGTTTGATAGCACTTGGGCAGCACTAGTACTTACATTTAATGTATTTTATATGATTTCTGGGTACTGATTCATAATTTTACTGTCTCGTTCATGTAATCCAGATTGTAACATTTGTCATACTCTGTTGCTTCCTTTCTCTCCTACTGTGCAGTTCATTTCATTTCTTCTGGCTTTATGTGGGTTGCTGTTTCTTTGCATTGCTTCATTTTTTTCCATTCATCACCTTAGTATTGAATGACATATATAGACTAGATTATAGGTTTTCATTACCTCTGTTTATTGACAGTGTTTTGTATAGTTCATGCAACTTTCTAGATGTTTAGTTCACTTTTGTAGTCATATTTGATTTTGACATCATTTTGGTCCTCTACATTGGTGGTGATGATTTCTCTGCATCCGGACATACCCGCATTAGTTGTAATAAGATAAAATAAATTATTTGAAGAAGCTTCAATAAAATGAAAAAAAAAATGAATTTGGGACAAGAGCCCTGCATCCTCCATAGGGGGGATTTGCCTGCCAAACCCGTCTTATTTTTGTATGCTAACTTCAGTATTATACAGCCTCAGTGCAAAAGGGAAAGCCTAAAAAACTATACCTGACCAAAGGTAGGTAAAATGAGGAGTACAGCTCTATGTTGTCAAGTGTTATAGTGTTGCTAGGAACAGAATGATGATGCTGATACAGTTTTTCAATATGACTCACAAACTAATCATTTTAATATTTTATGCTGAAACCATATTTTCAAGTTGTTGATATCTGGCCTTTTAAGTTTGACTGTTCTGCATCAGGTATTTTAGCACTAGGGATCCTGCGGTACTCTCTTCAAACTATTGTACATTGAAAGAGAAGCCCGTTAAATAATCTCTCTCCTGTTATGCTCATTGTGTTCTCTGAATATTATCTGCACATTGTATAAATGTGTTTATGTGCACATTATATCAACTGCCATTTGGGGTTAGATTCAGAGATTGCAAAGCCATCACCAGTGAAACAGATTGCCTACAACGTAAAACACTGGTTGCCACAATAAGCTGCAAACAGTGGTCAGAGAAGGTTCTAATGTCAACAGAAACTAGGCTGAAGACCTGGAAGTTGAGTGCAGAGAAAGTGCAACAATTAAAAAAAATACTCAGGGTTCTAGTTCCCTAGGAAAAAAAAAAAGGAAATGGATGGAGCTGAAGAAGAAGAATGGCTGTGCATCAAAACAACATGTTTGAGGACTATGAAACAAATATGTGGCCCATCCAATTAAGGAAAAAAGGTACTTAAGAAAAGGTGGTGGTGGAATGCAGAAGTCCAGGAATTCATCAAAAGGAAGGAGTGCAAGAAAAAGTTGGAGAAAGAAAAGCCGGACCAGGCTAAGAAGGAATATTGGTTGGCTAAGAGAGCAGTTGCAATAACAAAGGAAAGGCATTAAAGACACCCTACCAGCTTCTAGGAAGTAATTCAGCAGATGGCACCAATAAACTCCGTTAGGTTGCAAAGCAGAAAGATAAAAAAGTTACTCTTCATCAGACACCCTTCATAAGGAATGCCAGCAACAACCTACTCACCAGACCACAGGACATCAAAGGCAGATGGAAGGAGTACTTTCAGCAGCTTCTAAATGAAGACAATCCCATAGAAGCTCTACTGCTCCAGACACAGCATATGATGAAAAAAGAAGAGGAACCTATTCTAGAAGAAACAAGAACAGCACCAAGGAAAATTGTCATGGAAAGCAGCAGGCTCAGATGAGGTATAGTGGATGAGTGAGTCAGAGGAGAAATGGCTCTGGAGGGCACCCATAGCAGTATTGAGAGAAAGGCATATCCCAGATGACTGAATAATAAGAATTCTAGTGCCAGTAAACAAGAACAAAGGGGACATTTATAACCGTGGACAGTATAGTGATATCAAACTCCTATCACACTGCATGAAAGTTCTGGAGAGGGTGATTAATAAATGAATACACAAATTAGTAGAAAGTAAGAAAGTAGAGATGAGGAAAGAGCCCAACTAGACATTCCTAGATTTGGGAAAAGAATATGACACGTGCCAAGAAAACTGATTTGGGCATTCCTTCAATGGTTTGAAGTCCCAGAAGCATTGATATAATTAGTTTAAGCTATGTACAGTGAACGAGTGACACAAGTATGAAAAGTTCGGACTTACAGAGGGGTTCCTAGTGGGAGTGGTTGTGCCTCAGGGTTCAGCACTGAACCCCACTGTTGTTTATGCTGGTGATGGACTACATTAGCAAACAAGTCAAAGTCAAGTCAAAGGGGAGAGATGAACAAAGCTGTTGAATGCAAAAGATGTAACCTTACAGGCAGAATCTGAACAAGAAGTTTAACATATGATAGAGGGGTGCAAAGTAAAACTGAAGGCACATTAGATGAAACTGAGTACAGATAAGACAATTATAATGCAGAAAAATGGGGAAATCAGAAGAAGTTGGGAATTAAGATTGAAGGAAAAATTGTGGAATAAGTTAGCTTCAAATATTGGGGGGGGGGGTTAAGAAGAAGGGAAGTCTGAATAAGGAGACCAAGAGGCTGTAGCCAAATGGCACAGTGTTAGGAGTAGTATGTGACAGAGGAATGCCAAAGAAGCTGAAAAGTAAGATGTACAAAACAGTGATTTGATAAGTACTACTGTATTGTACGAAAACCTGGACAGTGAAAGAAGTAGACATGTAGATGAAGTACCTGAGAGGGGTGGTACGATGAACTGTGGGGTAGATGAAATAATGAGGACATCAGAGCAGAAGCCCTATTAGCTCCTCTTCCAGAGAAGGACGAAGGTAAGAGACTATGGTGGTTCAGGCATATGTGTAGGTAAGCAGAAGACAGTTTCATGAAGAAGATTTTGGACAGACAGGAAGAAGCAAGAGGAAACAAGGGCATCCATAAAAGAGATGGTTGGATTGTGCGACAGAAGACCTGCGGCATTAAGGAACGACTTTCAAATAAGGTATGAGAGTGGCATTGAACTGAGGGAGATGGTAACATTTAACCCAACACCCCAACCCCATGTAGAAAAATGTAAAAAGGGGGGGAATGATGATGATGATACATTGATTGCCTTATCTGATTGTCTTCATCTCCATATGCATTGTGGGTAAAATTATAGATTACAAAAATGAGTCTGAACTGCTCTACATATATGGTTAGAAGCACTAAGTACATAAAGTAAGTCTAGATCAAGGCAGAGCTGCAATGAGAATGAAATGCATATGTTTCATGACGAACATTTGTGCAATGGGAATCCTGTACGTTTTAACCCATTTATCCATTGCAAGACTATGGACACAGTTTAGATATTGCATCTGAGCTTGGATTAACAACAACATTTATAGCGTCCCTTAAAATTGTGTTACTTTGGAACGCAACTATTTTTACAGCCCTAAATTTCTTTGTGCATTTTGCCAAGTAGCTGATGAAGATAATTTGTATAAATGTAAAAGTCTTACTAAACATTTTCTCCTTTTAAATATATGCTGGAGAATGAAGGGCCATTTCTTAAGAAGACAGAATAATCTGAATATAAAATAACAGTTTTACTTTGTTGATAGGAAGTTAATAAATTTTATAAACAATAAGAGCCCAAGACCCTAGCCTTCTGGAACTCCTACAGACAGTGTACTTTAGAGGTCGTCCTGTGAGTTTTGACTGCAAAGGGTAGAAGTTACCTTATGCAATCTGACTACACAAAGATGATGCTGGTTAGATATTCTTCTGTTTTGTAACATACTGAGAAGAAAATGTCAAATAAGTGCAGCTGATTTAAGATAAGTAGTGATGTAATATACAGAAATGTGTATACCTCCATGTACATGTTGCAGTATGTTTCCCTGATTCAGCAACCACCCTTACACAGTCATGCACAGTCCTCTATCATGGAGGCATGCAACACTGTGAACGGCTTGCTGTGTTGAATGCTAAGGAGGCATTCCATGGGAGGGGACTACTATGCTAATTATTCATGTTTTCCCTCCCTGGAACTGCCTCCAAGAAATGTCTCGACCATGTAGATCAGCATGACTATCCCCATCACATTACAGTACTGAACATGACCAAAAGGCCATTTTCAGCTACCTAAAGTGAATGTGGTGGGGGGAGCATTAGACATCAGGGATTGCTCTTTATTAAATTGTTGTAATGGCACCAATGGCAGTATATGGGTCAGGTCAGGGGGGGGCCCCACTGGACACTAGGAATAACATAAAAAGTGTAGTTCCATAAAGGAACAGACATTATTGTGGGCACTGAGGGATGTGGGGAATGACTGGATACTAGGGCGTACACCTAGAGTAAACAAGCACCATTGGCAGTATGGAAACTGGAGTGTGTGTAGGGGTACACCAGAACACAGGGCCTATGGGAGGGCAGATAGGGTAGGAGCAGCTACAGGGACTCTGTGTTTGTGTGTGTGTGTGTGTGTGTGTGTGTGTGTGTGTGTGTGTGTGTGTGTGTGTGTGTGTGTGTGTGTGTGTGTGTGTGTGTGTGTGTGTGTGTGTGTGTGTGTGTGTGTGTCTGCATTCATCTTTGTGTACTTGTGTGTGTGAGAGAGTGACTGCGAGGAGTGCCACTGCCTTCACGAGCAGCTGTTCAGAGACATGCAAATTTGCTGATAATGAGGTATTACCTCTTCATGGGTAATGAGTCTCTGAACTGCAAATGATTATAAAGTAAGACACAGGCCTTTCTAGCACAAGCCATACAACTCTTGCTAGGCACATTAATGAATTCCTGGGAAAGTGTCAGATGCCTGTTTTTAGGTAAATAAAATACACCAGATAGTTTATCTTTGTCTGTTGATGGTGATAAGGAAATGATTTATTATGGTTATCAGTGGCTTGATTATGTAAGAGAAGGAACTTTAATAAAACAAGGATGAAAGTTATCTGCATGCCCATATGTAAATCAAGAAAGTCAAGTGTAAGATTCTTCTTGGACAGTCAAGTAAGATAGAATATTTGGCACATTATACCTGGAATTATCAGCCAAGTACATTCCATAGTAGCTGAGGGTCATGACATATTATTCTCAGAAAGTTGCCACAATATTTATTTTGGTAACAGGACTATATTCCCATAAACTAAGGCACACAGTGCAGAGGTGGACACTAGTTATGTATCTTCTACTATTCTGTAAATAGTCTGTCCCCCGGATTTACTACTCCTCTATGCAGGACTAGCTTAGTCCTGCATGGAGGCGGCCATTTAGGAGCAGGACGGCAGCACACCATGCATAATAATGAGGCACGCTGCCTGAGCTGCTAGGCTTACATGGAGCATGTAAGAGTGCAGGGAGTGTCTGAGAGTAGAGCTCTCAGAATAAACACACCCCCACAATGAAGAACAGCAGAAAGGGGTATGAAATGAGTGAGACCGCTCACAGGTGACTGCATATCCCCACCAAAAGTCCCCCTTGGGTACAACAGCAACAGTATATATAAATAAAATGAAGAAACCCTTTTATTTTTTTTTAAATCCAATTAAAGCTAACCGTAGGTGCGAGGGTGTGCCCATTGCTTAGCTAGGGTTAATGCACCTTAAATGGCTGAAGAGGATAACAAAGAAGATATATGCAAATGAAGCAGCATAGCAATAGTGTAGTGGGCAGAGCATTCGTCTAATACTCAGGCATTCCCGGCTCGTGTCCCAATGCAGCACACTCCATTTTCCATGGCAAAGCACGTTATGATCAATATTTATGTTGCAAAACCCACTAAATAACATATTGTTATGAACTGGAGTACTGCAGTAAATGTACATGTAAGGTGTCAGTCTCATAATGAATAAGGCACTAGTAAGCAGGTTTAAGCACAAATAAGCAGTAGTAAGCATATTTAAGCACTAGTAAGCAGGCTTAAGCCCATTTGCTCAGCGGTAAGCAATGCCTACACTGGCTAAGCAATTCTAAAGCTAATTCTCTGTAAGCAGATGTAATGGCAGGTTAGCAGTGCTCACCGTCGTACAAACCCGCTTACAACTGCTCAAAAGTGCCTTAATCACACTGGATCCAATGGCCCTTGTTCTGCCCATCAACAAAATAAACAACCATGCAGGTATCGAACCCTATACACCATAGTCACAGTAGTTAACCACCAAGCCATCACAGAAGTACAGAAGAATGAGGTATCAACAAACAAGTCCTCACCATAGTATAACCAAACTGAACATGTGAAAGGAATCAGTATACAGTCATATGTTCCATAACCCACTACATAACATAAATATGTGAACTGGAGTACAGCAGTAAGCCCAGAAGTGAGGTGTAATTGTAACAGAGTGTTGAATTCCCCAATAAAACACAAGGACCCCATAGGGTGTATGTACACATTAATCATGGATACCAGGCAGATATATAAGATGCAATGAATAAGAATTCAATGCCCAAAAGTAAATATAATGCAAAGTCTAATGTAAGCAATGCTAAGCATTGCACAGGTCAGCTTAAGATGTGCAAGCAATGCGTAGACCAGCTAACTCATTGTGCCCAGTGGTATACCCCTTTAAACAATGCCAACCCTAGGTAAGCAGGTTTGCCCATAGCTTAGCCTTTTCAAAACCAGCCAATCATGGAAAATTGCAGGAAATCAGCCCTACTTAAACCCAAGAGGTGGAAATACATCTTATAACTGGTTGTAGCTTCCCCTTGCAGGCACTATGGCAGTAAGGGGAGAAGGTGTGCGCTTCTGGGCGCAGCGCTGGTGTATCCAGAAGTCCAAGGACATGGCAGGACTCCTAGTAAAAGACCATGCTCAGAGACTGCTGCAGAGCCAGTACCAGGGCTTCCAATATTAGGCGGAGGCTTGGGACCATCTCGCCCGTGACCTCACCAGTGCCACTGGCATACCCCGCACTGGTGAGTAGGTCAGGCACCACTATGCCGACCTGAAGCGGCATGAGGGGGACCTCTTGGAGGAGTGGCTCCAAGAAGCTAGAGCATCAGGTGATGCTCCAGATGTGTGTAAGTATCACCTCAGTATGTGTGTAATAATTGCCAGCTCAGGTATATCATGGATAGGTATGGCTAAATATTCCTCTTATGCCCCTCACAGCTGCAGTGGAGTGGGCCACAAACCAGCAGGCCCACATCAGTCACCTGGTGAGGCTGAGATGTGAGGCAGGTCAGTAACACTTATGCATTTACTGTCAAAGGAAATAAAATTAAAAGTAGTAGTAAATTAATTGCTAGTATAAAACCTGTATTGTTCAAGGCAAGTACTGCATACACTAGAGAATATGACAGTAAGAGTCTCATATTGTTTGTAAGTCAATAAAAGTGTAATAGCCTGACAAAACAGGTCTAACTGCTGGACTGCATGTGTATATCCTGGTTTCATACGGTAATGTAGATTTGCAGTCATGTAATAGTACTGTAGTATTAAGCACTGTTACCCACACTGTGCACCATAAATTGAATGTGTAGGAATGCCTGTATATGACAGGTGTAATCCACAGAGGCCATGTAGTACAACTGAGAGACACATAGACAGTAAAATGGGAAAATGCAGACAACAAAAACCAAATAGCACATGCAACTGAGATGTGAACTGTTGTTTCTTTAGCACACGCACCCAAGGTTTGAATCCTGCCAGTGGTAGTAGTCTGCATAAAGAATCATACCCCACAACTGTCCAGAATGTCTAATAAAGTGGCCCATATCTGTTGCCTATCAACCTGTCCCCCTGGGAAATCAGTGAGATGATCCCAGATGTATAAGCAGCAAACAGGAAATACAACTGACTGACACACAGCTATGAGAACAAAGCTGGCACACTAGCAACTCCCCAATACCTTATGTGACTAAGAAGCCACGTATGTCCCATTTACACCCCAACTTGTCAAGCTGTGGTCAGATTGTGTACAGTAACAGAGTGAGATGTATGTGCATAATAGTAATGTGGAACCTGGTACCGTGTTTGGGAACATTCAGGTAGTGCTAATAAACATTCCTCCCACAGGTCTGTCAGATACCAACACTGTGCCCAGAAATACAAGAATTATATGCAGTTGCTCTGAATAATGAGGTATTACACATCACTGTCGCCCACACTGTCCTACAACACATAATTGTCTAGGAAATCTGTATAAGAGTGTTGTTATACAAGGCCAGAATGCATAAGCACAGGGGATTAATAAGACAGAAAGCAGATAGGAGATATACAGCAATAGCTATATAGCAGACACAACTGTGATGGACAGTGTTTAAGTTGTAGCAGACACAGCCATGGTCTGAATCCTGGGAGTGGAATTAGGCTGCATACAAATGGATACCCCACAACTGTACAGATGAGGCCAGAATGTCCAGTATATGTGCCCATATCTGCTGCCTATCCCCCTCGTAAGTCTGTGGGATGATCCCAGATGTTTAGCCAGCAAACAGGGAATACACGTGATTGTCAAACATCATGAAAACACACCTGTCACTGTAACAGCCCGCAAAACTGTTGAGAGTAATAATTTAAGTATGTCCTATCTACACTCCCATGTTGTCAAGCTGTGACCAGAGTGTGTACACTAACAGAGTGAGATATATGTACATAATACTAATGTGTAATCTGGAACTTTGTGTGGCAACAGTCTGGTAGTGCTAATAAACATTGCTCCCACAGGTACATTGGATATGAACACTATGCTGAGAAATACAGACCATTATAACCTGTACTGGTACTGTTCACCCTGGTATTGTAGGGAATTAAAACGAAAATAAAATTGCCAAAGATTCCAAAGACAACCACAAAGCATTCTATAACTATGTCAAGAATCTAAATGGCAATGCTCAGATCTGCTCTGAGCTAAAACAGAATGGCATTAAATATACTGATCTGAAGGATATTGCCAATATCCTGGCAGATCGATTCAGTGCCAACTTCACCCCCCCTCTCACCCCCTAAATGGCCCATCTCAATACCGGAAGATTGCCAAATTCCAGTAATAACGGCCACACAGGTACAAAACGCACTCTCTAAAGCCAAGAACACAGCATCCATGAGACCAGATGACATCCTGGGCTGTGTACTACATGAACTACAATATGAACTGGCATCTCACCTAAGTGTCATGTTTAATCATAGCCTCACCTCAGGTTTCGTGCCCACTGAGTGGCGCAGAGCTACAGTTATCCCAATCCACAAGGGGGGATCCACCTTGGATCCCGGAAACTACCGTCCCATCAGTCTGACAAGCCTTATCTGCAAGGCCATGGAGCGTATTATCATGGAACTTATAAACAAAGACATTGGCAACCTTCAAACACTGGACCCCACCCAGTTTGGGTTTGTGAAGGGCCGATCTTGTCTCCTGAACCCGATTGACTTCTTTGAATCAGTCTCCAGAGCCATAGACAAGGGTAAGGTGGTCCACACAGCCTATCTAGACCTTGCCAAGGCCTTTGACACCATCCCCCACTCTGGAATCATAGATAAACTTACTAAGTTGGGCATTAATCCCTATGTCACCCAATGGGTTGCTAAATGGCTTACTGATAGAACCCACACTGTAAAAGTAGACGACTCCAAATCCAGCTCCAGACAAGTGACAAGTGGAGTACCTCAGGGTTCAGTCCTGGGGCCGCTCTTGTTTGGCATCTACTTCTCTGAAGTACAGGTCAACACTAAGGGACTCTGGCTAGCAACGTTTGCAGATGACTGCAAACTGGGAGCCATTATTGAATCCCCAAATGATGTGGATACTCTACAAAAGGGCCTTACAGAAACAGATGCTTGGTGCCAGAGCCATGGGCTCAAGCTCAATGCCAAGAAATGTATTGTTACCCCTTTGGGAAAAAACATGTATCCATTAATTACCATATAGGTGTCAGTACACTAAACACAGAAAGTGTGATAAGAGACTTAGGGACACAGGTGGACAGTGGTCTCACCTTCGATAACCACATCGCCACAACAGTCAGGAAATCCTTCTATGTGGCACACCTCATCACGAAGGGCTTTTCATCCAGAAAAAAGGAGGTCAGTGTCCCACTGTACTCATCCCTCATTAGACCCATTATAGAATACAATGCCCCATTTGGTATGTACCTCTCAAGACATCTGCAACAACTGGAAAGGCCTCAGAAATACCTCACTAAAAGAATCACAGGCCTAAAGCAGATGCCCTACGCTGACCGCCTTAAAAAACTCCAGCTATACTCTGTTGCATATCGCCTACTCAGAGGCGATCTCTGCTTAACATACAAGGCCATGTCAAACCCAGAGCTGTTGGACATGCTACACTTAAAGAAATCCCAATCCCTCAGAGCTACACGCTCCAGGGATCTAAACCTTGTCATCACAATAAACAAAACATGCTGGAGGGATAGGTTCCTGACCCAGAGACTCCCCAGACTCTGGAATAGATTGCCCATACATGTCAAGCAGAGTGCCTCTTTGGACCTTTTCAAGAGGAACCTTGACGATTGGATGGGAGAAAGGAAATTCACCCCAGGGATCACGTCAGTCACCCTGCTAGACAGGGGTCCAGGAAAGTAAATAATGTGGGAAGAAATAGCCAGGGAATTGTTATGGCTAGGCTTGTATAGGCCCTAGGGCTGATAGCCTAGTACCAACCTATGAACCTATGAACCTATGAATTGTGAGTGTTGCAGTTTCTCTGAATAATAAAGTATCACTGTTCACTGTCACCCACACTGTGCTACATAATATAACTGTGTAGGAAAGCATGTATATGTGTGTGTCAGGTCACTAAAGGTGGAAGAGGGCAATATTCTAGATATGTCCAGGCACACCAGCTTGTGGTCAACACACGGCCAGAGTCTGTGCAGAAAGAGTTGGATAGCACAGTGCAAACATCAACCCAGAATCCGGGTGTATGTGTGGAAATAGTTAGTGTTTACAAACATTCCCTCCACAGGTATACCAGGTAAGAGGTGTATACTGCAGGTAAAACCGGTTCATGTGTAATGATGATAACAGCCATATCACTGTCCAAACTAAGGCTATAGGGTAGTGCAGTAAGACTTGTAAGGCACAGATAACAGGACTGACTAGGAAAGTAATGTGGACTACAGGAATATACTACTTGTTAATTGACATCCCCCCCCCACCACATCTCCAACAATAATCAACATACCCACCCCAACAGGTATGTAATGACTCTGATAATGTCTAATTGTTTGATAAATACTTTCATGGTTCCCATGCATGTGCTATATTGAATTATTCCAACATTGGTTGCATGGTGCCGTCAATGTACCTGCATGCTGTACTTATTACCACTGTGGTCCCATATATGCATATGTTCTGTTTGCTATGCAACTGTTCTGTATCTGATGTCTGTATTAATGGGAATATCTATACATGCTGTTATACCTAACCCTGGAATGTGTTGACTATTACTAACTCACATATGATGATGAAATATAAATACTATAGCACACTTGGGAAGGCCGGATCCACTTGTCCCACCTCAGCTGGCCATGGCATCGGTCACCAGCATGTCTGGGGCCCAACCCTGGGCCTCCCTGTCCGTTGATCCTGCACCACCTTCAGGTGGAACTGTCTAGGGGATGGGGCTCACCCCCCCAGGGAGTGGGCACAGACAGGCACCTGTCACCTGTCACCAGGTCGGGGTCATGGTGCGTAGAGAGATCAACCAGCAGTTTGGTGATCTTTTATGCCAGCTCGAGAACCACATGTTGTGATTAGAAAGTCAGCCGGGCTCTGCGACTCAGCCCCCAGCACAGCCACCTTTGGGGCTGTGAAGGTGCAGTGGTGACTGCCCATGGGTGGGGACCTTAGTCCCACTGTTACCACTAGTGGGCTTGTGGGCTTCCGATATCCCAACCCCCCTCCCCATCAAGGTGTTTTAAAATATTAAGATAGAACCAGACACCCTAATACTGGGTGATTTTAACTACCCTGCCATTAACTGGGAAAACTACTCATGTACCAACACCTTTGCCCAATGGTTCTTGGAATTCATAAATTCCAATGCCCTGGATCAACTAATCCATAGTCTCACCATGGGCTCCAATATCCTAGACCTGGTCATTACCAACATAGGAAATCGATGTTCCACCCAGCAAAAGAATACCTGCACGAATGGCTTGTGCACGGCTATATAATATATCCAACAAAGCAAAAAAAGAAAGCCAGCACCCAACATCTCCTGTAGCCTGTTTCAAAACACTTTTATTCCATGACCAGAAGATTAAAAATTGAGCAGTATGGTTTTACCAGTTTCGGCAAAAGCCTTCTTCAGCAACCAAACTTGAAAAAGTGAAAAAATACATGACATTCATATATCCTTTGTATATAATCTGATGCCGCCCTCTAGTGTACATAAAACATACTACCATATTAATAATATGGATAATGTGAATATAAACAGTTATTGTCATGTTACAAACATGATTAACTAAGCAAGAAAAAGAACACCTTTTGTCACTTTAAATATACATTTTTTTGTGAAATAATTTCAAAATTGGTCATTCAACCCAGGTGGAAATAGGGGCCCCAATTTAATAATCCACATTTCTCTTTATTTGTTAACATTTCATGTAGTATATGAGCCTCTTTATTCCTAAACCTAATATGGTCAATAACCATAAAACTAAAGGACCACGTTGGATGTTTAAGCATATGTTTAAATAAAGAACTCAAACCTTTCTTGTTTTTAAGATGTTCCCCAACCCTTATTTTGAAGGGTCGGGACGTTTGTCCCACATAAAATGCTCGACAACTACATTGGGCTAAATAAATAACCCAACTAGTATTACAATTAGCAAAAAATAAGACATTATATACATGTGAAGAGTTATGGGAAGTGAAACTGCTTGACTTTAACACTCTTGGACAGTAAATACAGTGGCCACATGGATAGCAAGCTGATATCAATTGGCCAGTAATTGTCATTTGTTTAGTTGAACTCAAACCTTTGTCATAAACCCTTTTGTAATGGCTGAATAAGGAACCCAAAGACCACCCCTTCCAAAAAGAATAATAGCATCGATCTCCAATATAATTATTTAAAGTATCACCTGATCTTAATAAATGCCAATGTCTATGAATGATGTTCATGAAACTATTGGTGTTTCTCCCATAAGTTGTAATTGCTCTAAGTACCTGTGATTTTTCAGTATCCTGAACCCGATATGACAACAACTGCAATCTATCCTGTTGGTTGGCAAACCAGCTGGCCCTAGTGATGTCACCCACTTGGTATCCCCTATTCTTAAACCTAAATGTTAAATCTCGTCGGTGATGGTCATACGTGGAAGAATTTGAACAAATTCTCTTGATCCGGAGAAATTGTGATTTCGGAATATTCTTGATGACATTTTGTGGGGTGAAGCTTGTAGCATGTAGTAGGGTGTTGAATTGTGGAAACTTCCTAAATACTTCACTCTCCAAATTGATGCTCCACACCTATGGTCACCCCTTGTTAGTCAGGCTTGACCATAAGCTAACCATCCTTAACAGCCACATCCCACCCCCACCCCCCAGTAAGGAAACCTCCATAAAAAACTTCTCCAAAGCCAACTTTATGCTACTCAAGTCAGAAGTGACAAACTTCATGACACCCATGCAGAAGAGAACTGAAAGTTTGACTGCTGAATCCTACACTAAGGCACTGTATAAGCACATCCACTCATGCATGAATCGTGCCATCCCAAATAGAACCAAGATGCTCTCATCCAAAAAAAGGAAGCCAATCTGGTGGTCCCCTGCCATAACAAAACTTTACAACAAAAGGAAGAAACCATTGCAGAAAAGAGGAAAATCCCAGGATGCAAAAACTCCCTTACCAGCCTCAGTAAGAAACTGAGATCCCTCATAAAATCCTCCAAAGCTAGTTATGAAAATAAAAATGGCAAAGATTCCAAAGACAACCACAAGGCATTCTAGAACTATGTCAAGAATCTAAATGGCAATGCTCAGATCTGCTCTGAGCTACAACAGATGGCATTAAATATACTGATCCCAAGGATATTGCCAATATCTTGGCAGATTGATTCAGTGCCAACTTCACCCCCCTCTCACCCCCTAAATGGCCCATATCAATACCGGAAGATTGACAAATTCCAGTAATAACGGCCACACAGGTAAAAAACGCACTCTGCAAAGCTAAGAATACAGCATCCATGGGACCAGATGACATCCCTGGATGTGTACTACATGAACTACAATATGAACTGGCACCTCACCTAAGTGTCATGTTTAATCATAGCCTCACCTCAGGTTTCATGCCCACTGAGTGGCGCAGAGCTACAGTTATCCCACTCCACAAGGGGGGATCCACCTTGGATTCTGGAAACTACCGTCCCATCAGTCTGACGAGCCTTATCTGCAAGGCCATGGAGCGTATTATCATGGAACTTATAAACAAAGACATTGGCAACCTTCTAATACTGGACCCCACCCAGTTTGGGTTTGTGAAGGGCCGATCTTGTCTCCTGAACCTGATTGACTTCTTCAAATCAGTCTCCAGAGCCATGGACAAGGGTAATATGGTCCACACAGCCTATCTAGACCTTGCCAAGGCCTTTGACACCATCCCCTACTCTGGAATCATAGATAAAAGTACTAAGCTGGGCATTAATCCCTACATCACCCAATGGGTTGCTAACTGGATTACTGATAGAACCGATACTGTAAAAGTAGCCAAATCCAAATCCAGCTCCAGACAAGTGACAAGTGGAGTACCTCAGGGTTCAGTCCTAGGACTGCTCTTGTTTGGCATCTACATCTCTGAAGTACAGGCCAACACTAAGGGACTCTGGCTAACAAAGTTCGCAGATGACTGCAAACTGGGAGCCATTATTGAATCCCCAAATGATGTGAATACTCTACAAAAGGGCCTTACAGAAACAGATGCTTGGTTCCAGAGCCATGGGCTCAAGCTCAATGCCAAGAAATGTATAGTTATCCCCTTTGGGAAAATACATGTACCCATGAATTACCATATAGGTGGCAGTACACTAAACACCGAAAGTGTGATAAGAGACTTAGGGACACAGGTGGACAGTGGTCTCACCTTCAATAACCACATCACCACAACAGTCAGAAAATCCTTCTATGTGACACACCTCATCACTAAGGGCTTTTCATCCAGAAAAAAGGAGGTCATTGTCCCACTGTACTCATCCCTCATTAGACCCATTATAGAATACAACACCCCGTTTGGTATGTAACTCTCAATACATCTGCAACAACTGGAAAGGCCGCAGAAATACCTCACTAAAAGAATCACAGGCCTAAAGCAGATGCCCTACGCTGACCGCCTTAAAAAACTCCAGCTATACTCTGTTGCATATCGTCTACTCAGAGGCAATTTCTGCTTAACATACAGGGCCATGTCAAACCCAGAGCTGTTGGACATGCTACACTTAAAGAAATCCCAATCCCTCAGAGCCACACACTCCAGGGATTTAAACCTTGTCATCACAATAAACAAAACATGCTGGAGGGATAGGTTCCTGACCCATAGACTCCCCAGACTCTGGAATAGATTGCCCATACATGTCAAGCAGAGTGCCTCTTTGGCCCTCTTCAAAAGGAACCTTGACGACTGGATGGGAGAAAGGAAATTCACCCTGGGGATCACATCAGTCACCCTGCTAGACAGGGGTCCAGGGAAGTAAATAGTGTGGGAAGAAATAGCCAGGAAATTGTTATGGCTAGGCTTGTATAGGCCCTAGGGCTGATAGCCTAGTACCAACCTATGAACCTATGAACCCACATGTGTCATATACTGCTCCTGTATGCATCTTGTCTTGTCTGCTAACCTACCCAAACTACCTCCCCAAATATATCTACTACCCCTCCCCAATATCCCACTCTCACATGAAAAAAAAAACGGCAATCTATTCCCACAAAAAAATCTCGCCCCATACATAGCTGTCCATTTTGCACGTGTCCACTGTACACATGTCATCCAGTCTAACTGGCATCACAACTTATTATTGTTGTCCACACCCCTCTCCCAGGTGTTTGAGTGTCCAAATCTACCTCCATATTGAGTGTATATGCACAGCTGTTGCTGTAGAAGAAATGGGCAGCTATGGACCTTCCCTGTACCCTTCCTGCACATTCCTGGCTATTTTCCCTACTGTCTTTCCCCTCTTTGTACCCCTTTTTTCACCACTTTCCTATCATTCCCTTTTTCTTTTCTTTTTAAAAAATTAGCGCAGGGGTAAGCCTGTTTGTGTGGGGGTAAGCAATGCCTACACAGGTGAAACAATTCGGAAGCTAACAGAGTATAAGAAACTGTAACCTGAAGTTAGCAGTGCTTACCTCCGCACAAACCCGCACAAACCCACTTACAACTACTTTAAATTACCTTAATCATGTGTTCTGCCCAGCAACAAAATAAACAGCCACTGCAAGGCTTGAACCCAGGTCCCTGCACACCATAGCCAATGTCATTTACCACTAAGCCATACCAGATATACATAACTCAGATGTTTTCAAAAACATATTATCCTACCCAGTCATGCAATAGTACAGAGAATGTATTCCAACATTTAGATGTATGGGTGTGTGTAAATATATTAATATCTAAACAGATACAACATACCTATATATGAATATGTATGTATATATATATATATATATATATATATATATATATATATATATATATATATATATACATATATATAAATATATATGAAGATATATATATATCAAATGCCTAAATCTTGTCTACATATACATAGCAAGTTGCATATATGTAAGCAGATATATATCTATGTAGGTATATATGGACATAGTTTTATATATATATGTAAGCAGATATATATATATATATATATATATATATATATATATATATATATATATATATATATATATATATATATATATATATATATATATGGCCATATATCTGTAGATAACAATGGTAGATTAACTAAAACATATATGTCCACATGCACCATTAATGGGGTTGAGAGGCCAGAAATAATATACGTCTTGTACAAATAGTTATACCCCCACACAGCCAAACACGTCCGCCCTGCAATACACTACCAGGTGTTGCAGATCCCATAACCAGGATCTGACACGACATGGGCACAAGATGTTAACAGTACTATATCCCACCTGTATGATGTCAGGCTGGTAATGGTAATTATCATGCAGTACAGTATGGCTCCCATAGGAAATGTAAAATGTGGAAGCTATCAACATCCACAGGATACATATACACAGACACATATATGCAAGTACATATATATATATATATATATATATATATATATATATATATATATATACATGTGTCTACACATACACACGCAGAGATATGTACAGTAAGATACATATGTAGAAGGTGCACACAATATGGAACAGCCACTATGCCTACAGTTAATACCTTAACAACTGGACACTGTATGGGCCACCCATACAAATGACAATCGTTGCCTGCAGCATATACCCACAGAGAGGTCATAGGATAAAACACCACACACAGGTTTGCAGAAATGGAAAACCTTTATTTGTGTACTATTACAGTTTTATATGCCATTTAATATAGTTGTTCAGACACTGACATCCATGTAAACAGAGTAATGCAACTGTGAAACAGTTATACTAATACAGTAGTCTGGAAAGGTTCACAACTGTTGCTGTCCAGGCCAAGCCCTTCAAATTGTACAATACTAAAGACAGACTGGGCAACAGGATACCAAACAATCAACAGTAAGTAATGCAGGTGTATAGTTCAGCAGCCTCTATCTACACAATCTGTACAAAATCACTAGGTGGTAAAGACTTCAGTTGAACAAATGGGATGTAACTGTTACATAACAAGGCATAACTGACACCATCACAAGCACACTGACAAACAGGACAGTCTGTATGGCAGGAGGCAGTAGGCCTGCATTAACCCAATTTATGTAAGCAATGTAAATATAGGTGAATTGTATGGTTCTGTACATCCAGATACCTTAAGGCAGCTCACCCCTGATACCCCCACATTTTGTAACAACCTAGGTTATTTTTGGTGCATCTCCCCAGACTCAGTAATACAGGGCCATATACCACTGTTACATACAATGTCCTCTGGAGTGCATAAGGGCACACATGTATTGTGTAGATGAAGCCCACACATATATGGCCCCAGCCCCACTGTATGTGTGGGGGATAGAACAGCAGTGGACTGATGGTAGCAATAGCAGTGTGACATGCTCACAGCCCACTACAGAACAACCCCCTGACAGCATGTCATATGTGCAAAGCTTGGTATGTAGGTGGAGGACAGAGGCTGGAACACAGGCCCATATGTGGAAAACTGTTGCCATACACTAAGCAAGTTGCTGGTGTTACAGGATAGTCTGCAATGTACCCTTAGTCAGGGAATTGAGGTTAGAAACATAAATGGATGTATCCATGTACTGATAGCACTCAACACATACACTGCCAGTGAAATATCTGACACATGACCTGTGTGGTGGACAGACAAAACATGATAAGCATACCTCTGGCCACGAAGAGGATAGGCCCATAGTTGAGAGCTATGCAGACATATCACATTTCATGGTAAACTGGTATGTACACACACCCTCTAACACCAGTACTATACAAAGCATAACACAACTCTACTCACACTCTGTCTGTAGTTCTGGATCCTCCTACAAATATGTGGCTAGCCTGAGTGTGCCAATTCTCCTGTAAGAGGTATTGCTACCTGCTGTCTGTAACACTGATGCCTACACACAGGAAGGATGCCCATCACACAGGAAAGGTAAAGGGACCACGCCCACATGATGTAGAGATTTACAGTAGGTGGTTGCCATGACAGTGGTAATTGGAAGTACTACACAGCAAGCTGCATGCAGTTAGCAAGTGGAGGACACTGATTGGTGCAGAGGCCATCACCTGATCATGTGCATCACCTACTAAAACCAGGCTGCAATCTATGCAAGGCAGCTCAATCCATTTACTGGAAAGAAAGAGAAAGAGAGAGAGAGAGAGGAAAAAAAAAGACAAATCTCTGCAAAATTAAAGCCTACGTCAAAGGCATTTAGCCAGCTGACATTCAACAAGACAGCATTCCCACAACAGATATGTGTGGTATATATACATATAATAGAATGCAGTACCTGGTCCATCATAATGGAATAGATGATGTAGAATGATTTATATGTGCCATCAGGTGTTGTTATGATGATGTTCAACTGAACATCTACTATGGACAATAGTGTCTGGGTAATGGGCCATAGCCGTCAACTGTGCAGGTCAGCACTGACAGATAAGATGTAAGCCATCATAGTGTGTGTTGTGTAAAGGAAAGTATGTATATTATGTGGCCAATAGCTGGTGGTGGAAGTAATGCCATTATGATGGACATGTGGGAGCCACGGCCCACCACTGGCATGATACTGAATCTGTAATGTAGCATGCCAAAATCTGTGTGTAATAGGGTTATCTGCAGTCGTGTTCTACATATACCCCCCTAATGTCAGGCCGTGTTCATATGTGGCACCTGTCTGTGTTGTAGCAAGGCAGAACAGTGCAGCTGTGCAGGAAGGTGTTGTGAGATTGTGGAGCTGATGGCTGAATGTATCCCACATATAGGTATGCATATGTGTACATATGTCACATATATAATATATAAATATATATATGTAGATCAGCATGTATGTCCAGAAATATACATATACCCATCTGTAGACATATATATGTGCAAATATATACAACATCAAATATATCTACACATATGTAGACATATACCTATATGCACATTTCTACATATATACAAGCACACACACAAACATATATGTATGTAAAGACATGTCCCCTATATTACTACCACAGTGATGTGTGTTATGTGCGAGGCACCACCACACATGGCAATACACACAGTTATCTACAGCTGTCAGTGTGTGCAACATGGATAGTTTGTCACATGTTAGTCCCTTGTTGGGACCACATTGCCCCCATCTGTGAAGGATGTAATGGGAATATGGGGAAGTATGGCAGGAATACATGTGGAGGTGGTCAGGGAGGTGGATCTGCTGGTCAATAGAACATATACATGTTATTGTGTCACTGTTATAGAACATATGTTGGTAGTAATAGTCTACACAATCATGGTACATGTCCAACAGCATGCATAGATATCCCCAATAACACAGACTGTCAGATATGCAGCAATCTCAGAGCAGCCATACCACTGGCATATATGTAACCATAGTGGCCCTGGCAATGGCATGCAGGAGAATAGTCTGTAACAGGCCAGCGATGATAGCGTCCACACAGGGGACATGGCTACAATCACATAGCAGAAGGTGTGGTACAATACAATATCTGTCCAACCGGTAGTTAAGCTGTAGCCATCCCTAATGAGTTGTGTGCACAGTTTGTTGAGGCTGATATGGTGGGAGGGTGATAGAGATGTGTATTACAAACTGTGGTAACCTTGCCGTATGAGTTGCTCAGACCTTTTTCCATCTTTATGTCTTTCAGCCAAGATGGCACATGCACGGTTGCCCACCTATTCCCATGCGGAGAATGAAGTGTTGATAGCACACATGATCCAGCACTATCCAGTGCTGTTTTGCAGGCACACACATGAGCAGCAGGAGTGGACCGCCCTGTGGAATTACTTAGTTCACAGGGTCAATGATGTCGGACTGCACAACTGCAGTTATGAGCAGGTCTGGCATCATTGTACTGACTTGCTTTGCAATGGCCGTTGGTGTGTTGCTGCAGTCCGGGGAGAATCACCTCACCACAGGGGGGGCCATGCCATCCATGTCTCCCGACACGTGTGGAGAAGCTCCTGGCCAGCCTCATGGCACCTGCCTGTCCAGACAACCAACAAACACTGGACTCCTTCTTGGAGGTGGGTGTCACCCACACACTGGTAGAGGAGCATACAAGTAAGGACACAGGGCACATCACTAGACCACTGTTGTGTAAAAATCCACATTGGTACAGGTAGATCATGCATATCTGACATGTCATAGATATATTGTGTTGCTGCATTGTAGTGATAAACAGATGTCCAGATGTGGTAGTATCATGGGAATGTACTGTTGATGTACGGTAATACTGCACCCACCCTGTAGCACTGGCACAGGTGTGGCCACTGACATTGCATCTCTCACCCTCTTATGTAGGTCCCTCCAGGATACCAACAAGGCAGCAGCCTGTAGCAGGTGAGTATGTTTTATGTAGATGCTTGCCAACACACCAGGCATGTAATGGTGATGGTATATTCCATGCACACATCTAACACACCTACCCTGAATGCATGCTGTAGATGTGCATGTATTGTTGCTGTGAAATGCCCGGTCTCACAGGGGTGACCATGATGGGGTATTGGAAGGGTCTGTCAGACACCTGCATGATAACTAACATCCTGTCATTGTGGAATGTGTCCACAGAGAGTAACATACTGGTGGCAGACATGGCCTACAGTAGTGACATGTTCAGAACAACAGCCATATACAGTGCAACACCAGTGTATATACATGTAGGGCAATGACAACTGCTGCAGAGATACACTATGGCATAAGGCATTGCAGTAGTCTGCATTATTACCTTTGTCTAGGCTGCAACATGTGGTGTTCAGTGTATGGGACACTGCAAAGTGATACGCATGTGTAGGACTTACTTGTCATGCATCTGCATAAAAGCTGAAGGAAAGGGTTCTCAGCATGACACACCAGTGCACTGCAGCAGGGATCCTAAGGATGGTAAGAATGGCTCTATCTGCACATAGTCAGGTTCAGGACCTGTAGCAGCCATAACCCTATCCACACAGCAATAGTGATGGCAGTATGTGAACACCATGGGATGTGCACATGAGTAGACCTTGCAATCATGCAGAATAGGGGGACATGTGTAGGGCAGACTGAACATACACTGGCAAATGCAGATGTCCCGCACTGGTATACACCTGCCAGGAGCAGTAACTGCTGTAGTACACACAGCAAGAGGTGCAACAAACCATCATGATAAGGGTGTGCACACATATGCCCACATGGTGTGCATGCATTGCGGTCAGCATCCACACACCTAACACAATCTCTAGACACTGCATGTGAAAGTACTGGACATATGACACATATCGGGCTCATGTACTGCTAAGATATGCGGTGATGTGGTCCCATGGCAGATCAAGGATGTGTGTGTAAAATCAGTAAAGGTGTGTACACCCCCCATAGCCACAGTATGCTCTGATGGTTGTCAGTGTAAGAGTATTGCAGTGGTCATGCATAGTCTGTTGATGTTGACAACTGTAAATCAGGCATCAGTCATTCACAAATGACAACTGTCCACATATCATCCCAGGTATGTGTTGCTGAAAAACATAGGGGCTGTGAGATGTAAAGCTGACATAACTTTCACAGTACTACACATTCTGCAATGGGTTGTATACCTGTGAGTTGTGGTGCACAGTACATGGCGGGGTGCAGAACAGCTGCACAGCAAAAATGTGTACATAGGTGTAGTGGTATCCAGGGGAAGGGCATCACCTAGTGACACAGCACATGCATCACACACATGTATACTGTTGCTAGCATGGCTTGACTATAGCTGAACTGCATGCTGTTCTATACGTGCCTGTGCCACCATGACATTATGGCCTGTGCCACATGGACAGGAGGCCCATTGAGGCATGTATACCCTGCAACCTGAAGTAGACCTATCCACATACATGCACAATGTTACTTGGCAACACTGGGACTAGACCCCTACCTAGCTATGTCGTGATACTGACGGGTGTGGCTTACATTGCACACACTGCGCAGTGTTTAGGGTGAGGTGTGTCCCAGGTTACATGGTACATGCAGAACATCCCCTGATATGTACAGTATGCTAATGGGGGATGTAATGGGTGTATTTGGATGATACGCAGTGTGACATACTGTCATATACACATTTACAGACACATAACAGTCAGACACACATCTGAGATACCAGGGCCTATTGTTGCTAACTAACATGACCATGTCTCCAATGTGTTACAGGTAGGCTGCACTCATCACATGCATGACTGGCTTGGATTGTGGTAACAGTTACCTGTATGATTGATGGTGACAGTGGTAACCATAACATGGTACATGGGACATATACCTGGTGTACTTGGTGTAATAGTGCACACAGCACCCACATCCCCCACTGGATATTATAGTCACTGAAACCCATGATGACAGTCTGCCATACCACCATCACACATTGGCTGCAACTGCGATACAACCCATAGTATACCACAACATTGGTACTACAGGGATATGCATCTCATGCACATGCGTAGTAGGGCGTCAATCAAGCGTAGGTTGCCTGTACATTTCCCAGCTGGATACCTGCCATCTGCACATCTGTACAGGGACTGACAGTCATCAGCTTGGCAGGTAGCAATGCAGTAGCATGAGTGCATTGACAGACCAGTAAGGGGTATATACTGTGGCACAGCTCACACACCAGGGATACAACAGGGATGCCTCGTTGTCCAGCCATGCTTCAAGTGTACCTGTTGTCAGTACTACACTAAGCACTTTGCTCTTTCCTGGGTTAGCACTGTCAACAGTAGTACTGCCATGATACACTACATGCCAATGTGACAGCACATACCCTGGGCTACTACACCTGTATGTAACACATTCACATGGATAACAGTGCTGTACAGGCCTCATATATGCCTGTGACCCACACATGACACTCACATCCCTTGCTACTGTAATGACACCACATAGGTGCATATATTGTACATGGCATTACATGCACTTACTACAGGTTATCAGACTGGGTTGTGTGTCTTGGTTATCAGGGCTAAGCTATGATTATCAAGTATCAACATTGCTGCAATATTACAGCTAATCTGATTTGCGCACTGGTAAGCGCTGCCTACACTGTGTAAGTGCCAGTACATTTACCCATAGCTTAGCACCACTTAGCTTCATGCAAACCCATGCAAACCCATTTAAAGCTGCTCAAAACTGCTTTAACCACTCTATATCTGACAGCCCTTGTCCTACCCAGCAACAAAATGAACAGCCCTTGCAGGTCTTGAATCTAGGACCCTTTACACTGAAGTCACAACACTTAACCACTACGCCATGACCACTGTGAAGACTGTTGCTGTTTTACCAATATAGCTGTCAATACACATGTTGAGTAGTATTGAACATTTGCCTGTAGTTCCTAAATTGTTTAGTCCTTGTTATTAATATGACTGTTGCATCACATATGTTGTTATATCATGATGTGTACATAGCAGATACATACAGTGAGATACATGTGGGAGAATATACACAATCGTGACATTTACTCATGACAGGAATATGGTTGTATACATATAATAGGTCTATATATGGCTACATGTACATACACATGTATACTCATACATTTGTCTGTATACACATCTGTATAGTGCTACATATATATGGCCATCTGTACATCTCTTTGTATGTACATATGTGTGTGTGTGTGTGTGTGTGTGTGTGTGTGTGTGTGTGTGTGTGTGTGTGTGTGTGTGTGTGTGTGTGTGTGTGTGTGTGTGTATATATATATATATATATATATATATATGTGTGTGTGTGTGTGTGTGTGTGTGTGTCTGTGTGTATATATATATATATATATATATATATATATATATATATATATATATATATATATAGATGTATGTGTATATAGCTATATATGTATGCACATCCTATGTGTACAGATATGCCTAGTTCTTTTGGTATATATGTAGATATCTATAACTATATGTGCATACATATCTATTCTGATATACCTACTACTGTCAATATATATGTAGATAGCCATACGCATATATGCATATATATCACTATCTGTATATGTGTAGACATATATTGCTCTGTATATGTATATATCTGGGTGTGTATATGTATATCTATGTACATATACATACCCATCTATATATGTCGATATGTATATGTGTAATTATCTGTATAGAAATCTGGATAATTATATGTACACATATTTTCACTATATGTTCTGAACAATGAGTGTAGCCCTACCTCAACACCTATAGTCCCAACTTCATAGTGCAAGGGGTTGTCAGGTATGTATAGCAGGTATATTAGTAGACTATTACTATTGTAATAGGGATTGTCTTCACAGACAGGGTGTGTGTGGGAGGTCATTTCTGCTTTTCACATGTGCGCCATTGGCTACTGACAGGCATCCTAAGGACATCATAGTATAGTACTGCTGCCAGTGCGTAATGCTCCTGTGGACTACAGCAGAGATATTGGCCAATATATGTGGACATTCTGACACACTCTGTACAGTCCAGAGGTATACACAGAACCCCTTAGTGCAAAACATGTGGACCAAGCCTGACAATATGGATGTTAGCAGCCATGTAGATGGGTATAACACATAAAGACTGGTATACATTTTTCCCCATAGGTTATGCATTCACACACCCCTGTCTGTCCTGACACATAATAACTGCTGGTACAGAGGTGCCATGACCACATACTGCCGACTAGATATTGACATACATCTGTACAGCATCCCACTGCTCTGTCTGGCATACATGACTGTTAAACGAGACCCATCAAAAGTACATCGGGCAAGCATCTGGACATGACATCTCACTGGGTAAGTACACTAAGCTGCTAGGCATGTAACACAGCACTGTGCAGCCTACAGGAAGACTGGCTCAAGACTGGCCTACATCTCTTATGGGGGAATGTACAAGCACCTGCATATATAGCAGGCTCTACAGGCATGCCACAGCACAGGGTAAGATACACCTGTGTGAAAGTGCATAACCACAACCAATGTGAACACAGCCACAGTCACATATGGCAAGCTAGCATAATATTACAATATATGGACTATCTGTTCAACACCATCCTCATATGTACCACTCACACACTAACTCTACATATACTGGGCCACTACACAGTGTGATCTGATGCCTGTCTGTGGTATGGGACATGTGTGTGTATGACCCTACAAACATGTAAGCCAATACTGTTACATACAGTGGAGCATCATGTAACATCAGATAGGACAGGACCATGAACAATTACTTCTACCACAGTCTGTACACAGGCCAAAGTACATATTAACAATACACACACTGTCGACATTCACCATAAGTACACAGACCTTGGTACTGTACAAACAACCACAGAATGTCCAGGTTATGTCATCAAATATAACCCCTATTGTACATAACATGTGTAGCAGTCTGATATCTCACTGGCTTGTTATCAGATATGATGACACTAATTATGGTGTACAGCACATATGCACCTCTTAATGCATGACATATGTACAAAGGTTGACAGAGTTGTGGCTGGAAGCACATACACAGGGCCAATATTGACATGTTGCTGTGATAACCTCATACATTTACTATTGTAACAGGGTTTGTTGCAACATATGTCCTATGAGGGATATGAAGTCAGTAACCATCATGGCTTTGACCATCTACAGACTGCAATCCTCACACTACCTTCTGCAGTTCACAGATAGATGCTCTGTGAGTAACACATGAAACCAAAGGCACCACACACTGCCCAGTCTGCAGATGACCCTACAGATGGGGATTCCTCATAAACATAGAACTGACATGGCAGGTATTAAAACATGTAGGCAGCCATATCCACACACACCCTGTTAAACCAACATTACTCCAAATGCAGTATAGCAGCACTTACAGTCTGTAGTCAGGTCAGACACATCCACCTCCTGTATGTTGCCCTGTTTCCACAGTGTATGTTGTTAGAGGTAAATCTCCAATCCATCTGAGATGCTGTTTGCCAAACAACAGATCAAGTTCCTGCTCACAGTGAAAGAAAAGGCCCAAAACCAACATGATGTTCCTAGATATTGGAGTGTGTTTCCATGCAATTGGCTATGGGAATGTTACCACAGCTGTTCCACATTCAGTCAAATAGGGGAGGGCTGCAATTCATGCAGATGCCATCAGCTGATCATGAGCATCACTTAAAATACACATGCTGCTGCCTAAGCAAAGCAGGTGTAGGTCTCCACATCCACCAGAGAGGGAGTGAGAGAGGCAGCCAAAGTCAAAGACAAGTCAGGGAGGTGTGGGAGAGTAAAACTTCAGCATGTTTGTGTCACACACCTACCAGCACTGGGTATCAAACCCCTGATGACTACGTAGTGCTATCACTTTTCTATGCAGTCATTGGATGAACCACATAGGTTATCTGTTGTGGAGCCCTCAAAATGTATATGTAATGGTGAGTGACATCTGCAACAATGATATGGTAGCTATACGGTAGGCTTAGTACACGTGGCTGTCCGCATGAACAGGTGCCAGTGTCAACACAGCCACAATCTCACAAGGACACAGACACATTGGCACACTTGGCAGGGCCAGGAATACAACTCATCACTAGTGAGATTGCCACAACATATTACTGTGCAGGTATCACATGCACCACAGGGGTCATGCGGAGGTTATATGGGCAAAGGGTATGGTGAGGTGTCTGACATCAGACAACATTCTTCACTATGCCAATGGGGGTTGCAGTGAGTGTGAATGTGAATATACGCATCATATAACACACACACACACACACACACACACACACACACACACACACACACACACACACACACACACACACACACACACACACACACACACACACACACAGTGCCAGAAATTACATGCATGGGTGCATTGATTCACGGGTGTGTAGTTGCCAACTGTGCCAGATGGCTATACAAGGCTAGGTGATGGGTATACCTTGGTATCAGGCCACATGACAATGGTCTGCATTGTGGCTCAGGGCTGTAGTTTCTGGATTTGCCCACACAGGTGGGTATTGTATTCACCATCCAGTCACCTGGGTGACTATTGCCTGAGGCCAGTGCTGTGCATTGCTTGCCATGTATATGTTCCTTACTCCATGACATGGACAGTGTCTTTGATGTGAACACCTCCAACATGCATGTACATTTACATGTGGAACTGTACCTGGGGTGTCTCACCCATGTTTTGCACACAGATTATCATCAGATGTGCCAGTCCTGGCCTCATCTGACTGGAACAGGTAATGGACAGCAGGTTTACCCTACACCTACATTGATAGCATACTAATGGCATTCCCTGGTGTCAGTGGCATTGGTCCATATGGGGCATGTTTTCTGTAATGGTATGTCCTTTGTGGGTCACATTTGATGGCACCACAGGTGTTGCAGGTGTCCAGTGGGGAACATGGAGAAGGTGCACTGTCTGCATGTACGTGGCTATTTGACAGATGGACAGGGTGCCATGCCCTCTGTAGGCCACTGCAATCACTCCATAGTTACTATCAGTCGACAATATGCAGTGTACTACCAACATAGCAGCTGTTGCCTAGGCAAGTGTGTGTGTGTGTATGAGACATGAGTTGAGAGTGTTCTCTGGTTAATACTAGGGTTGCTAACTTTGCTTGCCTGGCCTTTATGTCACATGTATGGGTATGGATTTGCACCCCAGCCTCTTGGCTATTTCACATCTGTTATCCTGTATGATGGACATTGTGATATATACTAGGACCACCATATAAGAAATTTGCAAAACCCACTCCACATTGGGCCCAGTTGTTATACACTCACAACCACCTACACCCAGGATGCGAGTTACAAACACAGACACACACACACACACACACACACACACACACACACACACACACACACACTTGTCATGTTTGGGATTAGAACTCCTACCTAACTGGTTTATTACACTACAGCAGTATGCAGGTATAGTATGTACCATGGAGATTACTGCAGAACTCTTTCCTGAAAGATGTATACCACATTGGATGACATCAGCAGGATTGCCAAAGTAGGACATTCAAATTGTAGTGAGTGTGGCTAGGCTAAAATGCATTGCTCCTTACACAGACATTGAAACACACAAAAAACATCCTCAACTGACATGTGTGCAGATAGAGCCCCTAACAGAGGTCTATATCACACTACAGAATAAAGCTGTTATAGGATACACCATGTGGATTATTGGAAAACTCTATCCCCAAAGGTGTATTTCACATTGGATGACATCAGCAGGATTGCCAAGGTAGAGCATTCAAATTGTAGTGAGTGTGGCTAGACTAAAATGAATTGCTCCCTACACAGACATTGAAACACACACAAAACATCCCCAACCATCATGTGTGGGTATAGAACCCCTAACAGAGGTCTATATAATACTACAGCATGAAGCTGTTATAGGATGCACCACTGGGATTACTGGAGAGCTCCTTCCTCAAAGGTGTATTTCACATTGGATGACATCAGCAGAATTGCCAAAGTAGGGCATACAAATTGTAGTGAATGTGGCTAGGCTTAAATGAATTGCTCCCTACACAGACATTGAAACACACGCAAAACATCCACAACTGACAAATAGCAGAGGTCTATATCACAATACAGCATGAAACTATTATAGGATGCACGTAGTGTGACTACCCTAAAAAGCTTTGTTCTTTACACAGACAGATTCAGACAGACACACACACAAACACTTGCCATGTCTGGGATTAGAATTCCTACCTAACTAATTTATCATACTACAGCAGTACACAGTTATAGGATGCGCTATGGAGATTACTGGGTTACTACATTTCCAGAGGTGTATTTCTAGGTGGATGACATCAGCAGCCTTGCCAAAGTAGAGCATTCAAATTGTATGGAGTGTGACTACCCTAAAAACCATTGCTCTCTACACAGAGTCAGACAGACATACACACAAACTATTTCCAAATCTGTGATAAGAACTCCTACCTAGCTAATTTATCACACTACAGCAGTACACAGTTATGGCATGTACTACAGAGATTACTGGGCTACAACCTTCACAGAGATGCATTTCTAGGTGGATGACATCAGCAGCCTTACCAAAGTAGAGCATTTCAATTGTAGGGAGTATGACTACCCTAAAAAGCATTGCTCCCTACACAGACAGACACACACATTGTTGCCATATCTAGGATTGGAACTCCTCCCTAATCAGTTTATCAAACTACAGCAGTATTCAGTTATGGGACACGCCATAGAGATTACTGGGCTATGACTCTCCCAAAGGTGTATTTCACAGTGGATGACCTCAGAGGCATTTCATAGTAGGGTTATGAGGAGGGCAGTGTGTGTGCATGGGCCATAACCCATTCATCTAGAGGTTGACATGCCACATGCGGGCACACACAGGGTCATATTTCACAGGTACGTGTATACAGCTGCTACATGACTACTTCCTTGTACAGTCATGTTGCACAGCTAGCACGTGCACCACATAGTCTGTAATGCTGACAGATACCAGTGGCTAGTATCTGCAGTGAGTGACAACTGACCCTCATGTGGTTGGGTTCCTTTGGCTGTGTGCTGGGTGGGACAGGCCTAGATGGCTCCTTGTCAGAGTCACCCTCTTCCACACATCTATGTACATCTACCTTTGGCTTATTATAGTGTGTTGTCCTTACATGTATGTCTGTATTCCTATCCACTGTGTGTGCAAGGCATGAGTGTTGCATCCTGAGGAGTGTCTGCACTAACATCTGTGACTGCCAGATATGTCTGGTCCACTGGTATTTGCAGATATGGCCTTCATGTGTTTACGTGTGTGAGCATGCCCAGTATGACCTTTCGCTATGTTGTTGACTGACATTGCCTTCATTTCTCTAAGTGTGTGAGCATACCCATTATGCCCGTCTTTATTTAATGTGTGGATTGAGTCCAGGTAGTTTGTACTGCAGTGCTGACCTCTGTACACCTACAGGTAGCATGATGTTTCAGCAGGGTATCCGTCGATCATTTGGCATTGACTATTACTACATTTCTGCATGGGATGGGGGGCACACCTGACTATTTCTAGATTTCTACACAGGATTGGGGGGGCACACCTGACTGTTACTACATTTCTATGTGGATGGGGCCACACCTGTGTATTTCTACATTTCTACACAGGATTGGTGGGGCTCCCCTGACTGTTATTACATTACTACGTATGATGGGGGCATACCTATTTCTACATTTCTACACAAGATTGGGGGGCACACCTGACTGTTACTACATTACTATGTAGGATGGGGGCACACCTATTTCTACATTCCTACACAGAATTGGGGAGGCACACCTGACTGTTATTACATTACTACACAGGATGGGGGGCACACCGGACTATTTCTACATTTCTACACAGGATTGGGGAGGCACACCTGACTGTTATTACATTACTACGTAGGATGGGGGGCACACCTGTCTATTTCTACATTTCTACTCAGGATTGGGGAGGCAAACCTGACTGTTATTACATTACTATGTAGGATGGGGGGGCACGCCTGACACTTGTACACATTTGCTATGACTGTAATGGTATGTTAGGTACTCCATTTCATTCTGCATTCTTATCTATCATGCTGACTAGAGGCATACCAGTGTACTACAGATCTTAGCTTTGGGTGGCCTACATATTAGTGTCTGACTTTCTACCCTTCAGAACTAACATCCCACTGCCTGACCTGCTGTAGTCTGTCTGTGTAGGCCTTGGGGAGTGGTTACCCATAGCCATCATTCAGACCCCATAGCACAGGCTCTGTTTGGGTTTGTCTACACCTGTCCTGCTGGCAGAGACTGTTGTTGGGTATGTGAACCATCCTGACTGGCATGTGTGAGTCATATGGATGCACATTTCACCAAGCACATTTCCTGGAGTGAGTTTTGTCACCCTGTGTAGTACTGGCTACTATGGTGACTCCAATATGTGTTACAAATGTCTTGGTGCCACTATGGGTGTCTACTTTCTGCTGTCATAACATTCAGCCACCCAATTCCCTTGTATGCTCACATCCATACCATAGATACAGGTAACAACGCATTCTACTCCATTTGGCAATTGGTAGGTTGATTGACTGACTTACCTTGTGGGTGTGCCAGAATTGTGGATGATGCTGGAGGACTCCCTATGTCAGATGCACATAGCACACTCCCAATACATGGTTGAGCACAGGTAGTGTCATGTTTAGCATCCCTTTTACTGTATGTGTGAGTCAGAGAGAGGTGTCATTCCCTGGGTCCCTACTGTGTCAGTGTATGTGCTATGCGTTGTCTCTTTGCCATGGCCTCAGCATACTGGGCACGCCTCCATCTGCCTACTCTATTGGGGCAGGCTCAGGTTGTTCCTCCTCTGAGTCACTCTGTGCCTGTGCAGGCCTTAGCATTGGTGGGGGACAGTGTGGCTCTGCCATGTGCTTTTCCTGCTGCAGCTGTTTCCACAAGATTATATTGTACAGCATGGCACATACCATAACAATTTGGGTACATGTAGCTGGTGAGTACTGCAAGGCTCAACCGGATGTGTCCAGACACCTGAACCGTGACTTGAGCATCCCAAACACATGCTCTATTATAAGTCTAGTCTGTGCGTGTGCCTCATTTTGGCATTCTTGTTCAGGTGTGTGTGCATTTCTGATGGGTGTCATCAGCCACGGCTGCAGAGTGTAACCAGCATCTGCCACTAGGTGACCGTAGGGGATGTCTCCATTGGCAAATCTCTGGTACAGCTGCATCAGATGCCAAATGTGGGAATTGTGATAGCTTCCAGGGTAGCCAGCACACACATTCATTATAATGCCCTGGGCATCACAGATGACCTGGCAGTTGATGGAGGGGCTGTCCCTGCAGTTGATGTAGGTTCTGCCCTGATCACCGGGTGGTACTTTGATGCATATGTTTGTGCAGTCTATAGCACTCACTTCCTCTGGGTATTCTGCTATTTGGTGGAAGAAATGCATATTGCTGGCCAACACCTCACGGGTGTTGAGGAAATATACGTGCTCACTGGCATTGCTGACATGGCATCCAGGAACTGGTGGAATACTCTGGATGCTGATACCTGTGAGATTCCCCATGATATCCCCAGCTGAGCTTTGGGGAGGTACCTGTGGCTAGTATTCCTAGGCCTACACATACCTTGGCATCCGCTGGAATGGGTTCCCCTCGGTCAGTTTGGTGTCAGGTATGGCTGGCGCAGCTCAACAATTTGCTGTAGGAGGTCCCTGTCCACTCTATAGCGCTCCACTATCTCCAGCTCATGTAGCACCTGGTAGGTTACCCTCGGGTCTGTACACTCTTCTCCATCTCTTCACTGTGGGTTGATTAGCAGCATTCACATCCTCACCACCCTCAGCCTCTTGCACATGTTGTTCTATGTTGCCTGCTGCAGCCCCTCTCATTTTGTAGGTTTTCTTGTTAAAAGTTCCCCGCTTGTATACACCGGTGGTGTAGAGTGTGGGAAAAAACAGAGGGGAAGGTGTTTGCATAGTCTACAGTAGTGTTCTGGGCTGGGCTGGTCTGCTGCCTGTGTAATTGGCTGATTCTGATACATTTCACCTGCCAGCTATGCTATTTTACCTTGATTACCTTCCTACTGCTGTTTTCCCTTCCTATTGCCTTCCTCTTTAAGCCAGGGGGCATGCCGTGCAAATAGAATGCTCAAATGTGCACAGTGCTACTATTTCCTGGTTTAACTTCTGTCTTCTTCCTTTAAAGCCTGGTGTATGGCATGCACACCCGCTTAGGCAATGTAAAGAGTGCTAGGCAGATTCAGACACCCCTCAGCTTAGCTGTGCTAAGCTAGGAGCAAACCTGAGCCACAGGGTTCCAATCTGCTTACAGTATGACTGACACACACCCCTATGATGTCAGCTAACTCCTAGGCTTGCACCAAGCTATTCCTACTCTTACACTGTTGGGACCTGACTAGCATGATGGGGAAATCTAGGATTCACTATCATTCCCCTCATTTGCATAGGATTGCCTGCTAATGCATAGTTACATGTCTCACACTGAGCCTCCCCCCTTAGCAACCGCTACTCACTTGCTATGTAGTCTTCTGCTTGCCATTGACTTGCATGGCAGAATACTGATTTTAGTTAAAATGCTTAATTTAGGTTTATTTTGTTATCCCCCCCCCCCGATCCCGTTTGTGCACTGCTGCCCTACTCTTAAACAGCCGAGATTGGCTAAAAAAAATAAAAGTTGATTTTTTTTTCCTGTTTGCAATGTCAATGGCCTTATACTTGGCCATTGGCATGCTTACTAACTGATATGCAGCCTTTATTTGGAGCTGTCACAGCTATGTTTTGGAGTTTGCAGAAATGTACTCGTTTACTAACCGAGTACATTTCTGCAGATTGCACTTTTCCTGCACGGCCAGTTGCAAGATTCCTGGATCGCAAAATCCCCTCATTTACATGGATTTCTCCTGCAAATGGGGTGATTTGCATACAGGGGCTTAATCAGTGCAGGACTAGTGCAGGAGTGCTCATGAACACCCCTGCAGGCTGTTCCTGGATTGCACAGCAGACATATTGCCTGCTAGAGCTCCTGCACCGATCTTGCATGCCATGCAAGGCATAGAGAATCCGGGGGTGTATTTTTTGTTTTGTTTATCACACATGCCCAACCAGCTAGTTAGTGTACCCATCTTGTGCCCTGGCGAGAAAAGGAACCTGGAACTGCCACTGCAAATAAATTACATTTAGTTGCAAATAAAATATACCAATTGTTTTGTTAACTGATGTGCATACAGGTCACTGCAATTTAAGAAGTTCACTGGTGACCATTCATAGTGGGGCTACTCTACTCTTAAGCACTTTTCTTAAAACCATTTGACTTGAACAGCAGCTCCAAAAAGCAAAGCTCAATATCAAGGAGCAGTCATGTTCTATAAGGAACAAGCAGGGTGAAGTCACCACCTTGACCAGTCGTCACTTCGAGATGACCATTTGTGAAAGATCCTTCATTAATCTGGGACCTGACACATGGAATGGCTTTACCAAACATGTCATAAAACAGAAAACATTGAGTGGTTTTGAGGTTAAATTAAGCAGACATGCATGTACAATATCACTTAAACCACTCTGCTTGGTACTTTGCTCAAATATTTCCTCTGAGGAAACAAATTATCTTACCTGTGCTATTTCTTTCAACGTTTAGGCATGATGAGGCATATGTTCATAAATAAGCTTTTAAATTTTAGCAAAACCTAAAAGTTATAAACCTTGTAAATGTTATTATTTTATACAGGCTGCAGACCATTTTAAATGTAGCTAGTGTCCCTTTTTGAAAATCAAACCCTGTTACCTTTTTACTGTGAGGTAAACAGCTTAACCATTATGCTAACCTGCTGGAAAGCACTAGGAAGCGTTAAACTGATACAAGCACTCAGCTCTCCTTTTTAATAAGGAGAAATTAATAGTAGGCACTAAACAGCCTATAATTGCAAAGTACCTTGCTAAGGTAAGGGAAAACAGCTCCTGTACTTTACAACAAAAAAAAAACACCAAACCACACATGTCCAAGGGTCAGCTTCTGGTGATTTCTCCTGTCCACCTGGTGAATCTGGGCATACTGGGTTAATGCAGCAATTGCATCATGTCCACAGACAACCCTCTCCTCCTACCACCCAACACTACAACCTGTGAGAGATGCACTTACATAGCCAAACTGGAAGCAAAGCTTTCTCCACCCAAGATTATGCTAGACAGTCAAGAGGAGAAGGTTAATACCCGCACTACACCTCAACCAACACATAGCCCTTCTAAACCCACACCACCAACACCCTCACATAGCAACACTAAACCCTCATATGCAGAGGCCCTTAACAGTAACCTTCCCAAGCAACAAGGACCTCTGAAGCTGAAACACAAACAAACATCAATCACAACCAAAGTGTCACATAGCTCACAACACCAGTGTGCCACTCAACAACAGCCCCTAAGGACAGACAACGTAAGCAACACTTTAGTCATAGGTGACTCTATAGTCAGGCACACTGATGTCCCACTCACCAGGCTGAACAAGAAGAAAATTACAGTCAGCTGCCTGTTGGGTGCCAGGATCTGCCACATATCTCATGCACTCAAGTCACTCCACAAGAAGTACAAATATGACTCTGTCATTGTCCATGTTGGAGTGAATAACTTGAGACGTACCTCCCTGGACTACATGAAAAGAGACATGGAAGAGCTCTTAGATCATGTGGCACAGGCAGGTATTACCCTAGCCCTGAGCAGCATCCTGCCTTCGCCCAGAATGATACCACAGTATAAAGGCAAATGATTGACTTCAACAACTGGCTAAGCTTCTGGTGTCATTCAAAGAGGATCCAGTATCTGTCTGCCTGGGACGACATGATCAACAGACCACGATGCTTTGCCAGACATAGTCTGCACCTGTTGCCCCTGGGATTCAGGTTACTGGATAAGGCTCTTGTCACCCCTATAGTGCCTTTTTTAGACAAAGTTCAAAGGACAAAAACCACCACCATAACAGGTACAAGCATCCGAAATCTGAAGATAATACTACTCAATGCTAGAAGTCTAAACCTCAAAATGTACTCTCTCGAGGCACTCCTAAAAATGGAGAACATCGATATCTGTGCAGTAACTGAGACCTGATTCAAGGCTCCAGATAGCACCCCTGCAATAACAGGCTACAACTCTTACCACACTTTTTGGCCACCAAACTAGGACCGAAACACTAAAGGTGGAGGAGTGTCCATATTCACCAAGGATATTCACATCACCAGACTTGTTGCCCAACACAATGTGTCTGAAATTCTCCAGGTGCAACTAACACTAGGTAAGACTGTAATCCAAATTGTAGCTTGCTACAGATCCCTCACCATGCCCCAAGATTCTCACTACACCTTTCTAAACATACTGGAAAATATTAAGATACAACCAAACACCCTAATACTGGGTGATTTCAACTTCCTTGCCATTAACTGGGAAAACGACTCGTGTACCAACACCTTTGCCCAATGGTTCTTGGAATTCATAAATTCCAATGCCCTAATTAAACTAATCCAAAGTCCCACCAGGGGCTCCAATATCCTAGACCTGGTCATTACCAACATGGGAAATTGATGGTTCACACCTATGGTCACCCCCTTGTTGGTCAGATCTGACCATAAGCTAGTCACCCTTGACATCCATATCCCTCCCCCACCCCCTGTAAGGAAACCTCTGTAAAAAACATCTCCAAAGCCAACTTCATGCTACTCAAGTCAGAAGTGACAAACTTCATGACACCCATGCAGACAGTATATGAAAGTTTAACTGCTGAATCCTACACTAAGGCACTGTACCAGCACATCCACTTGTGCATGAATCGTGTCATCCCAAATAGAACCAAGATGCTCTCCTCCAAGAAAAGGAAGCCAATCTGGTGGTCCCCTGCAATAAACAAACTTTACAACAAAAGGAAGAAACTGTTGCAGAAAAGTGTAAAATCCTGGGATGCAAAAAACTCCCTTACCAGCCTCAGTAAGAAGCTGATATCCCTCATAAAATCCTCCAAAGCTAGTTACGAAATTAAAATTGCCAAAGATTCCAAAGACAACCACAAGGCATTCTATAGCTATGTCAAGAACCTAAATGGCATTGCTCAGATCTGCTCTGAGCTACAGCAGAATGGCATTAAATATACTGATCCCAAGGATATTGCCAATATCCTGGCAGATCAATTCAGTGCCAACTTCACCCCCCTCTCACCCCCTAAAGGGCCCATCTCAATACCAAAAGATTGCCAAATTCTGGTAATAACGGTCACACAGGTAAAAACCACAGTCTCCAAGGCTAAGAATACAGCATCCATGGGACCAGATGACATCCCGGGCTGTGTATTACATGAACTACAAAATGAACTGGCACCTCACCTAAGTGTCATGTTTAATCATAGCCTCACCTCAGGCTTCATGCCCACTGAGTGGCTCACAGCTACAGTCATCCCACTCCACAAGGGGGGAGCCACCTTGGATCCTGGGAACTACCGTCCCATCAGTCTGACAAGCCTGATCTGCAAGGCCATGGAACGTATTATCATGGAACTTATAAACAAAGATATTGGCAACCTTCAAACACTGGACCCCACCCAGTTTGGGTTCATGAAGGGTGGATCTTGTCTCCTGAACCTGATTGACTTCTTCAAATCAGTCTCCAGAGCTGTGGACGAGGGTAAGTCGGTCCACACAGCCTATCTGGACCTCGCCAAGGCCTTTGACACCATCCTCCACATTGGAATCATAGATAAACTTACTAAGCTAGGCATTAATCCCTACATCACTCGATGGGTTGCCAACTGGCATACTAATAGAACCCACACTGTAGAAGTAGCCGACTCCAAATCCAGCTCCAGACAAATGACAAGTGGAGTACCTCAGGGTTCAGTCCTGGGACTTCTCTAATTTGGCATCTACTTCTCTGAAGTACAGTCCAACACTAAAGGACTCTGGCAAACAAAGTTTGCAGATGACTGCAAACTGGGAGCCATTACTGAATCCCCAAATGATGTGGATATTCTACAAAAGGGCCTTACAGAAACAGATGCTTGGTGCCAGAGCCATGGGCTCAAGCTCATTGCCAAGAAATGTATAGTTATCCCCTTTGGGAAAAAACATGTACCCATGAATTACCACATAGGTGGCAGTACACTAAACACCAAAAGTGTGATGAGAGACTTAGGGACACAAGTGGACAGTGGTCTCACCTTTGATAATCACAATGCCACAACAGTCAGGAAATCCTTCTATGTTGCACACCTCATCACTAAGGGCTTTTCATCCAGAAAAAAGGAGGTTATTGTCCCACTGTACTCATCCCTCATTAGACCCATTATAGAATACAATGCCCCGTTTGGTATGTTCCTCTCAAGACATCTTCAACAACTGGAAAGGCCGCAGAAATACCTCACTAAGAGAATCACATGCCTAAAGCAGATGCTCTATGCTGACCGTCTAAAAAAACTTCAGCTATACTCTGTCACATATCGTCTACTCAGAGGCGATCATTGCTTAACATGCAAGGCCATGTCAAACCCACAGCTGTTGGACATGCTACACTTAAAGAAATCCCAATCCCTCAGAGCCACACACTCCAGGGATCTAAGCCTTGTCATCACAATGAACAAAACATGCTGGAGGGATAGGTTCCTGACTCAGAGACTCCCCAGACTCTGGAATAGACTGCCCATACATATCAAGCAGAGCGCCTCTTTGGTCCTCTTCAAAAGGAACCTTGATGATTGGATGGGAGATAGGAAATTCACCTTGGGGATCACGTCAGTCACCCTGCTTGACAGGGGTCCAGGGAAGTAAATATTGTGGGAAGAAATAGCCAGGGAATTGTTATGGCTAGTCGATAGCCTAGTACCAACCTATTAACCTATGAACCCCAAAACTCAAAATTTAGTTGTCCAGTATAGGAATCAAACCTAAGGAAGAAATAATGGCTAAATTCCAACCAAGGTGATTATCTCTCAGTGCTACAGAAGAACTGTTTTATGCTCATTATTCCTAACTCTTATGTACAAGTTCTTTTAATTTGTCTTTTAATATGTTATTCCTAACTCTTATGTACAAGTTCTGTTAATTTGTCTTTTAATATGTTATTCCTAACTCTTATGTACAAGTTCTGTTAATTTGTCTTTTATTATGTTATTCCTAACTCGTATGTACAAGTTCTGCTAATTTGTCTTTTAATATATTTTGTCTATCTGTTTATTGTAATTCTGCTGATGTACTGTGGTTTGAATCATGACTGAAAAGGGTCGATCGACCAGCTCTCATACCTAGCTATCAAACAGCAATAAATAAATAAACTGAGTGTAAGATGAGGTGATTATGGCTTTGGGAAACTGAGATAAAATTCTTTCTTTACACTATGAAAAATATTAACTGTTTAAGAATGTTGTCATAGTTTTGGGGAAGATACTGTTGGACATGGCATTGTAACTGAAAGTGAGGCATGCAATAATTAGTGATTTTACAGAAAAAAAGAGACAAGCTGGATTTTTTTCAGGCAAGGTGAACTGGTGGGCTGGGTAATCATCGCCATTGTCTTCAAAATAAGTTAACAGAGAGGTCTGCTTTTCTGTTATACCTGTGGAATAGACCAACCTCCTGGTATTCTTCTCTTCCCAGAAACGTACTTCATATTGGAAAAAGCACTTCCCACTCAAACGATAGAACAGCTTGCTTTGTATCATATACTTTTCACTGGCAGACTGATGTTGAACCCAAATGTATGCCACACTAGGCACTGAATGAAGCTAGGATTCTTGATGCAGAAATAAACACGATCTGCTACAACCGCTCTTACCTGAGAAACATCTATATCACATGCTGGTAGTATGTGTTACTGATTTTTTTTCTTTTTACTGATACTGGCATTTACAACTGGCACTTTAGGAATTACAAGTAAACTTTGGCAGGCAAAAGTTTCAAGTTAAAATGAATGAGCACTGCAACAAAACCAAAATATTCCTTACCCATGTGTCTAAAAGAACATTTTAAACTGGTCTTATTATAGAACATTCTACATGAGATAGGTTCATAGGTTCATAGGTTCTTACTAGGCTATCTGCCCTGGGGCAATTATAAGCCTAGCCCGATTCTGTATGGCTTATGCCACCCCTTGATTTGAGTATACTGTGCACTTTTTAAGGTTTAGTTTACTGTTCCTCTGTCTAATAGTGACACGGGAGTAATCCCTGGGACAAACCTACGATCCCCCATCCACCTATCGAGATTCTTCTTGAAGAGATTCAGTGAGGTGCTCTGCCTCACATGAACTGGAATTCTATTCCAGAGTGAAGGGAGCCTCTGGGTTATGAACCTGTCCCTCCAGCAAGTTCTATTTATTTCTGTGCTGAGGTTCAAGTCCCTCGAGCCTGTGGCTCTAAGGGATTTAGATTTACTGAGGTGGAGCATGTCCATTAATTCTGGATTTGACATAGCTTTGTATGTCAGGCATAGATCGCCTTGAAGTAGTCGGTATGCAACTGAGTAGAGCTGGAGTTTTTTTAACCGAGCAGCATATGGCATCTGTTTGAGACCCTTGATCCTCTTGGTGAGATACTTTTGGGGTCTTTCTAATTGCTGCAGGTGTCGGGTAAGGTGCATCCCAAAAAGGGCATTGTATTCTATGATGGGCCTGATGAGGGATGAATAAAGGGGCACGATTACCTCTCTTGATCTAGATGTGAAACCCTTCGTGATGAGGTGGGCTACATAGAAGGTCTTTCTAACCACTTTGGCAATGTGGTTTTCAAAGGAGAGATTGCTATCAACTTGGGTCCCCAGGTCCCTAATAACTTTCTCTGTACTTAATGGGTTTCCGCCTATGTGGTAATTTGTGGGCACATTGTTTTTGCCAAAGGGTATGACTATACATTTTTTGGCATTTAGCTTTAAGCCATGGTACTGGCACCAGTTATCTGTCTCTGTGAGACCTTTTTGAAGGATGTTTGTGTCAGCTGGAGAGTCGATTATGGCGCCCAGTTTACAGTTGTCTGCGAACTTGGTGAGCCATAGTCCTCCCACGTTTGCCTGTATCTCGGAAAAGTATATACCAAACAAGAGTGGTCCCAGGACAGAACCCTGTGGGATGCCACTTGTGACCAGTTTTGAGTCTGACATGGCTCCAGCAACTCTCACTCTGTGGGTTCTGTCTTTGAGCCAGTTTGCGACCCATCTTGTGACATAGGTGTTTATATTTAAGCTGGATAGCTTATCTATGATGCCCGAGTGGGGTATTGTGTCAAATGCCTTTGCAAGGTCCAGACAGGCTGTGTGGACTACCTTCCCTTCATCTATGGCTTTAGTGACTGTTTCGAAGAAGTCAACCAGGTTCAAAAGGCAGGATCTGCCCTTGACAAAGCCAAACTGGGTAGGATCTAGTGTCTGTAGGTCCCCAATGTCTTTGTTTATGAGCTCCATGATGATCCTCTCCATAGCCTTGCAGACTAAGCTAGTCAGGCTTATGGGGCGATAGTTTCCAGGGTCCGTAGAGGCTCCACCTTTGTGGAGTGGGACTACTGTTGCTGTACGCCATTCTGTGGGCACATATCCTGTAGTGAGGCTGAGATTGTATAGCTGTTTTATTTAAGGGATTAGTTCCTCTTGGAGTTCATGTAGGACGCAACCTGGGATGCCATCTGGTCCCATGGAAGCAGTGTTTTTTGCTTTGGAGAGGGCAGCCTTCACCTGAGCATCAGAGATGTTTGGGAGGCAGCCACCTGCCGGGATAGATACTTGCTCTTTTGGGGGGGAGGGGGTGGAAAAGTTTGCACTGAACCTGTCTGCCAGGATATTGGTGATGTCTGTGGGTTCAGTGTATTTTTTATCGTTTAGAATCAACTCAGAGCAAGTCTGGGAGTTGCATCCCAGGTTCCTAACATAACTGAAAAAAGCCTTATGATTGTCTTTGGTGTCCTGTGCAATTTTTCTCTCGAAGCTGGCCTTGGATGATTTTATGAGGGATTGTAATTTTTTGCTAGTACTGAACAGAGATGCCTTCCCTATTAGGGATTTTGCTCTATCATGTAGTAGCTTCCTCATTCTGTTGTACAGTTTGTTTATGGCAGGGGTCCACCAGACTGGACGCCTGCCTTTGGATGATTGGGTCTTGGTTTTGTTTGGGATAGCATGATCCATGCATTCCTGGAGATGTCCGTAGAATGCGTTTATATAGGAATCTGCAGTTTGGGCCTTAGTTTCCACTGGCCCTGGGGCCTTGAAGGTTTCCACTTCGGTTTTGAGAAGTGAGAAGTTCGCTTTTGAAAAGTTTTTCACTGTGGTTTTCTGGGCTGGGGGTGGGGTCGGGATGTGGACATCCAGTGAAATTAATTTATGGTCTGATCTTACCAATGAGGGATATACTTCTGGTGTGGAGCATAGAGTTCCCATGTTGGTAATGATCAGGTCTAGTATGCTGTCCCCTCTTGTGGAAGTGGTGACTAGTTGTTCCATAGCATTTGAGTTTATAATTTCCAGGAACCTTTGGGCTAAGGTGCTGGGGCTTGAATAGTGCTCCCAGTCAATGTTTGAGTCACCCAATATATTGGTGTTCGGAGAGATCTTCATGTTCTCCAATGTTTTCAGGAAAGCTGAGTGGGATTCCTGACTTTGAGAGGGTGGTCTGTAGGATGCTATAAACTGAAAAGCAGTCTTGCCCACTGTTAGTTGCACATGGATGGTCTCCGATACTTCGTGCAATGCCACTAACCTGGAGGTGTGGATATCCTTGATAAATATGGAAACTCCCCCTCCTTTTGTGGTTTGGTCCGGGTTTTGGGGCCGAAAAGCATGATATGAGGTATAGCCTGGTAGTGCTGGGGTGCTCTCTGGAGCCTTGAACCAGGTTTCTGTCACTGCACAGATATCGATGTTCTCCATACTGAGGAGAGCTTTGAGTGCGTGCATCTTGAGGTTAAGACTTCTGGCATTAAGCAGCATTACCCTTAGTTTCTTGTTCCTTGTGCTGTCTATGGGGGTGGGTTTGACTTTTGAGCCTTGCCTAAAAAGGCACTATGGGGGTGGCAAGAGCCTTTGCCAATATCTGAAAGCCCAGTGGTGACAGGTGCAAGCCGTCCCTAGCGAAGCAACGTGGCTTGTTGAGCATGTCTTCCCAGGCTGACAGACACTGGATCCCCTTTGAATGACACCAACATTTTAGCCAATTGTTAAAATCGATCATTTTGTCTTTGTACTGTGGCATCATTCTAGGTGAGGGTAAGATGCTGCTCAAGGTCAGGGTCATACCAGCCTGGGCTACATGATCAGAGAGCTCTTCCATGTCTCTTTTCATGTAGTCCAGGGAGGTACATCTCAGGTCATTCACACCAGCATGTACAATGACTGAGTCATATTTGTATTTTCTTTGGAGTGACCTGAGTGCTTGCTTTATGTGGCGGATCCTAGCACCCGACAGGCAGCTCACTGTGACCTTCGCTTTATTCAGCCTGGTGAGCGGGACGTCAGTGTGTCTGACAATAGAGTCACCTATTACAAGATTATCAGGTGTGTTATTCAGCCTTAAGGGCTGTGGCTGCTTGGCACACTGACTTTGTGGGCTATGTGTTGTGCGTGTTTTGTTTTGAGGTAGTGTTTGCTTGGATGTCTGCTTTGGAGGTCTCTGTTGCTTAGGTATATTTTTATTTAGAGCCTGCGAGTATGTTTTTGTGTATTTATGTGTTTGGTTCGCTGATGTGGTGGGACTATGTGATACTAGAATTGTGTTGTGTGAGGTTACCTTCTCCTCCTGACTGGTTACACCAGTTTTGAGATGAGAGAGCTCAGCCTCCAGTTTGGCTAAATAGTTGCATCTCTCACATATATTTGAACCTGTTTGGAGGAGGAGAGGGTTGTCCGTGTACATGAGACAGTTGTAAAATTGCCTCAAAATTCCCAGATTCACCAGCTGGACTGGAGAGGAAACCATTGACTGACCTTTGGACATGCTAGAGTAATATAGGGAAACAATTTAAGACGGACCAATAGAGGACAGGGTAATCGTAGAGAGTAGAAGAGTAAGTAGTGTTTTTCAGGCTTGTTGGCTGTTGGTGAAGCACCCACCAAGAGGAGAAAATGCTGAGAGAAGAAAGGAGCCACTTTTGAGATTTTAAGTATTTTTCCTCTGTTTATTTGTTAAGTTTTTCTGCATAGCCGCCTATTTTGAGCATTTTCTGGCTTGTTAAACTTAATTTCTGCATTAGTAACTGTATTTAGAGCACAGCCTAGAGCTGAATTTCCTGTTTGCACTTATTTTTAAAATCGTTTTTTTCTCAAAACTTGCATTTTATCTATCTTTGGCCTAGCACTGTTGTGTGGGGTCATTTACTGCATGTTATAACTTGTTGATACTTGTGAACCTCTGCTATCTCTAAAAAAAACAAAAAAACAAAAAAGTCTTGCTTTTTTCCCACTTTTCTGAGATTTAAAAAAGTTCAGTTACAGACTTGCTGTTCTTGAACTGTTTGTAAGTTTCTTGGAGGCCATTTTTTGCTTGGGCTAAAGGGAAGTCTCTCTGTTGATCAGTGGCAGTGAAAAACATTGAGCAGCCTGCCCCTGTGGGAGTGGTTACTGACTTGAAATTGTAGTTTTATTGGCCATTTTGGGTCAATTCCAAACTCCTTCATCTTCCTCTCTTAAAACCTGGTTGCCTCATGGTTTTGGCGTCTTTTCAGGCTTGTTGGCTGTTGGTGAAGCACCCACCAAGAGGAGAAAATGCTGAGAGAAGAAAGGAGTCACTTTTGAGATTTTAAGTATTTTTCCTCTGTTTATTTGCTAAGTTTTTCTGCATAGCCGCCTATTTTGAGCATTTTCTGGCTTGTTAAACTTGATTTCTGCATTAGTAACTGTATTTAGAGCACAACATAGAGCTGTTTACTGAATTTCCTGTTTGCACTTATTTTTAAAATTGTTTTTTTCTCGAAACTTGCATTTTATCTGTCTTTGGCCTAGCACTCTTGTGTGGGGTCATTTACTGCACTGTTATAACTTGTTGATACTTGTAAACCTCTGCTATCTCTGAAAAAACAAAAAAAAAAAAATCTTGCTTTTTCCCACTTTCCTGATATTTCAAAAAAGTTCAGTTACAGGCTTGCTGTTCTTGAACTGTTTGTAAGTTTCTGTGAGGCCATTTTTTGCTTGGGCTAAAGGGAAGTCTCTCTGTTGATCAGTGGCAGTGAAAAACATTAAGCAGCCTGCCTGCCCCTGTGGGAGTGGTTACTGACTTGAAACTGTAGTTTTATTGGCCATTTTGGGTCAATTCCAAACTCCTTCATCTTCCTCTCTTAAAACCTGGTTGCCTCGTGGTTTTGGCATCTTTTCAGGCTTGTTGGCTATTGGTGAAGCACCCACCAAGAGGAGAAAACTCTTACAACTGTAATTCAGAGCTCATTCAGAAATTACTTATGCAGGTCATTTAACGATAGGTATGATACCTTCAGAAGTAATAATTAGACACCTAAAGCTTTAGACAATCATACCAAAGTTGTAATGACAAACTGCATTGCACTTCTTCCAGTAAATCCCATTGCATATAGGCTATACTAATTTAAACAAGGAAAACATTCCACGTTAAGAAAGAACAAAATATTCTGCAGAATAGATCTTTTATAGTACTAAATCTTGTACTTACTTCATCCTAAAGCATAATCAATGATTTAAGGTGGCTTATATGGTACAAAAGTCCCACAACAGTGATACAAGCCACTCACTTGAAAACATTTTAGCAGTGTTCTAGTGTAAAGAGCGCAACGTACTAATAAGGCATGGCGTTATAGCTCTGGTCACTGTTTTTAGATTTTACAAGCAGAAATGCTGAAATTCTAGAAATCATAAACATGTTTGGCTGGTTAAAATTTAGTCCAATGACCCTTTTAAATCAAATCACTGATGCACTATATCTTATAATCACCTAAAACCTATAGTTTTACTATAAGCAAATAGCATTTATTAGTGTGTAATATATGTAACCTAATTTAACATATGCATAAATCAATACTGAAAGAAATGGCAAAATTGACATACTCACTAAATTTACAAAATTTGCTGTAATTTCCTGGAATTTCAGTTTATGAGAATGGAAATTTATTAAAAAAATAAGTCTTCCCTCAGGTCAAACCACAAGTTGACAGTACGGAATGATTAACTGCAAAATCATATGAGAAAAAGTGAAAATTCTGTTATTGTGTACAACTATATCATATCCACTGTCTCTACAATCTGACCATCACGAAGCCTAAGATTTTTACTCTGACATCAAAGTTTGTTGAAAGTCTCTAGAAGTAACCATTCACTAAACAGTGGCAGGCTGCACACAAATGTAGGATGTGTCTTTCAAACACAGGTCTTTGGATAAATAGATCCATAGATATGACTTATCTATCATTTCTGAACCTAATATTGAAGACAATTGATAGTGCTTTGAAGCCAACTATGCTTAAATAGTTTGAAAACTGAAATGAGTCGGCCTTGCCAGATTTAGATAAAAATGCAGTTCTAAATAAGAAAATTGTATGAACCTAAAAAGAAAATCTGTGCAAAGCCTATTATCTTTAAACAGTGATATATTTAAATATTTGGCTAATTAGCATTTATTCTAAAGTCAGGAAAAATACATTAATATGGATTACACAGCTTTTCTTTAAAAGAAAAGCTTGGTTTAAAACTTGTAACAAATGGGCCATATCATATTATTGTCAATTGTACAAATCTGTCGATTGCCTGCATCCGAAGTATTGTTTTATTTCCAAGACTGTCTCAAGGGCAGTAGTTTGTATTAATGCATGCATACATTTTCAGTTGCTCAAATACATTAGCATAGTAATTTGAAAATGGCATACATCATCTGGAAGACTATTCATCACATGAGCCGTTCATCAGTTTTTATACAGTAAGTCAAACAAATGTGCACTGGATGCTGAGAAATAATTACAGTTCAGATCCCATTTTAGGTATGTAAATTGGCCAGTAGAGTATGACTGAATTTATTCTGAAAAAAAAATTCTGAATAGGCAATTGACTTTCATATAAACTGATCCATTTACAAAAGTAATTTCAACAATATGGGCTCTTATGACCTCTGATTATAATTGTGCCAGTCTCATTTGGAAATTATTTATTTCACTGTGTATACATTACAAACATGCATATTTGACATCTTGTGCTTTACAATAAACAAAGAAACCTTCAAGTTTTGCAGGGTCTGACTTAAATGAGTAGACCTGCAGAAATTCTGGTGCAATGTTTTCCGACCTCTCTTTAGTGGATTAGAGCACTCTTTATCAGAATGGATTCCATTTGGTATTTCAAGAATAGAAATGGCTATATTAGACCTTCAGTAGCTTCCAAACTGAAAATAATTCAAAATAAATAAAATGGAAAAAGGTTATTCATGAATATTCTCTATAAATAATGAATTCTTTAGCACTATATTTTGGCTATGATGTAATTTCTGAAGAAAAATGTCCTATAATGAAATATTTAATATCAGTAACCTTGATTATGGATATGAACATTTTGCAAACCATTTAGAGAATAATCTGTATTTGCCTACATCATTACATCAACATTTGCTGGCTATAGAAAGGTTTAGAAAAATAAATCATTTATACAGAAACAACAAGGAATCCAAATATAGTTTGCACCTCAAACCAGTGCAATTGTTTGTGTATCCTTGACCCAGAATGTAGTCTTTCATCCTTTTTTGTGATGTTTCTTCTATTATTTTTAAAATGAATATCCACATTTTCTGTAAGTACACACAATTCCCTACTCTAAAACTGTTTTGAACATATTGTTATAGCTAATAATGTTTCTTTTTGCCTATTACAAATGTTACTACCCTACTTCCATAAGGCATCTTAGTAGATAATTCAAATATGCACATGAGGCCTGAAGATAAACCAACATTTTCTTTGAAAGACATTTTAACAGTAAATTATTCACCATTTCCAAGAGGGGAATGCGCTATATTGTCCAGAGTCATGCATATCTTCTTCATACCATTTTGCTATGCCTTCCTATGAGAAACTGAAGGCTTTTGCTTTAATAACCTACAAGCCTCCATTCTACACGAGAAAACATGACAGAAAGGAAAGTCTGAGAGCTGTCTAAATATAAGCTATGCACAGACAAATAATTTTTAAAATGGTACAAGGACAAAATTATTACAGATAGTTTTGTAACAATTCCATCCATACTGTCATATAAACTGGTTAGCTCTTCTGCATAGTATTTTGAGTCTGCTTTCAGTTTGTTTGCCACATGTAGAGATTGTCAAAATGTGCTCTCTAAGTAACATGCTATCAATTTTATGCTACTGTTGATATCTATTTATTAGTTTACTTCCCAGGTGAGCTGGCAATAATTAGCCATGACCTAAGTCAGATAGTAGTAGATCAATTTATCAATTTCCAGTTCACCTATTATAGCTTTTTTGAGCACTTCATAAAAATAAGCACGTATCAGAGATTTCCAGTAAATAATTCACATCTTTTGATACAAATGTAGTTATTAGAGCATCTGTACATGACACTGTGACACCCTAATACAGTGTATCAAAGTAATATTTATACAGTACCCGATGCTAAAAAGCATGGCCTAATGAAGAGATAATATAAAAAGCAAGTACACTTTTATATGGCCCTTATGATGCCAATAACACAATGAAATTGGGGGGCCTGTTGCAATTCTGAGAAGACAGTTGCTGTTCTCACAATGTTGAAGTTTTAAAAGACAATATGGAATAATATTTACTAACAAAAAAATAAATAAAAGACACAAAAATACAGGGTGAACCAAAAGTAAATGAACAATCAAATAAATAAATAAAACTAAAACCACACCAAAAATTTGCCACCGGGAAATCTTTTAATAAAGAATTCAGTGCTTTTGTCTCACAAATATACAAATGTTTCATAAGACAACTCAACAAAATAAAACCATGATTTAAATAAGTTGAAAAACACATCATGTCATCCACTAATGTCAATTGTTTACATACATTTGTAAATAAATTCTCTGATTCTCTAAATGTTACAACATAGCTGATATATTTAATATACAGGGGATGGACACATGACCATTTAAAGCTATTTTTGTGTAGCATTTATTTAATAGCAGTTTATATTCAAGTTTAGTTTCCCACACATCTCCCCTTCCTTATCATTTACTTTGTCAATAATAAAAAAGAAAAAAAATATTTTGAAATGTTTATAAAGCACTGAATACTTATATAATACATTACTATGATTTTCATTCTCAATCTCATAGAATCTATCAACATGACAGAACATCGCATTCTAGAGCAGTTTGATGATTTCGACCTTCAAAGGTATTTCTGGATAAGTCGTAGCAAAAGCATCTATTTTTCTGGTTACAGTGTATAATTAATGGAGGAATTCTCTTCTGATTGTATACCTTCATAATCCTGGACACTGCAAAATAAATTATTAATAATAATAATAAAACTGCTTATGACACACAAACACTCTGCATATTCAGTTACACAGTTGACTCACAGAATCCCTGTGCACAGCACCAACCAACTTAGAATTTTTGAGTAGGAAAAGGCAGTAGCCAGCAGATGGCCAAGGGCAGTTCCCACTCAGTTAATAGGTTGTTGTTGTCTTTTGGCTTTTCCCGGTTAGGGGTTGCCACAGCGGAACTCCGGTCCGCTAATGATTGGCAGTAGATTTTGATGAATGCTGAGGTGCCAGCTCGACGTTCAACCTTCAACAAAGGCACGCCCATTTATGCATGTCTTTCGAACGCCAACCCAACCGCGGGGAGGACATGCAGACTCCACACAGAAGGCATTCCCCACACTCCAGCCGAGAATCGAATGGGAGAACCTCTTGCTGTGAGGCAACAAAGCTTTCGCTGCACCACCGCGGATGTTCCACTCAGTTAATAGGTAAGTATTTTAAATTAACAAATAAAATTACTAGATCTATCTTACCATCTTTGACTAATGTGCAGAAATAGAAGATATCTTCCTAGTCCTACAGTTTCTAGTCTTCCAATAAGTCCTTAGGATTCTGCATGAGATCTGCACAATCAGATGGTCTGTGCTACTCATGAGTGGAGAACAGGGACTGATGGTTAGCAGTTACAGCTAGATGAAAGAGCAGCCTATTCCATCTCCTGATCATTTACTTACATGTAATAAAGTAAAACAGCAGAGGGAAAAAAAAGGCTAAAATAAGAGAAAATTTACATTTTAAGAGAAGTGGACTATTGTAGCGGTAGTGCCATATGTGAAGAAGCAAAGGTCAATCTCAGTAACAGTATGTGTTCATGGCTTTAAACAGGTATAGTCAGGTGGACCAGATAATGCAGGCAAGACAATTCCAATGGATGCTGATTGAAGCTTAGACACTTGAAGAGCAGGCAAACAAGGATGGAGTGCCCATCTTGGGTATATTGATGTTTACAGTCAGTAGAACTGTATACCAATGCATTTCAGACTAGAGAGGTGAGAAATGGATATGATGTGGACACATCACATGCAGAAAGAATGGGAATAGGAACACTCAAACAAGTGATGGTAGTCCTAGTCACCATATATGGAAGAGTACGAACACTTGTATAATGTGGCGTAGGTGGGTCTAGCATTAATGGAATTGCCCATATCACCATCAGGAGAATGGTTTGAGCTTCCATGATAAAATGCCTAAGTTGTCCAGAGGCTAACAAAGCTACAAAGTCCTTCATATGTGTCAGGGTGGCAGCCAGTCTAAATACCTCCACCTGGTAAATGTAAGGGATCACCTATGTCAAGAATTCCCCTACTTTTACAGGATATAGTGGGCTCAATTGCCATAGGATAGGACTTGATGGTCACTATACAGTGCTGGTAGTAGTGGGAGCAAAAGGTCTTATAAAAATAATTTACATTCATACTTAGATATGTTACCGATACATGTAACTCCATATGTAATTTACATTCATACTTAGATCTGTTGCCAATACATGTAACTCCATATGTAATTTACATTCATACTTAGATATGTTACCAGTACATGTAACTCCATATGTAATTTACATTCATACTTAGATATGTTATCAGTACATGTAACTCCATATGTAATTTACATTCATACTTAGATATGTTACCAGTACATGTAACTTCATATGTAATTTACATTCATACTTAGATATGTTACCAGTACATGTAACTCCATATGTAATTTACATTCATACTTAAATATGTATACTACTGATATCTAAGTATGAATGTAAATTTGCATACAATCAGTAGAGTAGGAGAGCTAGAAGGTAAGATTGCAAAGATATATTTTATATCAAAGACTGACATTGAAATGGAGTTGGGAGGAGATGTGTGCTGAAAGAATAGTATGGGAGGGTCTGAGCTTGGAGGAGAATGGGAAATAAGTGGAGCGGAAGAGGATAGGTAGTCCTGGGAGAAAATGGAGATATCAAAGAAAACACTGAAAGAAAGTGTACTAATGTAACTCCATATGTAATTTACATTCATACTTAGATACGTTACCAATAAATGTAACTCCATATGTAATTTACATTCATACTTAGATATGTTACCAGTACATGTAACACCATATGTAATTTATATTCATACTTAAATATGTTACCAATACATGTAACTCCATATGTAATTTACATTCATACTTAGATATGTTACCAATACATGTAACTCCATATGTAATTTACATTCATACTTTGATATGTTACCAATACATGTAACTTCATATGTAATTTACATTCATACTTAGATATGTAATCAATACATGTAACTCCATATGTAATTTACATTCATACTTAGATATGTTACCAATACATGTAACTCCATATGTAATTTTCATTCATACTTAGATCTGTTACCAGTACATGTAACTCTATTTGGAATTTACATTCATACTTAGATATGTTATCAATACATGTAACTCCATATGTAATTTACATTCATACTTGGATCTGTTACCAATACATGTAACTCCATATGTAATTTATGTTCATACTTAGATATGTTATCAATACATGTAACTCCATATGTAATTTACATTCATACATAGATCTGTTACCAGCACATGTAACTTTATTTGGAATTTACATTAATACTTAAATATGTTACCAATACATGTAACTCCATATGTAATTTACATTCATACTTAGATATGTTACCAATACATGTAACTCCATATGTAATTTACATTCATAATTAGATCTGTTACCAATACATGTTACTCCATATGTAATTTACATTGAGATTGCAGCTTTTTTATAGACGAGCAGTCTAAGGTAATCAAGCTATTGTTTTAATGCATTGACGTTAAAAAATCTGGTGTTTCTGTTTGAGTATTTCCACTAAGAGTCATCTGTTGAAAGATACACTTGTTTTCTGAAATGACTAGCATATCACGGAGCCTATACAATTCTAGTAGGAAAGGCAGTATCGGGATTTTAATACTGAATGCTTTTATATTGAATGTTTTATGCTCCATATTCAATGACCCATACACAGATGTATGTATATATATTTTTTTAAATACTTTTGAGTTTTTCAGTTTTTAGATACTTCTGAGTTTTTATTTGTTTATAAGAACTTACGCTAGTGTGTCATTTCCGGTTAATGCAGGATTCTGTTTTATGACAAGGTCGTGCATATCAACCAATGAACGGTTGTATTAAAGTATTTAAATGTATGTTTTAGCCACATTCTATTGTTATACAGTCTGAAGAAGCCGACAGGCGAAAGCGCTTACTGTGAATAAAAGTTTTTTACTTTGACTACGACTGCTGCTGCACGTGGTGATTTCATACTGAGAGAGACTGAGCTGTGATAGTGCTACACGCACATCAGCATCCGAGATTTGTGGATTTATCTACTATTTGTGGATTTACCTACCATTTTTTATACTCAACGTGGTGAGCATTCACTTGGTTTATAGAGACTTTACAAAAGAACTGCACCGGAGCCATATTTGTACCAGCTACTGTTGTTTTTGGTTCATACTTAGATATGTTACCGATACATGTAACTCCCTATGTAATTTACATTCATACTTAGATATGTTACCAGTACATGTAACTCCATATGTAATTTACATTCATACTTAGATCTGTTGCCAATACATGTAACTCCATATGTAATTTTCATTCATACTTAGATATGTTACCAGTATATGTAACTCCATATGTAATTTACTTTCATACTTAGATATGTTATCAGTACATGTAACTCCATATGTAGTTTACATTCATACTTAGATATGTTACCAGTACATGTAACTTCATATGTAATTTACATTCATACTTAGATATGTTACCAGTACATGTAACTCCATATGTAATTTACATTCATATTTAAATATGTTACCAATACATGTAACTCCATATGTAATTTACATTTATACTTAGATATGTTACCAATACATGTAACTCCATATGTAATTTACATTCATACTTAGATATGTTACCAGTACATGTAACTCCATATGTAATTTACATTCATACTTAAATATGTTGCCAATACATGTAACTTCATATGTAATTTACATTCATACTTAGATATGTAATCAATAAATGTAACTCCATATGTAATTTACATTCATACTTAGATATGTTACCAATATATGTAACTCCATATGTAATTTACATTCATACTTAGATATGTAATCAATACATGTAACTCCATATGTAATTTACAATCATACTTGGATCTGTTACCAATACATGTAACTCCATATGTAATTTACGTTCATACTTAGATATGTAATCAATACATGTAACTCCATATGTAATTTACATTCATACTTAGATATGTTATCAATACATGTAACTCCATATGTAATTTACATTCATACATAGATCTGTTACCAGTACATGTAACTTTATTTGGAATTTACATTCATATTTAAATATGTTACCAATACATGTAACTCCATATGTAATTTACATTCATACTTAGATATGTTACCAATACATGTAACTCCATATGTAATTTACATTCATAATTAGATCTGTTACCAATACATGTTACTCCATATGTAATTTACATTCATATATGGATCTTTTAAAAGTACTTGTAACTCCATATGTAATTTACATTCATACTTAGATCTGTTACCAATACATATAACTCCATATGTAATTTACATTCATACTTAGATCTGTTGCCAATACATGTAACTCCATATGTAATTTACATTCATACTTAGATATGTTACCAGTACATGTAACTCCATATGTAATTTACTTTCATACTTAGATATGTTATCAGTACATGTAACTCCATATGCAATTTACATTCATACTTAGATATGTTACCAGTACATGTAACTTCATATGTAATTTACATTCATACTTAGTTATGTTACCAATACATGTAACTCCATATGTAATTTACATTCATACTTAGATATGTTACCAGTACATGTAACTCCATATGTAATTTACATTCGTACTTAAATATGTAATCAATAAATGTAACTCCATATGTAATTTACATTCATACTTAGATATGTTATCAATACATGTAACTCCATATGTAATTTACATTCATACTTAGATCTGTTACCAGTACAAGTAACTCTATTTGGAATTTACATTCATACTTAGATCTGTTACCAATACATGTAACTCCATATGTAATTTACATTCATATGTAGATCTGCTACCAATACATGTAACTCCATATGTAATTTACATTCATACTTAGATATGTAATCAATACATGTAACTCCATATGTAATTTACATTCATACTTGGATCTGTTACCAATACATGTAACTCCATATGTAATTTACGTTCATACTTAGAAATGTAATCAATACATGTAACTCCATATGTAATTTTCATTCATACTTAGATACGTTATCAATACATGTAACTCCATATGTAATTTACATTCATACATAGATCTGTTACCAGTACATGTAACTTTATTTGGAATTTACATTCATATTTAAATATGTTACCAATACATGTAACTCCATATGTAATTTACATTCATACTTAGATATGTTACCAATACATGTAACTCCATGTGTAATTTACATTCATAATTAGATCTGTTACCAATACATGTTACTCCATATGTAATTTACATTCATATATGGATCTTTTAAAAGTACTTGTAACTCCATATGTAATTTACATTCATACTTAGATCTGTTACCAATACATATAACTCCATATGTAATTTACATTCATACTTAGATATGTTACCAATATATGTAACTCTATATGTAATTTACAATCATACTTAGATCTGTTACCAATACATGTAACTCCATATGTAATTTACATTCATACTTAGATCTGTTACCAATATATGTAACTCCATATGTAATTTACATTCATACTTAGTTATGTTACCAATACATGTAACTCTATATGTAATTTACATTCATACTTAGATCTGTTACCAATACATGTAACTCCATATGTAATTTACATTCGTACTTAGATCTGTTACCAATATATGTAACTCCATATGTAATTTACATTCATACTTAGATCTGTTACCAATACATGTAACTCCATATGTAATTTACATTCATACTTAGATCTGTTACCAATACATGTAACTCCATTCGTAATTTACATTCGTACATAGATCTGTTACCAATATATGTAACTCCATATGTAATTTACATTCATACTTAGATCTGTTACCAATACATGTAACTCCATATGTAATTTACATTCATACTTAGATCTGTTACCAGTACATGTAACTCCATATGTACTTTACATTGGTACTTAGATCTCTTACCAATGCATGTAACTCCGTATGTAATTTACATTCATGCTTAGATCTGTTGCCAATACATGTAACTCCATATGTAATTTACATTCATACTTAGATCTGTTACCAACACATGTAACTCCATATGTAATTTACATTCATACTTAGATATGTTACCAATAAATGTAACTCCATATGTTTTACAGAAGGAGCCACTATTGAGCACATTGCAGGTGCTGCAAATGGCACTTCTGGCTAACAATACTAATTGCATGAACTTTAATCATACTGTGAGTTAGGAATAGGGTTCATTTCCATCATGGTATTAGAAACCCAAAAGACTTGGAGAAATTGAAAAAGGAAGTCAGTATTTCCATTAAAAGTCTCTTGAAACTCCTAACTTTGAATAGATAAAAATTGAATACAATGCAAATATACAAAATTTTTGCATAAGACAGTTTAACCAGGAATTAAAGGTTGGTTAGTGCAGCGTTTGTTTAATTAGGTATTTTTTAGTCCTTATATTCACACAAAGAAGAACCAGGGAATTCATAAGTATTTTTATGAATTGGACTTATTTAGTATGAATTTGATTTAGTGTTTTAAGTAAAGAATGTTGTTATTAAATTTGTATAGTTTAGTTTTTAACATGTATACACATATACGTGTGTTTTTAAACATAAGATGAGATAGGAATATATATTGTTTTGTTCATCATTTCCTGTATTATAAGTTAGAGTTATAACTTGTTATATAAAAGTAGGCTGCGACAACATGTTGTTATGGTTACTAACAACATTGCTTAATTGATGACATCACTGACTTGATTAGATAAAAGGTGGGTTTACCATATTTTAACTGTTTGTCTGAAGAATGCAATGCACTGTCCTAGCTGAAAGTGTAATTTATACTAAATAGCACTAACTCTTTTTGGCTGACTTTTATTGTGTTCCATTCCAGTTCAACAGTTCGTTGTTTGTGGATTTTTGGTGTTTTGTATAGTGGGCTCAAGTGCCATAGGATAGGACTTGATGGTCACTATACAGTGCTGGTAGTAGTGGGAGCAAAAGGTCTTATAAAAAATAATTTACATTCATACTTAGATATGTTACCGATACATGTAACTCCCTATGTAATTTACATTCATACTTAGATATGTTACCAGTACATGTAACTCCATATGTAATTTACATTCATACTTAGATCTGTTGCCAATACATGTAACTCCATATGTAATTTTCATTCATACTTAGATATGTTACCAGTATATGTAACTCCATATGTAATTTACTTTCATACTTAGATATGTTATCAGTACATGTAACTCCATATGTAGTTTACATTCATACTTAGATATGTTACCAGTACATGTAACTTCATATGTAATTTACATTCATACTTAGATATGTTACCAGTACATGTAACTCCATATGTAATTTACATTCATATTTAAATATGTTACCAATACATGTAACTCCATATGTAATTTACATTTATACTTAGATATGTTACCAATACATGTAACTCCATATGTAATTTACATTCATACTTAGATATGTTACCAGTACATGTAACTCCATATGTAATTTACATTCATACTTAAATATGTTGCCAATACATGTAACTTCATATGTAATTTACATTCATACTTAGATATGTAATCAATAAATGTAACTCCATATGTAATTTACATTCATACTTAGATATGTTACCAATATATGTAACTCCATATGTAATTTACATTCATACTTAGATATGTAATCAATACATGTAACTCCATATGTAATTTACAATCATACTTGGATCTGTTACCAATACATGTAACTCCATATGTAATTTACGTTCATACTTAGATATGTAATCAATACATGTAACTCCATATGTAATTTACATTCATACTTAGATATGTTATCAATACATGTAACTCCATATGTAATTTACATTCATACATAGATCTGTTACCAGTACATGTAACTTTATTTGGAATTTACATTCATATTTAAATATGTTACCAATACATGTAACTCCATATGTAATTTACATTCATACTTAGATATGTTACCAATACATGTAACTCCATATGTAATTTACATTCATAATTAGATCTGTTACCAATACATGTTACTCCATATGTAATTTACATTCATATATGGATCTTTTAAAAGTACTTGTAACTCCATATGTAATTTACATTCATACTTAGATCTGTTACCAATACATATAACTCCATATGTAATTTACATTCATACTTAGATCTGTTGCCAATACATGTAACTCCATATGTAATTTACATTCATACTTAGATATGTTACCAGTACATGTAACTCCATATGTAATTTACTTTCATACTTAGATATGTTATCAGTACATGTAACTCCATATGCAATTTACATTCATACTTAGATATGTTACCAGTACATGTAACTTCATATGTAATTTACATTCATACTTAGTTATGTTACCAATACATGTAACTCCATATGTAATTTACATTCATACTTAGATATGTTACCAGTACATGTAACTCCATATGTCATTTACATTACTTAAATATGTAATCAATAAATGTAACTCCATATGTAATTTACATTCATACTTAGATATGTTATCAATACATGTAACTCCATATGTAATTTACATTCATACTTAGATCTGTTACCAGTACAAGTAACTCTATTTGGAATTTACATTCATACTTAGATCTGTTACCAATACATGTAACTCCATATGTAATTTACATTCATATGTAGATCTGCTACCAATACATGTAACTCCATATGTAATTTACATTCATACTTAGATATGTAATCAATACATGTAACTTCATATGTAATTTACATTCATACTTGGATCTGTTACCAATACATGTAACTCCATATGTAATTTACGTTCATACTTAGATATGTAATCAATACATGTAACTCCATATGTAATTTTCATTCATACTTAGATATGTTATCAATACATGTAACTCCATATGTAATTTACATTCATACATAGATCTGTTACCAATACATGTAACTTTATTTGGAATTTACATTCATATTTAAATATGTTACCAATACATGTAACTCCATATGTAATTTACGTTCATACTTAGATATGTTACCAATACATGTAACTCCATGTGTAATTTACATTCATAATTAGATCTGTTACCAATACATGTTACTCCATATGTAATTTACATTCATATATGGATCTTTTAAAAGTACTTGTAACTCCATATGTAATTTACATTCATACTTAGATCTGTTACCAATACATATAACTCCATATGTAATTTACATTCATACTTAGATATGTTACCAATATATGTAACTCTATATGTAATTTACAATCATACTTAGATCTGTTACCAATACATGTAACTCCATATGTAATTTACATTCATACTTAGATCTGTTACCAATATATGTAACTCCATATGTAATTTACATTCATACTTAGTTATGTTACCAATACATGTAACTCTATATGTAATTTACATTCATACTTAGATCTGTTACCAATACATGTAACTCCATATGTAATTTACATTCGTACTTAGATCTGTTACCAATATATGTAACTCCATATGTAATTTACATTCATACTTAGATCTGTTACCAATACATGTAACTCCATATGTAGTTTACATTCATACTTAGATCTGTTACCAATACATGTAACTCCATACGTAATTTACATTCATACATAGATCTGTTACCAATATATGTAACTCCATATGTAATTTACATTCATACTTAGATCTGTTACCAATACATGTAACTCCATATGTAATTTACATTCATACTTAGATCTGTTACCAGTACATGTAACTCCATATGTACTTTACATTGGTACTTAGATCTCTTACCAATGCATGTAACTCCGTATGTAATTTACATTCATGCTTAGATCTGTTGCCAATACATGTAACTCCATATGTAATTTACATTCATACTTAGATCTGTTACCAACACATGTAACTCCATATGTAATTTACATTCATACTTAGATATGTTACCAATAAATGTAACTCCATATGTTTTACAGAAGGAGCCACTATTGAGCACATTGCAGGTGCTGCAAATGGCACTTCTGGCTAACAATACTAATTGCATGAACTTTAATCATACTGTGAGTTAGGAATAGGGTTCATTTCCATCATGGTATTAGAAACCCAAAAGACTTGGAGAAATTGAAAAAGGAAGTCAGTATTTCCATTAAAAGTCTCTTGAAACTCCTAACTTTGAATAGATAAAAATTGAATACAATGCAAATATACAAAGTTTTTGCATAAGACAGTTTAACCAGGAATTAAAGGTTGGTTAGTGCAGCGTTTGTTTAATTAGGTATTTTTTAGTCCTTATATTCACACAAAGAAGAACCAGGGAATTCATAAGTATTTTTATGAATTGGACTTATTTAGTATGAATTTGATTTAGTGTTTTAAGTAAAGTATGTTGTTATTAAATTTGTATAGTTTAGTTTTTAACATGTATACACATATACGTGTGTTTTTAAACATAAGATGAGATAGGAATATATATTGTTTTGTTCATCATTTCCTGTATTATAAGTTAGAGTTATAACTTGTTATATAAAAGTAGGCTGCGACAACATGTTGTTATGGTTACTAACAACATTGCTTAATTGATGACATCACTGACTTGATTAGATAAAAGGTGGGTTTACCATATTTTAACTGTTTGTCTGAAGAATGCTATGCACTGTCCTAGCTGAAAGTGTAATTTATACTAAATAGCACTAACTCTTTTTGGCTGACTTTTATTGTGTTCCATTCCAGTTCAACAGTTCGTTGTTTGTGGATTTTTGGTGTTTTGTATAGTGGGCTCAAGTGCCATAGGATAGGACTTGATGGTCACTATACAGTGCTGGTAGTAGTGGGAGCAAAAGGTCTTATAAAAAATAATTTACATTCATACTTAGATATGTTACCGATACATGTAACTCCCTATGTAATTTACATTCATACTTAGATATGTTACCAGTACATGTAACTCCATATGTAATTTACATTCATACTTAGATCTGTTGCCAGTACATGTAACTCCATATGTAATTTACATTCATACTTAAATATGTTGCCAATACATGTAACTTCATATGTAATTTACATTCATACTTAGATATGTAATCAATAAATGTAACTCCATATGTAATTTACATTCATACTTAGATATGTTACCAATATATGTAACTCCATATGTAATTTACATTCATACTTAGATATGTAATCAATACATGTAACTCCATATGTAATTTACAATCATACTTGGATCTGTTACCAATACATGTAACTCCATATGTAATTTACGTTCATACTTAGATATGTAATCAATACATGTAACTCCATATGTAATTTACATTCATACTTAGATATGTTATCAATACATGTAACTCCATATGTAATTTACATTCATACATAGATCTGTTACCAGTACATGTAACTTTATTTGGAATTTACATTCATATTTAAATATGTTACCAATACATGTAACTCCATATGTAATTTACATTCATACTTAGATATGTTACCAATACATGTAACTCCATATGTAATTTACATTCATAATTAGATCTGTTACCAATACATGTTACTCCATATGTAATTTACATTCATATATGGATCTTTTAAAAGTACTTGTAACTCCATATGTAATTTACATTCATACTTAGATCTGTTACCAATACATATAACTCCATATGTAATTTACATTCATACTTAGATCTGTTGCCAATACATGTAACTCCATATGTAATTTACATTCATACTTAGATATGTTACCAGTACATGTAACTCCATATGTAATTTACTTTCATACTTAGATATGTTATCAGTACATGTAACTCCATATGCAATTTACATTCATACTTAGATATGTTACCAGTACATGTAACTTCATATGTAATTTACATTCATACTTAGTTATGTTACCAATACATGTAACTCCATATGTAATTTACATTCATACTTAGATATGTTACCAGTACATGTAACTCCATATGTAATTTACATTCGTACTTAAATATGTAATCAATAAATGTAACTCCATATGTAATTTACATTCATACTTAGATATGTTATCAATACATGTAACTCCATATGTAATTTACATTCATACTTAGATCTGTTACCAGTACAAGTAACTCTATTTGGAATTTACATTCATATGTAGATCTGCTACCAATACATGTAACTCCATATGTAATTTACATTCATACTTAGATATGTAATCAATACATGTAACTCCATATGTAATTTACATTCATACTTGGATCTGTTACCAATACATGTAACTCCATATGTAATTTACGTTCATACTTAGATATGTAATCAATACATGTAACTCCATATGTAATTTTCATTCATACTTAGATATGTTATCAATACATGTAACTCCATATGTAATTTACATTCATACATAGATCTTTTACCAGTACATGTAACTTTATTTGGAATTTACATTCATATTTAAATATGTTACCAATACATGTAACTCCATATGTAATTTACATTCATACTTAGATATGTTACCAATACATGTAACTCCATGTGTAATTTACATTCATAATTAGATCTGTTACCAATACATGTTACTCCATATGTAATTTACATTCATATATGGATCTTTTAAAAGTACTTGTAACTCCATATGTAATTTACATTCATACTTAGATCTGTTACCAATACATATAACTCCATATGTAATTTACATTCATACTTAGATATGTTACCAATATATGTAACTCTATATGTAATTTACAATCATACTTAGATCTGTTACCAATACATGTAACTCCATATGTAATTTACATTCATACTTAGATCTGTTACCAATATATGTAACTCCATATGTAATTTACATTCCTACTTAGATCTGTTACCAATACATGTAACTCCATATGTAATTTACATTCATACTTAGATCTGTTACCAATACATGTTACTTCGTATGTAATTTACATTCATACTTAGATCTATCAGTACATGTAACTCCATATGTACTTTACATTCATACTTAGATCTCTTACCAATGCATGTAACTCCGTATGTAATTTACATTCATGCTTAGATCTGTTGCCAATACATGTAACTCCATATGTAATTTACATTCATACTTAGATCTGTTACCAACACATGTAACTCCATATGTAATTTACATTCATACTTAGATATGTTACCAATAAATGTAACTCCATATGTTTTACAGAAGGAGCCACTATCGAGCACATTGCAGGTGCTGCAAATGGCACTTCTGGCTAACAATACTAATTGAATGAACTTTAATCATACTGTGAGTTAGGAATATGGTTCATTTCCATCATGGTATTAGAAACCCAAAAGACTTGGAGAAACTGAAAAAGGAAGTCAGTATTTCCATTAAAAGTCTCTTGAAACTCCTAACTTTGAATAGATAAAAATTGAATACAATGCAAATATACAAAGTTTTTGCATAAGACAGTTTAACAAGGAATTAAAGTTTGGTTAGTGCAGCGTTTGTTTAATTAGGTATTTTTTAGTCCTTATATTCACACAAAGAAGAACCAGGGAATTCATATGTATTTTTTGAATTTGACTTATTTAGTATGAATTTGATTTAGTGTTTTAAGTAAAGTATGTTGTTATAAAATTTGTATAGTTTAGTTTTTAACATGTATACACATATAAGTGTGTTTTTAAACATAAGATGAGATAGGAATATATATATTGTTTTGTTCATCATATCCTGTATTATAAGTTAGAGTTATAACTTGTTATATAAAAGTAGGTTGCGACAATATGTTGTTGTGGTTGCTAACAACATTGCTTAATTGATGACATCACTGACTTGATTAGATAAAAGGTATTGGTTTACCATATTTTAACTGTTTGTCTGAAGAAGGCTATGCACTGTCCTAGCTGAAAGTGTAATTTATACTAAATAGCACTAACTCTTTTTGGCTGACTTTTATTGTGTTCCATTCCAGTTCAACAGTTCGTTGTTGGTGGATTTTTGGTGTTTTGTATAGTGGGCTCAAGTGCCATAGGATAGGACTTGATGGTCACTATACAGTGCTGGTAGTAGTGGGAGCAAAAGGACTTATAAAAAATAATTTACATTCATACTTAGATATGTTACCGATACATTTAACTCCATATGTAATTTACATTCATACTTAGATATGTTACCAGTACATGTAACTCCATATGTAACTTATATTCATACTTAGATCTGTTGCTAATACATGTAACTCCATATGTAATTTACATTCATACTTAGATATGTTACCAGTACATGTAACTCCATACGTAATTTACATTCATACTTAGATATGTTATCAGTACATGTAACTCCATATGTAATTTACATTCATACTTAGATATGTTACCAGTACATGTAACTCCATATGTAATTTACATTCATACTTAAATATGTTACCAATACATGTAACTCCATATGTAATTTACATTCATACTTAGATATGTTACCAATACATGTAACTCCATATGTAATTTACATTCATACTTAGATATGTTACCAGTACATGTAACACCATATGTAATTTACATTCATACTTAAATATGTCACCAATACATGTAACTCCATATGTAATTTACATTCATACTTATATATGTTACCAATACATGTAACTCCATATATAATTTACATTCATACTTTGATATGTTACCAATACATGTAACTTCATATGTAATTTACATTCATACTTATGTATGTAATCAATACATGTAACTCCATATGTAATTTACATTCATACTTAGATATGTTACCAATACATTTAACTCCATATGTAATTTACATTCATACTTAGATCTGTTACCAGCACATGTAATTCTATTTGGAATTTGCATTCATAATTAGATCTGTTACCAATACATGTAACTCCATATGTAATTTACATTCATATGTAGATCTGCTGCCAATACATGTAACTCCATATGTAATTTACATTCATACTTAGATATGTAATCAATACATGTAACTCCATATGTAATTTGCATTCATACTTGGATCTGTTACCAATACATGTAACTCCATATGTAATTTACGTTCATACTTAGATATGTAATCAATACATGTAACTCCATATGTAATTTACATTCATACATAGATCTGTTACCAGTACATGTAACTTTATTTGGAATTTACATTAATACTTAAATATGTTACCAATACATGTAATTCCATATGTAATTTACATTCATAATTAGATCTGTTACCAATACATGTTACTCCATATGTAATTACATTCATATATAGATCTTTTACCAGTACTTGTAACTCCATATGTAATTTACATTCATATTTAGATCTGTTACCAATACATATAACTCCATATGTAATTTACATTCGTACTTAGATCTGTTACCAATATATGTAACTCCATATGTAATTTACATTCATACTTAGATCTGTTACCAGTACATGTAACTCCATATGTACTTTACATTCGTACTTAGATCTCTTACCAATGCATGTAACTCCGTATGTAATTTACATTCATGCTTAGATCTGTTGCCAATACATGTAACTCCATATGTAATTTACATTCATACTTAGATCTGTTACCAATACATATAACTCCATATGTAATTTACATTCATACTTAGATATGTTACCAATATATGTAACTCTATATGTAATTTACATTCATACTTAGATCTGTTACCAATACATGTAACTCCATATGTAATTTTCATTCATACTTAGATCTGTTACCAATATATGTAACTCCATATGTAATTTACATTCATACTTAGATCTGTTACCAATGCATGTAACTCCATATGTAATTTACATTCATACTTAGATCTGTTACCAATACATGTTACTTCATATGTAATTTACATTCATACTTAGATCTGTTACCAGTACATGTAACTCCATATGTACTTTACATTCATACTTAGATCTCTTGCCAATGCATGTAACTCCGTATGTAATTTACATTCATGCTTAGATCTGTTGCCAATACATGTAACTCCATATGTAATTTACATTCATACTTAGATCTGTTACCAGTACATATAACTCCATATGTAATTTACATTCATACTTAGATATGTTACCAATATATGTAACTCTATATGTAATTTACATTCATACTTAGATCTGTTACCAATACATGTAACTCCATATGTAATTTACATTCATACTTAGATCTGTTGCCAATATATTTAACTCCATATGTAATTTACATTCATACTTAGATCTGTTACCAATGCATGTAACTCCATATGTAATTTACATTCATACTTAGATCTGTTACCAATATATGTTACTCCATATGTAATTTATATTCATACTTAGATCTGTTACCAGTACATTTAACTCCATATGTACTTTACATTCCTACTTAGATCTCTTACCAATGCATGTAACTCCATATGTAATTTACATTCATGCTTAGATCTGTTGCCAATACATGTAACTCCATATGTAATTTACATTCATACTTAGATCTGTTACCAATACATATAACTCCATATGTAATTTACATTCATACTTAGATATGTTACCAATATATGTAACTCTATATGTAATTTACATTCATACTTAGATCTGTTACCAATGCATGTAACTCCATATGTAATTTACATTCATACTTAGATCTGTTACCAATACATGTTACTCCATATGTAATTTACATTCATACTTAGATCTGTTACCAGTACATGTAACTCCATATGTACTTTACATTCGTACTTAGATCTCTTACCAATGCATGTAACTCCATATTTAATTTTCATTCATGCTTAGATCTGTTGCCAATACATGTAACTCCATATGTAATTTACATTCATACTTAGATCTGTTACCAACACATGTAACTCCATATGTAATTTACATTCATACTTAGATATGTTACCAATACATATAACTCCATATGTAATTTACATTCATACTTAGATATGTTACCAATATATGTAACTCTATATGTAATTTACATTCATACTTAGATCTGTTACCAATACATGTAACTCCATATGTAATTTACATTCATACTTAGATCTGTTACCAATATATGTAACTCCATATGTAATTTACATTCATACTTAAATCTGTTACCAATGCATGTAACTCCATATGTAATTTACATTCATACTTAGATCTGTTACCAATACATGTTACTCCATATGTAATTTACATTCATACTTAGATCTGTTACCAGTACATGTAACTCCATATGTACTTTACATTCGTACTTAGATCTCTTACCAATGCATGTAACTCCGTATATAATTTTCATTCATGCTTAGATCTGTTGCCAATACATGTAACTCCATATGTAATTTACATTCATACTTAGATCTGTTACCAACACATGTAACTCCATATGTCATTTACATTCATACTTAGATATGTTACCAATAAATGTAACTCCATATGTTTTACAGAAGAAGCCACTATCGAGCACATTGCAGGTGCTGCAAATGGCACTTCTGGCTAACAATACTAATTGCATGAACTTTAATCATGCTGTGAGTTAGGAATAGGGTTCATTTCCATCATGGTATTAGAAACCCAAAAGACTTGGAGAAATTGAAAAAGGAAGTCAGTATTACACTGGTTTCTCATGGGTGACATGTCAACCTTGACCTGGTGAGTGCTCCTTGGCAGAAGGCAAAATGGAAAAAGTGAAACATAAGAAAACAAATGTGACATTAAGGTGTCTGTGGAATATCTGTAATTAAAGTATAATTACTGATGCATGTATTGCACATCAGCAAGTCAAATGGCATCAGAAATAGTCTGTCTAGGGATCTAAACCTCTTTTGCAACATCAATAGAAGAGCTTGCAGGGCCAGGTATATCTCACAGGGGATACATCTGCTGTAGAACAGCATATACATGAAACCACGTACATATTCTAGTGCAACTTAGATCTATGGATGGGAAAGAGAAAATTTACCCGAGGACTGCCCTGTCTACTATTAATGGATATATGCAGCTCCTAAATGCAGTATCAATGAAATGTGAGATGGTCTGATTTTCAAATCTGTAATACTGAATCAAGTATTTCTGTATTAAAATTGTAATTTAACAAGGAAATCTTATGTTCCTAAAATAAGTGTAGAGAAAAGGGGGAGGGGGGGAGATCTATATCTTTCTCCGTCTCTCTCTCTCTCTCTCTCTCTTTACATATACATCTATCTATATATAGTTTTATATTTTCTATCCCCTTAAAGGTGCTCCTGATGCTGATATTTACAGACTAAAGGTTACTTTTTGCAGTACTTATGAAGTTCAGAACAAGTAAACCTGATGACTTCCTGTTTGCCAGATGTTTCAGGTGCTGACCTGTTTGTATGTGCTGCTGCTGTTTGCTGTAGAGTCTCAATCACTCATTGAAGCTTTTGAACCTTTAACTGTGTTAGAATTGTTATCCAAGGTAGCACAAGATATATATGACTTAACATTCAAAAATAAAATAACATAATACAAGAATTGTGCTCCTCTCAACTTTTACATTTAGCCATAGGACAACTGATAGCATCTTGATGGCATAAAGCATTGCTGTCTCAGTTTGCACAGTGTACACATCATGATGACACAGTACTGTCTCATTTTGCACAGTGTACACATCATGATGACATTGTACCGTCTCATTTTGCACAGTGTACACATCATGATGACACAGTACCATCTTATTTTGCTCAGTGCATGCATCATGATAGCAGAATGCTGTCTCATTTTTCTTGGTGCACTAGCAAAGTTCCTATCACTGTTGCATTTTATCCAGAGCTTATAGTCCTCCTATCAATATGTGCGATTTAGTGAGGTCTTTGATTTCTCCCTACATTCTAGATACATGTCAACAGGAGACTTGGTTACTCTATAAAGTGCAAAACCACAAAGAAAATCTAAATGATTTTTATTAATCAAATGAATCAAATTTCATAAATGTATAAGCTGAAATTAACACAAGTGTTAATAAGGAATCCTAGGTTGCAAACTTTGCTTCTATTATATTCAAGTACGTAGCAGTTAGATTTGCTATCATTTGATTGAATAATACTTTACTGAAAATGAAATGTTTGAAATAATTTTACTGAAGACTGATTGAAAGTCCATGTGACTGAAAGCTCACTTGACTGCAGTGCATAGTGCACCAACACTGATTCACTGTGTATGCTATTTTTTCTTTTCTTGGTCATGGTGTTATTATACGTAATTAAGGTGGTACAGGTGGGCTTGCCCCCCCCCTGCAAAAACACTATTTTATGTTGTATTTTCTTATGTTTAACATTTTCAATGAATTGTGATTCAGTGAAAAGGGCTTCATTCAATTGCTTTAAAGTCACATGGGATTTCAGTTAATTATAATCTTAGGAAAAGAGTCTCCAGACTGCTAGTTTAGTAAGGCCAGCAGTGTGCTGGGTATATATTACCTCATCAAAAAAACTACCCATCAAATGCCTTTTTGTCGCCCACTAAACATCGAACTTCCATTTTTGTGAACGGCCACTTCCTAGGGGAAAAAATTGTTTGGCCAACCATAAATGACACACGATTTCAAACTTTTCAAAGTGGGAGGGCTTCACCCTCCACACACCCCAGTGTGGCTGTGCCCCCCACACCCCCTAGCTAAATATACCAACTTTGAGATTGCACTACAGTGGGGGAAAAGGGCAAATTCCCGACAATGGCCAAGCAATTTTTTCCCCTAGGAAAATAATCGGTGATGTGTCTGTTTGCAGAAATGGAAGTTCGATGTTTAGTGGACAATGAAAAGGCGTTCAATGGGTAGGTTTTTTCATGAGGTAATATAGACCCGTATGCATATCTCTCAACCTCTTAGAACAAGAAATCTGGACAAAGCCATAAATAATGGGGGGACAAAGGCCCAAAATATGGACAATTTTTAAATATTGCTCTTACAAACATGGAAAATTAATAGAATAATAGATGTTGTGTTAGCATGCATTTTTTTGAATGGTATGAAGTCTAAAACACATATCCCTCTCATTATTTTCTGACTTAAATTCTCAATGCTTTGCTAATGATTTGCCAGAAAACCAAAATTTAATGAGGAACAGACCAAAAATATGAAGCAAAAATCTGGACATTCTGCAAAAATCGTGACAGTTGAGAGATATGCCCGTATGCAAGGTGATACATACAAAACTCTATACATAACACACATAAACACACAGAAGTTGATTGTTGTGAGATTAGAACCCCTCAACTGTCTAGTTATACAATCTAGAGGACACAGCATTTAATGCTAACACCACTACAGAATTTCAGTTTATACAGTGTAACATCATTGTTGTGTTCCAGAGAAGATGATGTTAGGAAAAGGGTCTGACATTTATGTGGACTCACCCTCCAGTGTAAAGGTTTCTCTAGACTGTTAATTTAGGGGGGGCAGCAGTATATACGGTTATATTTATATGACTCTGTACACAACCCACATATACTCACATACACACAAGCTGATTGCTGTGAGATTAGAGACCCTATCTATCTATTTACACTATCTAGAGGACACAGTACTTAATGCAAGCATCATTGAAGAAATCTGACTTATACAGCATGAGACTGCACATTATAGAGGATGGCATCATTGCTGTATTCCAGAGAAGATGATGTTGAGAGAAGGGTCTGACAGTGATGTGGACTCATATTCCCTTGTAAAAGCTTCTGTAAATTGTTAGTTTAGTGAGGCTAGCAGTACTTAAGGTCATATTTACATGACTCTATACATAATCATTCAAACACACTGCTGCAGATATTACAAGTATCATGTGGGCTACATATAATCAACATGTCATATAGTGTCAATGGCTTGGAGAGGGGACATACAGATAATGACAGGAGGTCACACTTGGCAAATTATATACCATTAGTTAGGACATGAAGTATGCCATTAAGAAGTACTTCTTACTGTGAAGAGGTATGATTGCAAGAGTTTACACATTATGTGTCTGGTAAATGATCCTCCAACAGAGTTCAGTCTGTTAAATGGTCCTCTGCCACTTCCTCTTTGCTCCCAGTTCAAACTGGAGTTCCCCAGGGCTCCATTCTTGGACCTCTATTATTCAACATTATCACTAATGACCTCAACAAAGCCTGCTCCTCAACTCCTCTTTAATAAAATATGCAGATGACTCTGCCTTTATATCCTGTTCTGGAACTCTCTCACACCTCCTCTCCCTTACCCAAGAATCTCTTCACTCTGTTGAACAATGGCTAACTAGTAATCAACTCTTACTCAACCCCAAGAAAACAAAACTTCTCCTCTTCCTCCCTAAAATACTCCAAGAACACAAAAACACATTCACTGTCACCTCCCTAAATAACACAACTAGTTCAGTAGAACCTCACACAAAATTACTTGATGTAACTATTGATGATCAACTTAAATTCAATCTCCACATACAACAAGGCATAAAAAAACCTCACCAAAAATGTAATATGTTATACAGGCCTAACAGGTACGTCACAAATGAATCCAAACATTCTCTTGCACAGGTCTTCCTACTTTCCACTCTATTGTATGTTGCTCCAGTCCTCACCAACTTACAGTCCAACCTGATGTGTAAAGTAGAATCCACCTATTATAAAATTGCCAGATTTGCTGCAAACCAACCTTACTACTGTCATCATTGTCTATCATTGAAAAACGTGCAATGGCCCAAATTCCACAACCAACTAATTCAGCCCCAACTACACCTGACTCATTCCATCCTATAGAAATCCTCATCTTGTCCTGCTCTTTCTGATCTCATCTCTCACTACACTCCAAATCATAAACTTAGAAGGTCTCGCCAACATCTCCTTCAAATAGATAAACCTAATAAAATATAGGAAAACTCTTCTATAAGCACTCTGTGGTTAAAGCATGGAATAACCTACCCCTGGGCTTCAGAAGTATCACTAACACTACATACTTTAAAAATCTCTTAAAGTCTACCCGCTAAATTCCTGATCCTGCCTATGGCAAGACCCAGCATGATCTATCCTCCACCACCACAATATACTCACCTGTCATTTCTATCTCCTCATGTTGTTTTATCCTGGCTTTTACTCCTGACAATGGGACATCAATTGATCTACATTTATTTAGCTCACATAATTAGCTTTGACAACCAACCTGGACTGTATCTATGCTAATGATTTGTCTGAGATTTGAATGTTTTTATTGTTCCCTTTCTGCATTTGACAACTCGCTGTACATGAATAACATGAATGTATCGTATAGCTTGAATATGTATTATTTAGTATCTACAGAAATGTATTCCTTATTATATTTTGTAACTGGAGCTTTTCTCCTCGGGTCTCTGCTGAAAAATAGTGTCTACCCAGTTGGACTAACCTGGTCAACAAATGCCAAATAAATAAAATGAATAAATGTGACACATCTGTCCCCAGTACTCATGTTAAAAAACGTTTGCGTTATAATACTTTACAGTCTGTCATATCATATCATATGGGATGCTATTGCACAGGCTCATTTCGGAATGCTTATTTCGGATAGTATTCTAAGTCATGCATTCAGATCAGTGATATTGCATTCTCGCTTATTGCTCTACTTGTGAAACTGCTGACATAATTGTCCTGATGACTGGATTGTGTACAGTGGTTAAGTGACCACCGTGATGCAGGTTATTGTCTACAATGCATAGCTGTAGATTGCACATATTGGTCATATAAGCCAATAATGCCATTGGTGGACACTTCACACTTTTGCTTGAGTACATTTATGACTAACAGTATGTAGGTATATCAGTTACTTTAATCTTCTTACGCATTTGTTTGTATATTACAGATTTCACATTTACCTTGACATTACTGCAAATGCAGATTGTGTTCTTTGGGGTTGTCTCTGTCTGATCCTATCAGCACACATCCATCCATTACATGAGGAAGTAAAGTTTGCGGATGTTGGCTGGTATCAGTTTTACTATTTGTATGTGCTTGGGGTGTCATATGTATTCCTGCTCTGGTGAGTGTGTCTGATTTTGTTTGCTTCTCAGCTGGTGAGCATGTGTGCTATCCTTTGACACTTAGCTGGTGAGTGTGTGTAATAACCTTTGACTCTTAAACCGTGAGTGGATGCACTATCCTTTGCCCCTTAGCTGGTGAGTGTGTGTGCTAACCTTTGCCCCTTAGCTGGTGAGTGTTAGTAATAACCTTTGACTCTTAAACCGTGAGTGGGTGCACTATCCTTTGCCCCTTAGCTGCTGAGTGTGTGTGCTAACCTTTGCCCCTTAGCTGGTGAGTGTGTGCGCTAACCTTTGCCCCTTAGCTGGTGAGTGTGTGCACTAACCTTTGCCCCTTTGCTGGTGAGTGTGTGTGCTAACCTTTGCCCCTTAGCTGGTAAGTGTGTGCGCTAACCTTTGCCCCTTAGCTGGTGAATGTGTGTGCTATCCCTTGCCTCTGAGCCAGGGCATCTGCTGGCTCCCTCTACAACTGGAAGTTCTCCCTCAGAATACTCATCTGCATGTGTTGGAGGTGCTTGCCCTGCCTGTGGTCCACAACTGTGTGGCCCATGTCCTTGTTTATTTATTTATTTATTCATTTACTGACATTTGATTACCAAGAAAGTCTGACTGGGTAGAAGAACATTTTCAGCAAAAGCCTGGGGAGAAAAGCTCTAAATTATTACAAAACATATTAAGAAAAATAATTTTATAATCTTCAAAAATAAAACAAAAATACCTGTAGTTTAAATAAGTATAATAAATTAGACATAATATAAAAACATTGGTTAAGAATCGATACAAGTTTTATAACAATCATTTAATATATAGAAAATTTTGGACAGTTTGTAGAGAAATTAAAGCTAAGTTAGTCTTATACAAACAGGAACTGCAATATGAAGTGAGGGAAACACTAAATTAAAATGTCAGGACTTAATAAGACCCTTTTCTTTCTATAATGTTTTTTATATTAAAATTTCTTCTAAAACTAAATTTCAAATTGTTCTTAAAAACCTCGGTTCTAGTAGCGACATTTTTAAACATATCCCATATTTCATTCAAACTCCTCTTAAACCAACCCGTACCATAAAAGTAAGTTGTAGTTAAATATGGTGTAAATTTTAATTCATTAGTCAGAACATAACTGTTGTCAACTGGATTCTCAGTGACAACAATTTCCTGGTTTAAAAGCGGCATGTATTTTTTAGTATTTCTCCCTTGAACAACATATTCTCTTACTGGGGAAATAAGTTCCATAGGGTACCCCCTTTCTACAAATAAACCTTCTAAAAACTTGATTTCTTTCAAAAATTCGACGTTGTCGGTAATCATTCTGGCCATCCTAATCATCTGGCCCTTGACTATGTTTTTCTTTAACTGTTTTGGGTGATCACTGTTATAATGCAAATAAGCATTTGAGAAATGCTCTTTCCTATATATATTGGATTTGTAACGTTTATTTATCCTGTCCTTAATAAGCCTAATGTCCAAGAAGTGTGTTTCCTCAGTATCAATTTTATGCGTAAATTTCAAAAATGACGTTGTATTATTGATATATTCTGCAAACGCATCTATTTCTTGCCTATTTCCTTTCCATAGGATAAAAATGTCGTCCAAAAACCTGTAATATTCAACAATATGCTGGTTGTATTCAGTATTAAAAATAAACTCCCTTTCCCAGTATAACATAATAGTGTTTGCAAATATAGGGGCGCAAGCTGACCCCATGGCCACTCCTTCTTTCTGGTGATAATAATCACCCTCAAAGTATATAAAATTGTATTTTAAAACAAGTTCCATATTTAATAAAACATTTCTAAAATCTAATGGTGTAAGCCAATCCATTTCCAATAATATCTTCTCAAACCACTCCATCCCAGAATTTTGGGGAATAACAGAAAATAATTCCTTAACATCAATAGTAATAAAAAACACGTTTTCCAAATAGGCACATTTTCCTATTTTACTTAAAAAATCCCATGAATCCTTTAATATGTGTTTCCATTTGGAGTATATAGGTTTTGTCATAGCATCAACGTATATTGCCATAGGTTGGGTTTTTGATCCTTGAGAGGCAACTATGGGTCTTAGGGGGGGTTAAATGTGGATTTATGAACCTTGGGTATTCCAAAAATACCTGGTATAACAGGTTTTTTAATATTAAAGTAGTTGTATAATGGTAAATCTATTAAACCAGTTAATAGATTATCCTCCATAACAATATCAATTTTCTTGTATTGTATATTAATCTCGTTTTTGGTAATAAGACTATAATTCTCATCTTTATCTAGTATCTCCTTCATTTTTCTAATATAATCCCAGGTTTCCATCAGAACCACACCCCCTCCCTTGTCCGGCTTCATCACCCTTAACTCCCTGTTGTTACTCAAGTCCTGTAGTAATTTTCCTTCTTCTATACTTAGATTGTTTTTCTTTATTGTATTAGCCCTATATTCTCTCCTAATTCTGTTCATAACACATCGCTCGAAATTTAAAATCTCATGCTGCAATGTCGGGTTCCAAGTACTGTGCCTAACAAACTTGCTTTTATTACAATTGTTATTGTTATTGTTGTTGTTGTTAATATTATTGGTAGATTCATAATTAATGTGCTTAAGATTTAATCTCCTTGTAAATAATTTAACATCTAACATAAGCTTTTCCACACTAGGCTGTTTAGCCGGTACAAAAGAAAAACCTTTAGTAAATAATTCAAAATGACCTGATTTAATCTCAATATCAGTGTAATTAAAGATGTTGAATTTGTTGTGAGAGTAAATAATCTGCTTTCTCCCCTCTGTGTGGTCCGAGGAATAAGATTCACATTGCACCATGTCATAGTCCCTATTGGTTAAAAAACCTGTTCGTCACCCTTTTTCCTTTCAACAAAATTCTCCCTGATAGTAGCTTGGGCATAGGACTGTTGATTCCTATTTCTTAGTCTCTCAGACCTTCTCACCTCATCTACCATCTCCGGCGGACTCATTCTCCTAGCACCACCATCTCTATCTAAAGGGGGAAATTCCTCATCCAGAAAACTGTTTCCCCTGTCCTCATACTGCCTATTGCTATAGTTGTAACTATTATGTCTATTGTACCTCCCCTGATTTGGTTGTGCATAACCACCCTTATGATGTATATAATCTACATGTGTAAATCTCTCACTTGTTTGTGCCTGTTTACTAAAAGGTCGTTGCTTGTATCTGGGTATATTGGAATTATTAGTATTAAATTTAAAATTATAATTTAAATTTTCACCATGCACATAAGCTATCCCTGTATTGTACTCATTTAGGTCCCTATTAAGTTTTTTTAGCTTCCTTTTAATGTTTGAATTAATGTACATATCAATATCATGCAACACTCTATAATACATATGTTTGTATTCATCCATAACAAATAGTAAATCACAACTAATATCAGCCTGCAGTTGGTCAATCTCTTTTTTAATATCTTGCATAATTTTAAAATTGTGTTCCATCATAGCTTTAATAATAGACAGCCCACAACTGTTTAAAATGTCACAAATTTCTTTAAAAAAATACTTGGTCCCCATGAACGTTGTTTGGGAACCTGTTCAAACGTAAACCTTTGGGAACAATGTTATCCTTAATGCACAGTTCAAAGTACCAGTTCTCAACGGACAATGATTTGTACTTTGTTAAAAATTTTTTAAGCAGCTTACATTTGTCTTTGTAGGAATAGTCATTGTAAAGTTCCCTGTCTCTAGGTATATCCCTTTCGCCTGTGTTCCCTTGCAGCGTTTTGTTAAGCCAAGCACCAAAGTCTATGCCTTTATATATTTCCTCGTATCTGTAATCCATGCCCTGAATATCACCCGGCTCCATTGGAAGGTTTAAAGGAACTCCCTGTTGTTTTCTGCAGTTATCAGCCTCATAACCTACTCGTCCATCACGCATGGAGTGCTCGTTCGAGCCATTGGTAGTCCGTCCACTTCTTGGGTCCTTCGGGCTGCTCTGGGCGCATGGAATACCACTGTTAGTGCCTGCCTGTGTGCTATCGGTCTGCGTATGATTTTGAATAACCCTAAGCAGCTCGCTTAGCATACTGTAAGCTATGTAAGCTAATGTAAGCTTCCTTTAAACAACACTCTGTAATTTTTTTAATAATATTTTTAATATCCCAATATTTTATTGTTTGTTTAGTACTAGGAATGTCTTCTATATATCATTTGGACATTTAATATTTAATACGGTGCTTGTTTAAATGATCCGACATTCCCAAATAGTAAATCTCAGTGTTTTATGTGGTGTTTTGGCTTTAAAAGAAATGGCGCTAATTTAATGATTGCCAATTAATGAAAACTAACGAATACATAAAACTAATGGTCGAGATGAAAAGGTTATTCTGATGAAGTCTCCGTAACAGGAGACGAAAGCGCTTAATCGACCTCTGCTTCTGTTTTGTGTCTTTGTCCGTTGATGTGAATTTATGGAATAAAAGTGTTTGGTTTTTCATCGAGTGGTCTGCCTGCCTTTACTGATACAAGGAGAACCTTTATTGTGCCGGAGACTTTTTGCTTTACTACGTGGTTTCTTTGCTTTCCGCTTTTTGGTTACATAGCTTGAATATGTATTATTTAGTATCTACAGAAATGTATTCCTTATTATATTTTGTAACTGGAGCTTTTCTTCTCGGGTCTCTGCTGAAAAATAGTGTCTACCCAGTTGGACTAACCTGGTCAACAAATGTCAAATAAATAAAATGAATAAATGTGACACATCTGTCCCCAGTACTCATGTTAAAAATTTTGCATTATAATACTTTACAGTCTGTAATATCATATCATATGGGATGCTATTGCACAGGCTCATTTCGGAATGCTTATTTCAGATAGTATTCTAAGTCATGCATTCAGATCAGTGATATTGCATTCTCGCTTATTGCTCTACTTGTGAAACTGCTGACATAATTGTCCTGATGACTGGATTGTGTACAGTGGTTAAGTGACCACCGTGATGCAGGTTATTGTCTACAATGCATAGCTGTAGATTGCACATATTGGTCATATAAGCCAATAATGCCATTGGTGGACACTTCACACTTTTGCTTGAGTACATTTATGACTAACAGTATGTAGGTATATCAGTTACTTTCATCTTCTTACGCATTTGTTTGTATATTACAGATTTCACATTTACCTTGACATTACTGCAAATGCAGATTGTGTTCTTTGGGGTTGTCTCTGTCTGATCCTATCAGCACACATCCATCCATTACATGAGGAAGTAAAGTTTCGGGATGTTGGCTGGTATCAGTTTTACTATTTGTATGTGCTTGGGGTGTCATATGTATTCCTGCTCTGGTGAGTGTGTCTGATTTTGTTTGCTTCTCAGCTGGTGAGCATGTGTGCTATCCTTTAACACTTAGCTGGTGAGTGTGTGTAATAACCTTTGACTCTTAAACCGTGAGTGGATGCACTATCCTTTGCCCCTTAGCTGGTGAGTGTGTGTGCTAACCTTTGCCCCTTAGCTGGTGAGTGTTAGTAATAACCTTTGACTCTTAAACCGTGAGTGGGTGCACTATCCTTTGCCCCTTAGCTGGTGAGTGTGTGCGCTAACCTTTGCCCCTTAGCTGGTGAGTGTGTGCGCTAACCTTTGCCCCTTAGCTGGTGAGTGTGTGCGCTAACCTTTGCCCCTTTGCTGGTGAGTGTGTGCGCTAACCTTTGCCCCTTAGCTGGTAAGTGTGTGCGCTAACCTTTGCCCCTTAGCTGGTGAATGTGTGTGCTATCCCTTGCCTCTTAGCCAGGGCATCTGCTGGCTCCGTCTACAACTTGAAGTTCTCCCTCAGAATACTCATCTGCATGTGTTGGAGGTGCTTGCCCTGCCTGTGGTCCCCAACTGTGTGGCCCATGTCCTTGTTTATTTATTTATTTATTCATTTACTGACATTTGATTACCAGGAAAGTCTGACTGGGTAGAAGCCCATTTTCAGCAGAAGCCTGGGGAGAAAAGCTCTAAATTATTACAAAACATATTAAGAAAAATAATTTTATAATCTTCAAAAATAAAACAAAAATACCTGTAGTTTAAATAAGTATAATAAATTAGACATAATATAAAAACATTGGTTAAGAATCGATACAAGTTTTATAACAATCATTTAATATATAGAAAATTTTGGACAGTTTGTAGAGAAATTAAAGCTAAGTTAGTCTTATACAAACAGGAACTGCAATATGAAGTGAGGGAAAAACAGGCTTATGGTATATTTAGAGAGAAAGTCAGAGAAGAGAATTTGAATAGCTTATAATTGCAAAGTACCTTGCTAAGGAAACAGCTCCTATACTTTACAAAGAAAAAAAAAAAGCCCCAAACCAGGCATGTCCAAGGGTCAGCTTCCGGTGATTTCTCCTGTCCACCTGGTGAATCTGGCATACTGGGGCAATGCAGCAATTGCCTCATGTACACAGACAACCCTCTCCTCCTACCACCCAACACTACAACCTGTGAAAGATGCACTTATATAGCCAAAACGGAAGCAAAGCTCTCTCCACCCAAGATTGTGCTAAACAGTCAAGAGGAGAAGGTTAACACCCACACTACACCTCAAGCAACACATAGCCCTTCTAAATCCGCACCACCAACACCCACATATAGCAACACTAAATCCACATATGCAGAGGCCCTTAACTGTAACCTGCCCAAGCAACAAAGACCTCTGAAGCTGAAACGCAAACACCAATCACAACCAATGTGTCACATAGTTCACAACACCAGTGTGCCACCCAGCAACAGCCCCTAAGGCAAGACAATGTACCTAACACTTTAGTCATAGGTGACTCTATAGTCCGGCACACTGATGTCCCTCTCACCAGGTTGAATAAGGAGAAAATTACAGTCAGCTGCCTGTCGGGTGCCAGGATCCGCCACATAACGCATGCACTCAAGTCACTCCACAACAAGTACAAATATGACTCTGTCATTGTCCATGTTGGAGTGAATGACTTGAGACATACCTCCCTGGACTACATGAAAAGAGACATGGAAGAGCTCTCGGATCATGTGGCCCAGGCAGGTATGACCCTAGCCCTGAGTAGCATCCTGCCTTCGCCCAGAATGATACCACAATATAAGGATAAAATGATTGACTTCAACAATTGGCTAAGCTTATGGTGTCATTCAAAGGGGATCCAGTATCTGTCTGCCTGGGATGACATGATTGACAGACCACGATGCTTTGCCAGAGATGGTCTGCACCTGTCGCCCCTGGGATTCAGGCTACTGGCTAAGGTTCTTGCCACCCCTATAGTGCCTTTTTTAGGCAAACTTCAAAGGACAAAACCACCACCATAACAGGTACAAGCATGCAAAATCTGAAGGTAATGCTACTCAATGCTAGAAGTCTAAACCTCAAAATGCACTCTCTCGAGGCACTCCTAAAAATGGAGAACATCGATATCTGTGCAGTAACTGAGACCTGGTTCAAGGCTCCAGAGAGCACCCCTGCAATACCAGGCTACAACTCTTACCACACTTTTCGCCACCAAACCAGGACCGAAACACTAAAGGTGGAGGAGTGTCAATATTCACCAAGGATATTCACACCACCAGGCTAGTTGGCCAACACAATGTGTCTGAAATTCTCCAAGTACAACTAACACTAGGTAAGACTGCAATCCAAATTGTAGCTTGCTACAGATCCCCACCATACCCCAAGATTCTCACTACACCTTTCTAAACATACTGGAAAATATTAAGATAGAACCAAACACCCTAATACTGGGTGATTTTAACTACCCTGCCATTAACTGGGAAAACTACTCATGTCCCAACACCTTTGAACGGTTCCTGGAATTCATAAATTCCAATGCCCTGGATCAACTAATCCATAGTCCCACCAGGGGCTCCAATATCCTAAACCTGGTCATTACCAACATGGGAAATCAATGCTCCATACCTATGGTCACCCCCTCGTTAGTCAGGTCTGACCATAAGCTAATCACCCTTAACATCCACATCCCACCCCCAGTAAAGAAACCACCATAAAAAACTTCTCTAAAGCCAACTTCATGCTACTCAAGTCAGAAGTGACAAACTTCATGACACCCATGCAGATGGGAACTGAAAGTTCAACTGCTGAATCCTACACTATGGCACTGTACAAGCACATCCACTCATGCATGAATCGTGCCATCCCAAATAGAACCAAAATGCTCTCATCCAAAAAAGGAAGCCAATCTGGTGGTCCCCTGCCATAAACAAACTTTACAACAAAAGGAAGAAACTTTTGCAGAAAAGAGGAAAATCCCAGGATGCAAAAAACTCCCTTACTAGCCTCAGTAAGAAACTGAGATGCCTCATAAAATCCTCCAAAGCTAGTTACAAAATAAAATTGCCAAAGATTCCAAAGACAACCACAAAGCATTCTATAATTATGTCAAGAATCTAAATGGCAATGCTCCGATCTGCTCTGAGCTAAAACAGAATGGCATTAAATATACTGATCCGAAGGATATTGCCAATATCCTGGCAGATCGTTTCAGTGCCAACTTCACCCCCCTCTCACCCCTAAATGGCCCATCTCAATACCGAAGATTGCCAAATTCCAGTAATAACGGCCACACAGGTACAAAACGCACTCTCTAAAGCCAAGAATACAGCATCCATGGGACCAGATGACATCCCGTGCTGTGTACTACATGAACTACAATATGAACTGGCACCTCACCTAAGTGTCATGTTTAATCATAGCCTCACCTCAGGTTTCGTGCCCACTGAGTGGCGCAGAGCTATAGTTATCCCAATCCACAAGGGGGGATCCACCTTGGATCCCAGAAACTACCGTCCCATTAGTCGGACAAGCCTTATCTGCAAGGCCATGGAGTGTATTATCATGGAACTTATAAACAAAGACATTGGCAACCTTCAAACACTGGACCCCACCCAGTTTGGGTTTGTGAAGGGCCGATCTTGTCTCCTGAACCTGATTGACTTCTTTGAATCAGTCTCCAGAGCCGTGGACAGGGGTAAGGTGGTCCACACAGCCTATCTAGACCTTGCCAGGGCCTTTGACACCATCCCCCACTCTGGAATCATAGATAAACTTACTAAGTTGGGCATTAATCCCTATGTCACCCAATGGGCTGCTAAATGGCTTACTGATAGAACCCACACTGTAAAAGTAGCCGACTCCAAATCCAGCTCCAGACAAGTGACAAGTGGAGTACCTCAGGGTTCAGTCCTGGGGCCGCGCTTGTTTGGCATCTACTTCTCTGAAGTACAGGTCAACACTAAGGGACTCTGGCTGACAAAGTTTGCAGATGACTGCAAACTGGGAGCCATTATTGAATCCCCAAATGATGTGGATACTCTACAAAAGGGCCTTACAGAAACAGATGCTTGGTGCCAGAGCCATGGGCTCAAGCTCAATGCCAAGGAATGTATTGTTATCCCTTTGGGAAAAACATGTATACATGAATTACCATATAGGTGGCAGTACACTAAACACAGAAAGTGTGATAAGAGACTTAGGGACACAGGTGGACAGTGGTCTCACCTTCGATAACCACATCGCCACAACAGTCAGGAAATCCTTCTATGTGGCACACCTCATCACGAAGGGCTTTTCATCCAGAAAAAGGAGGTCATTGTCCCACTGTACTCATCCCTCATTAGACCCATTATAGAATACAATGCCCCATTTGGTATGTACCTCTCAAGACATCTGCAACAACTGGAAAGGCCTCAGAAATACCTCACTAAAAGAATCACAGGCCTAAAGCAGATGCCCTATGCTGACCGCCTTAAAAAACTCCAGCTATACTCTATCGCATATCATCTACTCAGAGGCGATCTCTGCTTAACATACAAGGCCATGTCAAACCCAGAGCTGTTGGACATGCTACACTTAAAGAAATCCCAATCCCTCAGAGCTACACGCTCCAGGGATCTAAACCTTGTCATCACAATAAACAAAACATGTTGGAGGGATAGGTTCCTGACCCAGAGACTCCCCAGACTCTGGAATAGATTGCCCATACATGTCAAGCAGAGTGCCTCTTTGGACCTCTTCAAGAGGAACCTTGACGACTGGATGGGAGAAAGGAAATTCACCCCAGGGATCACGTCAGTCGCCCTGCTGGACAGGGGTCCAGGAAAGTAAATAATGTGGGAAGAAATAGCCAGGGAATTGTTATGGCTAGGCTTGTATAGGCCCTAGGGCTGATAGCCTAGTACTAACCTATGAACCTATGAACCTATGATACAAATAAGGAAGTAAGTGAAGAAGGGAGAGTAAGGAGGTATAAGGAATGAAAAGGTACGTGTTCACATTTAGGGATATAATTTATCCTGGTTTTGAACAAGAATAGATTTGAGCCTGTTGCACATACATATGCAAGAAAGCAGTAGCAGTCCCTAGCAATCCATTTTTTAATGTTGATGGTGCCTCTATTCCAATAGTTTTTGGAGTTCATGGCAAAAGGCTACATCAATTGTATATGTTTACTTTATAGCTTCCTAAATGGCTCCTCCATCTTAGATCAGTTAATTAGCATGTAATTCAGCTAGTTATGCCTTCATTAGTGTAGTCTGCTGTTTACCTTGGTTTTGCAGCTGTACACATAGGCTAGATCCATTTAATGAATACAAAATAGAATTCTGCATGATAGCAGTACGTCATGTAGCCATTCATGAATCCAGCCCTAAAGGCTTGGAATTTGTTATATCAGTCAAATATTAATTGGATAATCCCACATTTAACACCAGTGTTTATGGTGTCATCAGGCCTTCAGTACTGATTGTGTAAAACAGATGGTTAGGAAGCATATGTGCCACAAGCAAATTAGATAGCATATGGACAGACAAAAATTAAACAGTCTTCTGACTTTTCTTATTCTTTCTGTTACCCAGGTAAACCCCCGGACAAAGTATCCTTTTTCAGGGATGACCTGGGATTGCTGCCTAGTAAGTCATTCAAGTTCACACAGTTGGTAAATAGAGGTAGAAGGAATCAAACCCTGTGATCTTAACTACAGGAAGCACCTCATTAACAAATTGGAGCCATAACCATGCGCACTAACTGTCAGGACTTCCATTGAACTCTACATAGAAGAGATAAAGAGTGTCTCACAGAAATAATGCAGGATCTCTTTGAGTCATAGCTATTGGACTGCCCAATACAGTGAAGAATATGGAAAATTAAATAGGATGCAGGTATTCAGAGATAAAGATACAAAGGTGCAAGAGATAGGAGTGGTCCCTACACAAGGCATGTCAATGTAAATGACTTAGTGTTGTCAATAATCTACTGATTCAAAATAGCAAGAAAAACTGAAAAGGAACTCACATAAATGAAGAGGTAAATGTATAGTATGTCGAGTCCCTTACATCGAGGTTTCATGAATTCTGCGAACCTTACATGAGGCTGTACAACTCAAAAAGATGTTACATTACATTAGGAGATGAGCACTTCTCAACCTGCAGAACTTGGAAATAGGAGCAGATGTCCTTGAAACAGGAACATCCACCCAAAAATCTGCACATCTTATTGGTATAATATTTGAATACCAATAGGAATGTGGGATATTATTCAGAAACACATTTAAAAAACTCGAGTGACAAAAATGATGGAAAAGAAGAAGCATACTATCAAAGAAGCAATGTAAAATCTGTGGATTTTAATGAACTGTATTGCAAAATTCTACCACACAAGGTCATTTATTTTTACTTTAGAAAAAGAGATATAAGATGTGCATGCTTTTTTCTTTAAATTACTGCTGCCACTGAATTGTTGGTCATCTAGAGTGTTTTTTTGTGTAAGAGACAGCTTCAAAAATCACATGAGATGAAAAGAGGAACATGCTTTCAAAGTACAGATGAGACGTCTGGGTGCAAGGGGTGAAACATGATATGAAATATGATTTACTCTCATTTGACCTAGAGCTGCTAACTTATTTTATTTAATAGGAAAAAGTCAGTAAGCAGTTTCCCATTGTAGCAGATGTCCAGATTTCTGTACCATAACCAATAAACGGCAAACAAATGCCAAACAATCATTTGCATTTTGCTTAAAGAGAAGAAAAGGTTGAGAGACCTTCACATGCAAGGGCAGTATGCAGGAACAACAAATGAAAAAACATATAACGCATGCAATGTGCTGCAAGCGGTAATCAACAGAGACACAAGGAAGATATGTAACCTTTGCAACAAAGAACATGAATGAATGAATCTAGTTTTAGTCATAACTATGAACTAACTTTTGGTTTGTGTGATTTTTAATAACTATTAAATAGTGAAATAAATATGTTTTGATTTCATAAATTATTAAATATGTATAAATTATGTTTATATTTGTATATAAAATATATATTTTTAAGAAAGTATTTGAATTATAGGCTGAATTAACTGTTAATAGTTGTATATAGTCAGATTCTTTTATGAATATGAACCTTATAATATATACAATTTTTATACATGCTGGTCGTTTACAGACTCAACAATGTGAGATATTTACTTGTCTGTTTTTAGGTGTTTATACACCTTTAAGGCTGCTTTTTAGTTACCTAATACTTAATAATACCTAGTTGAAAATGTTTACTTGATTAATTGATTTGAGTGATTCGTTAATTATGTTTTTAACTGAGTATAAAAGGACACTTATTATTTCTGTAATTTGTCTGATGAAATCCAATCACTGTACTGGACGAAAAGAGCTTCATGTTATTAAAGCCTTTCATTCAAGTTCTCCAGTACCTTTGTTGCTTTTTTAGTTTTTGTTTTTTCGTCTTTCAACAATATAAAATATAAATGACAAAATACAAAATACAGTTCATCCTACTATCTATAATAGTCCTACTTTTAACCTTAAATTTTATTACCCCTCATTTTTAAAATGGGCATTAAGATAGTGCTATCATTTAATCCTAGTGAATTGCATGCATTTAATCTTAATTGTCATTGCAATTCCTTAGCTTCTACCTCAACATTAAAACCCCCACCATGATTCCATATTCTATCTACAAAAAAATCAAAAACTTTTTAAAACTAACACAGTCTTTGATGGGTAAATATAGTGCATTCTGTTCATTTTTATTTTTAATACATCTTAAATGCTCAGAGATGCTATCATGCAGCCTGCAAATGGTTTTACCGACATAGAACCCATTGCAGGCTGTGCACGTTGCCACGTATACCAATTTAGTGCTATTACAATTACATCTACCCAGACAAGAAATAGAAAATAGAAAATCTATAATCCTTAACACATAGATAGGGACCATCATTTATAAATCAACAATACCTACATGTCCCACACTTAGTCATCAAAGAAACCTTATTTTTTTCTCACCTATATTGCTCTCAAGTATATTTTTTACACTTTTACCCCTACCATACACTATTTGTGGTTGTACACCAAAAACCTGTTTGGTATCATTATTTAAACAAAATTTCCATCCATTTCTTAGAACTGAAACATTTTTTTTCAAATTTGGTGTTACTTTCATGGGAGAATTTGTTTGTATTTTCATCCAAGTATAAAGACATTATTCTTTTATACAATAGATTTTTGGATGATATACTCATCTTATGGAGGGGTGATGAAACAAATATAGGGGACTTTATTGAATATTTGAATGGTACAACAACATTTTTTAAATTTACCTATGCTTGGCATCAAAATTATATAAATTTCCTTGACATCAACTTGAAAAAAATCAAACTATGGGCTGCGTAGTAACATCTATAGAAAAGAGACCTATTCAGACTCTAGACTACATTTTGATAGTTGCCATCCTTACCATCAAAGAAAAGGTATAGTTAAGGGACAGATGGCGAGGACCTCAAGGATAGTAAGTGATAATTCAGTCTTTAAAGAGGAAATATTTAAACTGATTGGCATGTTTTTGGATAGGGGCTACCCCTTGAAGTTATTACTAAATGTTAAAAAAGAAGTTTTGAGAAAAAGGGACAAAGTATACACCAAGAAAAAACGTGAAACTGCACTCAAAATCAACCAAACACTGAAAAAGCGCAGTAGGCAGACGAGGGAACACTCCTATATTAAGGAACACAGTTTTGGTAACGCATGTTGAGGGTGATAATGAGAAGTGAAGTGATGTATTGATGTTGAGCTATAACCCACTCACTCCTCAAATTGTTTCAAGTCTAAGAAATGGATGGAAATTTTGCACTATATTTACACAGCAAACACTGTGTTAATTTTAAAATGTTTTTGTTTTGTTTTTTTGTAGATAGAATATGGAATCATGGTGGGGGGTTAATGTTGAGGTAGAAGCTAAGGAATTGCAATGGCAATTAAGATTAAATTCATGTAATTCACCAGGATTAAATGATAGCACTACCTTAATGCCCATTAAAAATGAGGGCTAATAAAATTTAAGGTTAAAAGTAGGGCTATTATAGATAGTAGGATGAATTGCATTTTGTATTTTGTCATTTATATTTTATATTGCTGTTTTTTACAGTATATATTTTTCATGTCTTTAGATAAATTATATATATATATATATATATATATATATATATATATATATATATATATTAAATTCTAGGTGACATGTTATGAAGTTATAGTATGTGTGTGTATATATATATATATATATATATATATATATATATATATATATAAATATAACTTTTATTAACTTGGTTTTTGTATGGGTATGGGTTAAACTGCTAAGACATTTGAATGATGTCATGTAATTAATCACAGCTGATTGGTGCTGACAATATGTAATGTTATTTAAACTCTGTTTAGTGGTGTACCAGATGACTCTGAAGAAGCCAGATTCTGATTCTGGCAAAAGCGCTCAGTTATTTGATATGAATAAAGTAGAGCGTAGTACCTTGGTGGTCCATTTTTTTTATTATTTTTTTCATATATATATATATATATATATATATATATATATATATATATATATATATATATATATATATAGGTTTACTATCATTTAACCGAGTATTAGAATGCTGAAATGGCATATTCGCTTACCGGAATGTCAGTTTTCAAGATGTTGAACAATCAAAATGTCAATTGGATGTTTAGAAAATGTCGAAATTGACATTTTGAACCTCGGAGTGTGCTTCCACGTCCTCTCCCTGCATAACATGAATCAAAACCTCTCCATCCGGTAAACAGCATCTGAACTTGTATTTCAGCAGACATATTGCAGTTTGCAGTTTCACGATGCTTAGCAGTCTAGGTTAGCGTAAATACAGCAGTATATGAGCATTGTAACATTAGGTTAGAGAGTAGTCGTTGCACTCCGAGGTGAATTTTAAGTTAAAAAACACCGTGATAATAAACATATTTAGTGAAATCCATCTTTAGTGTGTGGCATACCATATGGGCCCTAATAAAATGTGTTTAATTCACCAGTGTAGGACATGGGTATACTGCAAGTATCCCAGTTACTATTTGTAAACAGGAAATAAAATAAACAGTGTTTTGCAACCAATTCAGTGATCCTCTACATGTGCAGGTGCCCCTTTATGCTAACATCTTTCTGAAAGAATTTTCCCTTTCCAATAAGCGTCTCCTTTTTGGTGATGGAGGTGCAGATAGTAATAACCGTGAAACCAAGTCCTCAACATGATTCTTTTCCAACTGAATTATATGTAATATATCCATAATGTACAATTTCTTTCTACCTAGAAGGTTATGGAGATGACAATGCCAGCCTTCTACTGCATTCTGTGATTTAGGAAACCTTCTGTGCATGTATCGTAATGACTCCAAAATACCAACTTAAACAGTGGTGGGATCCTTTTGGATGTGCATTCATGCATCCCGTACCTTCTAGGTTTACCTAGTAAATAATTCTCTTTGAAAAATGTGCATAATGGTTGAGCAATATCAGGCATTTTATGCTCAATACTATCAAATGTAGAGAAAACATCCTCTGGCTTTAGAAATGCTAAGGCAGGTATTCCCTTACAAAGGACTGAGAATGACCTACTCTGGCCAAACTCAGCAGCCAAGTGTAGTTTCTGTATTTGTCACCATATGATTTGGCAGAAATGAAACCAGCACCCCTTGGCTGCTGAGATTGGAAAGTGTCATGTAATGGCATTCACAGCCCCTTTTTCAAAGTCACTCAAAATCATTTGTGGTGCTAGAGTCACACTATTTACATTACACAGATGTATGACATTTCTCCAGAAGTAGTCATAGCAAATTTCACTCTTTGTAAATAGTAACGCATATAACACGGGAATAATCTTCCTATGTTCACCATCTGAGAGTGGACAATGTATACTGTATATTTGCTTACAATTGGCTGTACTAATAGGAAAAGTGCCATCAACCATGATAAACTTGGTGTTACACATTATCTTCAGATTATTTACTGTTGTTATGACAACTATTCGGTGACTCTGCCCCTCATCCTCATCATGTGCAATGACAAAACTACCACTTTTAATAATCAACATGTCAGATGTTACGTTCCTTGGATCAGTACAATCCTTAAATGCAGCTGCTTTGCCTTTGTTTCTTGATCGAACAACATTTTTTCTCAATGCAGTGCTGTTTGGTAAATCAACGGTGACATCTGTTGATGTACTAGCCAGCACCTCTGAAACAACCCTGCAAGGATCCTCTGTAGTTTGTTCAGCTCTCCATTTTATTGTTTCTTTAACCCGAATACAGTCAGGTTAAACAGGGTCAGGTGCACGGAAGTGTGAGTGGTTCTCTGCAATATCTCACCTTCACTACCCCCACAGTAATACACCTGCCCTTACACTACCCCCCACAGTAATACACCTGCCCTTACACTTCTCCTTTTGCTTTAGGGAACAACACCAATATTTCCTATCACCAGCCTGCTTCTCTAAGTAATACACACAGCCTTCAGTCAGCAGCATTCTCCTCCATTTCTGTGAACTGACAGTATTGTATACAGCATGTACTCTTCCTGGACCAGGACTCCCCTGGACCAGCACTCTCAATATCTATGTCAGTGACCTGCCAAAAGAACACATGCAGTGCATACTATAATTCAAAGCCATATCACCACTACACGTGCTACAGAAATCCAAAAATAAAACAGTTTGCAATCTTCCTATAGAACAGTGGTACATGTGTACATTTATATCTCATATATCAACCACATTCATCAATTGTACTTTAGAACATCAAGTATAGCATTTTTCCAGTGATATTTACTGACATTAAAAGCAATCGGTGCAGGTATGGATCAACATACAACTATAATGCAAGTGACAGCTGCAATTCCACTTGCTAGGAACATTTATAGTATGTGGTACCCATTATCACAGCAAATAAAACCTATTTGTTGAACATATAATTCCCACTTTGAACTTTCCATTTTGTTACTTTAACTCTGATATGCACTGCATGCCTACGAGTAATACGGCTATTGTGTTAGCCTTGGTCTTGCTTTTTCCTCCCTGAAATCCATGGTATTTTGCACTCCAAGTATTTCAAAGGCTGACATCAGCAGATGTGCGACCAGCAATTTCATCACTTGCTGATTGTCGAATTATGTTTAGATGAATATCTGTTGCAATTCAGACTTATGGCAGTCAGTTATTTGTATTTCAACTATAAACATCGATGAACAGGACATTTCGAACATATGTAATTAGACAGCCTACAATGCGATCTTATGATAGTAAACTATATATATATATATATATATATATATATATATAGGGTACCTGTTATTTAATCGGCCATCTTAAATGTCGAGTATTGGAAGTTCGAACGAGGAAGTTCAAAAAATAGAAATGTCGAAGCCGCGGAAATTTGAATTCTTTCCCAGGGAAAGAATTCAGTTGGCTGTTTCCGTGCCTTCAACATTTTCTGTACTGTGGTGCAAAAGTTACGGATCAGGTTAAGGTAAGTGTGTGAGTATGACGGACGTTGGGGTTAGGGTGCAGGTAAGATAAGTGTGCAAATGTGACTGACATTAGGGTTAGGGCACGGGAAATGTAAGTGTGCGATAGTGACTGACTTTAGGGTTAGGTTGCAGGTAAGGTAAGTGTGCGATAGTGATGGACTTTAAGGTTAGGGCACGGGTAAGGTAAATGTACGATAGCGACGGACTTTAGGGTTAAAGCGCGGGTAAGGTAAGTGTGCGATAGTGACGGACTTTAGGGTTAGGGTGCAGGTAAAGTAAGTGTGCGATAGTGATAGACTTTAGGGTTAGGGCTTGGGTTAAGGTTAGTGCATAGATAGATGTGTATGTAAGATGTAGTGTAGGTTTATTAGGTTTTTTGGTGTGCTTGTGTTGTGTGTGTGTTTTTTGGAACAGCGAATTTTTTCCTTGGGAAAAAATTTGCTGTTCTGAGGTTTTGTTGTCCTATTTCAAACTTCCAAGTTCGAACATATGGTGTTCGAAATTTTGGAAGTTCAGTTATATGACATAGACCCTATATATATATATATATAATATATATATATATATATGTGTGTGTGTGTGTGTGTGTGTGTGTGTGTGTGTGTGTGTGTGTGTGTGTGTGTGTGTATATATATATATATGTATACATATATATATATATATATATATATATATATATATATATATATATATATATATATATATATATATATATGGCTCTACTTTGATCCAGCAAATTTATGTTTCATCGAAATGTAAATTTGCTACCTCACTTTCGCAAAAGTACATTTCTTTGAAATACACTTTTGTGAAAAAACCTAAACCAAAAAAGAATAAAAACATAATTATGCAGGGGGCAAGCCCCCCTGCACCCCTCATGTGGGGGACTGTGCACCCCACCCCCCACTTTAATATTCTCACTCTGAGATTGCACTACAGTGGGGAAAAGGGACAATCCCTTATCCCCACTGTAGAACAATCTCGGCAATAGATTGCTTAGTTGCACATCAACACTAAATGATGTACAATTAACGTTACATTCCAAATGCATATTTTTATTTCTTTTCTGTATTTTTTTTTTAATTGTTATTTTTGTTTTTACACGAAAGGGCATTGTCGAAAAAAATGCACTTTTGCAAAATTTAGGTCGCAAATTTATGTTTTGATGAAACGTAAATTTGCTGGCTCAGATGGGATCCATATATATATATATATATATATATATATATATATATATATATATATGTGCTAGTTCCAGTCCGAGTCTACTGTATCTCAAAGAAGGAGGAATTCAATCCGAAATTTTGGTCATAGTATATATGTCCCTCTGACAGAGTTTTGTGACTGTTATTATTAGGTCTTGAAAATGCAACAACTCTAGCTGATATATTTATGCTTTGTTGACCATGTTAATCAGCTAGGCAATGGTCTCTTTTCAGTAGAGAATTAAGGTAGAATTCATATTGGCTAGGGGAAATTTAGCTAATGCATCATGGAAAGTCTACATGTAGTCTGCACCTTATGGTAACCTTTATGAATCCCTCTCAATATTTAAAGCTGTGAGAATATCAGTAGGAAAACTAAAATTAGGAGGAAGAAGGCGTGTCTGTTCATTCCGAACAGTGTACACTTAGTGCAGGCTTTATTGAATCTGGCCCTGCAACCAATTGAACTACTGAGATTGCTACAGTCTGTCATAAATGTAAAAGTCAGCATTATCCTTTCCATAATAAGAAAAATGTAATTGGTAAAACAGCATGAAATGAAAATCGAACTATACAGAGTGACATCTAGAAAGACTTCCGATAAGAGCGATGGATTCCTGACACAGTACTTTTCATGGACATGGAAATTTGAAGGCTTCAGGAAAACAATTCACATGTACAAGAATAAGTTCAGGAATAAAAAAAAAGTCAGAGTGACAGAAGAACAGGTACAGCATGCAGTACGATGTCAGAATATATAAACTTAGTCCTTATCTGCCAACAAATTAAAAAAAAAAAAACAGGAAGGAAACAAACAAGGTCTCTCCGCACTGAAACTTCTAATAAAAATTTACTCAACATATCTACATTTAAATGACAGCGTTGTCACTCTGGCTTCACAAGTTAAACTTAGACTATTTCATTTTTAAACATCTAACATCGAACAATAATATTCAGTCTTTTTAAACAACACTCCACTACCATCATATCAAAAGGTAATATATACAATCCTCATAAAACTGGAGCAGGAATAGCAATTGTACCTTCAAGCATGTCCAGAGCTTAGCAGATGGTGGTTTGTTTACCTCATAAAAAAATAACATTAAATTGTTTTAACTGAATTATAGTTTTAAAGGACACCGTGTCACACTACATTACCACAACTCATTACTAAGCAAATCATTCTGTGACCATTGTCATTGGTAAGGTCTGCAGCTGAAACTGCACTAGGCAATCATCCTCAGCTAATAAACTTCATTTTAGTTCTGCAGTTATGTTGCTTTTATGAACTCAGAAAAAAACATTAGACACATGTGCCCATTTTCTGGGGTGAAATCATCTGGCATATGCAGAATATATGCCAGAGGAAATAGTAGGACTCAGACTGCAGTATACAAGCAGTGTGTATTTTCTTGTATCTGTCGTGAAACATTTTTAATTTACTGATAAGCAAGTAAGGGGCATATGTCCCACAAATGTACCCCATGAATTTTTTGTTAATCTGGAAGGAACTGAGATGACCACAAGTAGCAGTTACAGGGGTATTGAAAGAAGAAGGTGTCCACAAATCCATTTGCACAAAACATTCAAGAAAATTGTACATTTATTACTATATTACAGAAGTGGCTATACCTATGCTGTTTTTACAGAAATGTTTCTATTAGAATTAAAACTACAATTAACCTAGCCTCTGACGTGAACAGGTCATTCTGGAGAGATTGATACAGCTCCCGGAGACTCTGGAGCAAGCTTCCAATTCATGTGAAACACAGCCCCTTCCTGACCTTTTTCAAATGCAGCCTAGATCAATGGATAGGTGACTGCAAATTCACTCCTGGAGTTCATAGGTTCATAGGTGTGTACTAGACTAATGGCCCTGGAGCCTTTACAAGCCTAGCCCATAGGATTACCCTGGTGTTGTGCCACCCGACCTTAGTTCCCAGTGCTTCTGTTGAGTAGAGCCACGGGAGTGATCCCCGGGATGATTTTTCTATTTCCCATCCACTCATCAAGATTTATTTATTTATTTATTTATTTAGATTTGTTGACCGGGAGTGTCTGACTGGACATAGGTCCATTTTCATCAGAGGCTCGGGGAGAAAAGCTCCAAGATTTCTCTTGAAGAGGGCCAGTGAGGTGCTCTGTTTGACATGTATGGGAAGTCTGCTGCATAGCATGGGCAGTCTCTGGGTTATGAACCTGTCCATCCAGAATGTTCTGTTGATTGTGGTAATGAGGTTGAGGTCTCTGGAGCGTGTGGTGCGAAGGGATTTCTTTAGATGTAGCATTTCTAACAGGGCTGGTTCAGACATGTCTTTGTAAGTCAAGCAGAGATTGCCTCTAAGTAGGTGATATGAGACAGAGAATAGTTGGAGTTTTTTGAGTCTGTCCATATAGGACAAGTGTCTAAGGCCTAGGATCCTCTTTGTGAGGTACTTTTGTGGCCTCTCCAGTTGTTGCATGTGTCTAGTGAGGTACATGCCAAATGGGGCATTGTACTCGATGATTGGCCTAATGAGGGAAGAGTAGAGGGAGACAATGACCTCTTTCTTCCTGGATGTAAAACCCTTAGTAATGAGATGTGCCACATAGAAGGACTTTCTGACCACAGGGGCAATGTGGTGTTCAAAAGAGAGGTTGCTGTCTACCTGTGTTCCCAGATCTCTTATAACGCCTTCAGTGTTCAGTGGACTACTATCGATGTGGTAATTCACGAGAACCTGTTTTTTCTCAAAGGAGATGATGACACATTTTTTGGCATTGACCTTAAGGCCATGGTTCTGACACAGTCATTGGTCTCAGTGAGGCCTTTCTGTAGGATGTCAATATTATTTGGGGAGTTGATAATAGCTCCCAACTTGCAACTGTCTGTGAACTTTGTCAACCAGAATCCCTTTGTGTTGGCCTGGACTTCTGAGAAGTAGATACCAAACAGGAGAGGACCCAGGACCAAACCCTGTGGGACTCCACTCATGACTGGACACCAGTCTGACTTGGAGTCAGCTACTTTCACACTGTGGGTTCTAACTGTGAGCCAATTTGCAACCCACCTAGTGATATAGGGGTTGATGCCTAGCTTATTGAGTTTTTCTATGATTCCTGAGTGGGGAATGGTATCAAAGGCCTTTTCCAGATCAGGGTAGGCTGCATGAACCACCTTACCTTCATCCACAGCTCTGGTGACTGACTCAAAGAAGTTGACCAAGTTGAGCAGGCATGATCTACCCTTCATAAAACCAAACTGTGTGGGATCCAGAGTTTAGAGATTCCCTATATCCTTGTTTATTAGGTCCATGATGATGTGTTCCATAGCTTTGCAGGCTAATGCAGCAATAGTTCCCAGGGTCTGTAGTCACTCCTTTGAGAAGAGGGATGACTGTAGCAGTGCATCATTTGGTAGGGACAAAGCCTGAGGTGAGGCTGTGATCAAACAGGGCACACAGGTGAGGTGCCAGTTCACTCTGTCGTTCATGTAGAACACAACCAGGGATATTATCTGGTCCCATAGAAGCTGTATTCTTGGCCTTCGACAGTGCTATTTTAACCTGTGCAGCAGTAATACTGGGTGCCTGGCAATCTACTGTTAATGTGATTGGTCCTTTGGAGGGGGGAGAGGGGTAAAGTTGGCAATGAATCTGTTGGCCAGTATATTGGCAATATCTGTTGGCTCAGTATAGGCGGTACCATTGTGCAGTAGCTCAGAGCAAATCTGGCTATTGCCATTGAGATTCATTTCATAACTGTAGAAGGCCTTGTAGTTGTCTTTACTATCTGCAGCAATTCTGTTTTCATAGTTAGGTTTAGCGGATATGATGAGGGACCTCAATTTTTTTTGAGGCTGATAAGGGAGTTTTTCCAGTCTTGGGACTTCACCATATAACACAACAGTTTCCTCCTTCTGTTGTAGAGTTTGTTTATGGCAGGGGACCACCAGATTAGCTTCCTTTTTTTGGAGGAGAGCATCTGGTTCTATTGGGTATGGCGAGATCCATGCATTTGTGTATGTGTTCGTACAGTGCATTGATGTATGATTCAGCGGTCATGCAACTATTCTCCATTTGCATGTGTGCCGTGAAGTTAAGCCACCTCTGTTTTTAGGAGCCTAAAGTTAGCTTTGGAGATGTTTTTCATGGTGGTTACCTTTGTGGGGGTGGGAGGGATGTAGATTTCCAAGGTGATTAGTTTGTGGTTGGATCTAACCAGAGAAGAGTTGACTATTGGTGTAGAGCAACAGTTGCTCATGTTAGTAATGACCGGGTCAAGGATGTTGCCACCTCTAGTGGGGGTAAAAATGAGCTGGTCCAGGGCACTGGAATTAATGAATTCCAGGAAACGTTGGGCAAATGTATTGGTACATGAGTAGTTTTCCCAGTTAAGGAAGGGGTAGTTGAAGTCGCCCAGTATGAGAGTGTTAGGTTGAACCCTAATATTCTCCAGGGTGCTTAGGAACATGGAGTGTGAGTCTTGGGCCATGGTTGGGGACCTATAACAGGCTATGACCTGAATCGCTGTCTTACCCAATTGTAGCTGCACCTGAAGTATCTCTGATGCGTTATGTTGGGCTACAAGTTTGGAGGTGTGCGCATCCTTTATGAATATGGAAACACCACCGCCTTTAGAGCTTCAGTCCAAGTTCTGGGGCTGAAAGGTGTGGAATGAGTTATAGCCTGGTAGTGCAGGGGTACTTTCTGCTGCCTTAAACCAAGTCTATGTTACAGCATAAATGTTGATGTTCTCCATTTTAAGGAGTGCTTTGAGCAAGTACATTTTGAGATTTAGACTTCTAGCGTTCAGCAGCATGACCCTCAGATTGCATTTGTTTGTAGCTGTTATGGTGGTAATTTGGTCTTTGGAACACCACCTAAAAAGGCATTATAGGGGTGGCATGAGCTTTGGCCAGTATTCGGAAGCCCAGGGATGACAGATGCCGGCCATCTCTAGCAAAGCATCTAGGTCTGTCAGTCATGTCATCCCAGGCAGACAGATAATGGATCTCCTTAGAATGACATCAGAAATTTAGACAATTGTTGAAATCAATCATTTTCTGCTTGTAATGTGGTATCATTCTGGGTGATGTTACAATGCCGCTCAGGGCTAGGGTCATACCTGCCTGGGCTACATAATCCATGAGATCCTCCTTGTTTCTTTCCACGTGGTCCAGGGAGGTACATCTCAGGTCATTCACACCCACATGTACCATGACTGAGTCACATTTGTACCTGTTGTGGAGGGATCTGAGTGTGTGCGTTATGTGGCAGATCCTGTAACCTGACAGGCAGCTGACTGTTACTTTCTCCTTATTCAACCTAGTGAGTGGGACATCAGTGTGCCTTACTATCAAGTCACCTATGACTAGCATGTTGGGCATGCTGTTTTGCCTTAGGGGGTTTGGTTGCATGGCACACTGTTTAGGAGAGTTATGTGTCTCGTGATTAGTGTTGTGTTGTGGTGGTCGAGTGCATTTCTGCTTTGGAGGTCTCAGCTGTTTGGGTAGATTTTTATTGAGAGCCTCAGCAAAGGTGGGTGTGTGGTTTGTGTTTTTATGTGAAGGCAGTGCTGGTATGTGTTCTGGAGGGCTATGTGTTCCATGTGGTGTGGTGCAAGTGTTGACCTTCTCCTCTTGACCAGCTATTCTAGTCTTGGTTGGAGAGTACGTGGCTTCCAGTTTGGATATATAAGTGCATCTCTCACAAGTCTGAGTGTTGGGAGGTAAGAAGAGAGGGTTGTCGGTGTACATGAGGCAGTTGCTACATTGCTAGAAGGCTTCCCTCCAACACAGAAAGGCTTGGGGGACTCAGAAGCTTACATACAGTCCTGGATACAGCATATCTGTATCTGGACTAGACTAGTTACAGGAAAGGTGGGAAAAGTGCAAATGCGGGCTTTTAGACCAGAAAGTTGAAAGAGATGGAAAACTGCTCAAATGGCCAAAAACTACAATTTCTAGGCCAGAGACCACTCCTCTTATGGTAGATAGGCTACCAAGTGCTTACCACTCCCACTGACAAGGTGGAAGGCTTCTCTCCAACACAGAAATGTTTGGGGGGCTCATAAGCTTACAAACAGTCCTGGATACAGCAAATCTGTCTCTGGACTAGACTAGTTATAGGAAAGGTGGGAAACAAGCGCAAATGCGGGCTTCTAAATCAGAAAGTTGAAAGAGATGAAAAAAATTCCCAAAAGGCCAATGAACTTCAATTTCTGGGCCAGAAACCACTCCTGTTGTAGTAGATAGGTTACCTAGTGCTTACCACTCCCATGTCCTTCCTAGACAAAAGAAGTCAGCATTAACATTTACCTCTGCAAACTTCACTCACCTAACCAACGATAATTGGGGCATCTCAGGATAAATATGGCTGGGCTTGTAGGGCTTTAGGGCCATTAGCCTAGTAACCTTCTATGAACCTATGAAACTATAGTGTGAAGTAGAATTTCATATACAAAAACATTAAAATTTGGAGTATTGTAAAATGAGCAGTTAGTACCAGTCACTGTTCATTTAGCTGCATGAAATGAGAGCTTGTTATATCAATTGTAAATATCCAAGGAAGGCACACTATATTTAGCTCATTAGAACCTGCTCACATCATATTCACACGTTTTAAAATAACCAGTAAATAGTCACCATTATGAATGTCAGTCTTAAAATGGGTAACTGCTATGCTTTTGGTTCTATAATATACTGTTGTATATTTAACAATGGCACGGATGGTGCAGAGTTCAAAATAAAGATGAGAGGTGAATCCAGCAGATATTTTGTTAAGAAAGTGGGAAGAGGCACAGCATGAAGAGTCTACCTGAAAAGATCAAAAACCCACATACCCAAAATGATAACAGCAAGATGACAACACCAAATCTTCATTAAAACGACTCTTCACATAACTGACAATTTACCCAGGGAAAGGAGGCAGTCAGCCAGCATTTTGAAGTTTGCCCTTTTCTCCACTATAGTGTGATCTTGGAGTTGGTATAATTAGTTGGAGGTGTGGGGGCAACCCCCCGACTTGTCTGGGTTCAAAGTGCTTCCGTGTGGTTTCTTGTGCTTGTTGGCTGACCAGTTACTTTTCCTTGATAAATTATTGGTGCCGTGTGGAGTTGGTTAAGTGATGATTCGGTATTTTCATCTCAGCGTTATCTTTTTAGGGTATGTAAGTTTTCAATCTTTTCAATAGACCCAGCATATGTGGTGCAAAGGGGGCAGTCACCCCAGACATATAGTCATAGGTGGCATAATCAGAATATCCTAATCAGTCTTCAGTGCATTACTAGTGTGCATAAACACGTTAGTATTGCACTTTTGAACAGAACTGCTGAGTGTGTACCATGAACTGTAGCAGCAGCTTTGTAGTAAGCAGTTTGCTACAGTTTAAAATGAGAGAAAACTTTTTGCTCTTCAATTTAATCTTGAAGGAGGTACCAGATGGAGGAATAATTAGCTACACCACTGGAGGTGGGTTTAGCAAAGTTGTCAAAATATGACTTGTATGTTGGTCATCCTGCACCATTGAAAATAGAATTTGTATCTTGTTCATGAGAAACTCTGGGGTATAATGCCAGGTAGGCGCATTTCTTTTGTTTTCTTACATAGAAATAGCATAAGAAAAGCCTTTTACCATTACCAAAGTTTGTATCTACTGGGATTCACATAAAGGGGGAATGAAATATTTCCTCCATGCTTGTAGCACTAGGTTCAGGTCTGGATTGGATTAATACACTTACCACCCCACCTTCCCCTGCTTCTTACCCAATGAATCCCCTTCTTCTGTTATCAAACAGTTCATTCCTCTCTCTATTCATCTCTTTCTTTCCCTGTAGCTCTCTCTCTCTCTCTCTCTCTGACTGTGAGACAGGTATCATTCATCACCAGCCCACCTAAGAGCCCTACAACTCATTTCCTCCCTGAATCCTGAGCCTCATCAATCCATTCATAACCCAGAGAAAAGAAGTTGGGGCATTTGGGAGTTTGCTGTTCATTTATGTATTTGTTTTCAAAAGGGAGAGAACACTGATCACAGTAGATCATTTTTATATTCAGCCCATGGTCAATAGTAGACAGCTGTAGCAGACAAAATGTAAGCAATGCAGTACTAATTCTCACATGTTTTGTTGCCAGCCTAAGTTAATGATCACACAGCACTTTTTTACAATATGTACCCCTCTCAAAGAGAAAGTGCAGAATGGCAAAGGAGTAGACTAGAAGGATGTGTGTTGGATAAAGAATGGTGGACATCAGTGCAAGATGAGCTGGCCAGTCTTCCAGATCCAGCAAACTCACATGTCACTCGCTGGAACTCAAAAATTCCTATGGCCACTCTCTCTCCTAGACATGCAGAAAAATAGAGATCATTTCAGCTCACTGAAATACAGTTAGTTCAAGTACTTTTGCAGATTGCCTTGTTTGCAGTGATTTTTCTAACTTATACTATGTAGCTAGTCAGCCATGCCTTGGATATATATAGATATATAGATCTATAAATATATATATATAGATATACACATGAAGCTATGCAGCTGTGTTACATGCAAATGAAGCAGTCTGGCGGAGAGGCATACGCTAATTTGCTAAGTGCATTTTCCCCCATAAGCACCTAAATCAAGACCTCTATGCACTGTGTAATTCATGAAACTGTTAGCATGTATAGAGTAGCACAGCCAGCCCACACCCTCATGGTAGTTAACATGGTCAAAAGGTCATGCCAAGCCATCATATCGGAGATAGGTACTGGGGATTTAAGTGTTAAGGTAGGGTAGGGGTGTGTGTGAGTGACTGCATTCCAGGGACTGCATGTGTAAGTGCATATGCTTGTTTGATAAAGTAAGGAGGGTAGTGTGCATGTGTGTGTGTGTGTGTGTGTGTGTGTGTGTGTGTGTGTGTGTGTGTGTGTGTGTGTGTGTGTGTGTGTGTGTGTGTGTGTGTGTGTGTGTGTGTGTGTGTGTGTGTGTGTGTGTGTGTGTATGTGTGTGTGTGTGTGTGTGTGTGTGTGTGTGTGTGTGTGTGTGTGTGTGTGCATATGCTGTGCAATGTGTGTGCATGTGTGTGTGTGTCTGTGTGAGTGTGTGTGTGTGTGTGTGTGTGTGTGTGTGTGTGTGTGTGTGTGTGTGTGTGTGTGTGTGTGTGTGAATGGATGAGTGTTTGACTGGGTGTGTAGGACACTGTGTGTGTGTGTGTGTGTGTGTGTGTGTGTGTGTGTGTGTGTGTGTGTGTGTGTGTGTGTGTGTGTGTGAATCCCTGAGAGTGTGACTGGGTATGTAGGACACTGTGAGTTTGTGTGAGTGCGTGGTGTGATGTGTATGTGTATATGAATGTGAAATGAGGTGGCTGTCATACCTCCACACATCCCTAGGCTAATGAACAAAATTTACAACACTAGGTGGAGAGAATCACTAGTTATCAGGGAATAGTACATAAGACTTGTGCCATAAAGGCACTCAAACTAGTATGGGATTTAGGAGTGGGGGAAACACTGGACACCAAGAATTATTTATAAAACTTATGCCATAAAGACACTTAAACCAGTATGAAGATCAGGGTGTGCTAGGAACACTTGAGACAGTGGATTATTTCATAAGACTTGTATCATAATGGCACTTAAGCCAGTATGGGGATAGGAGGGAGGGGGAACACTAGGCACCAGGAATTATTTTGTGAATCTTGACTCCATAACAAAATTTAAACCAGTATGAGGAACAGGGAGGGGGAACACTAGATACCAGTGACAGGACATACAGGCAATTTGGGGAGAGAGACATCAGGGAGAGACAATTTGATAATAGGTATGGGAACCGTGGTGTGATTGAGTGTGTGTGTGTGTGTGTGTGTGTGTGTGTGTGTGTGTGTGTGTGTGTGTGTGTGTGTGTGTGTGTGTGTGTGTGTGTGTGTGTGTGTGTGTGTGTGTGTGTGTGTGTGTGTGCTAATGCATGCATGTGCATTTGTGTGTGTGTGTGTGTGTGTGTGTGTGTGTGTGTGTGTGTGTGTGTGTGTGTGTGTGTGTGTGTGTGTGAGTGTGTGTGTGTGTGTGCCTGCATGTGTTTGTGTGTGTGTGAGAGAGACTAAGAGGGGAGGGATGCATATAACTGCATGATACAGAAACCTCAGTTAACTACCATAGGAAGTACTAATCTGCACTTTGTTGTAATTAACTGTGATCCAGAGACATGAAAATGAGATGATAATGAGATCTTTCTTCTTCACAGCTTACATCCCTGAATCACAACATACCTCATAGCTGGAGCAGAGCCATTGCAATGTGAGCTGTACAGCTCATGTTGGACACATTAAAGAATCCCCAAATAACTTTTTTCCTGTCTGTTTGTAAAGATGTGTATGATATAAAAAAGCTCTTAATGAAAGATATGTTTGAATGTGGGGATAGAAATTAAATATTATAGACAGAAGGATGGAGCATGTTCAAACTATAATAAATGTTAACAGAAGAGGGAACTGTAAGATATTGGTGACAACTGAAGACCTGTTTATTTTTTCCTGCAGAGAAGTAAGGCAGGTAGTACTAGACTCTGAAAAAAAGAAGATGCAGGCAATGTGGCAAAAGTGGACATTCAGAAAAAAGTTGTGTACCAAAATGTAGGAAGTGCAATATCTTCAGGCACTTTTGGTTTGATTGTGCTATCTACAGGATGAAAGAATAACTGCAGAAAACAATGGAAATAATATTAAATAAGATAATAAAGACGCTGATAAAGGAAAACACAGAGCAGCAGAACAGGCAATACATCGGGATGAAATTAAGTTAAATATTGGTAAAACCATTATTCTAGAAGAGAACAGGAATGAAGTACTGGGAAGTAACAGAGAAAACGGGATGAGAAGTTAGAAGAACAACAACAAAATAATGAAAAGTCAGTAGGAGGAAGGAGAGGGTGAAAAAGTAAAAACTGGTGGAAGAGCAAAGGAAAGGATGGTGTAAACATAAGTGTTAGTGTAAATAGTGTAAGAAATTACAGCAGAGGACTAAAGGTTATTGAATGGTATGAAGGTGAAGGCATAAATGATGTGTTTATTAGATACAAGCCGTGTTAAATAAAACACAAGTCTGAGACTTTGGGGAAAGAATATTGTATGGTAGGAAATGAGGAATAACCTGATACAGAGATTTTGGTAAAAAATGAAGAAATCAAAATACTAAATGTTGCAATACTAGTACCAGGTGGGATTCTGATGTGTGTTATAAGAAAAGGAGATAGATATGTAAGATTATTTGTTATTTATGTATACACAAATGTGGCATACAGGAAAATATGCTTTGGTTAGTTTGTTTGTTGTTATGATGAGACATTAACTGATTTAAGCAAGTAAAAGGGGAAAGTAACACGAGACATGGAAGTACTGAATGAAACTAGGAAGTGTGGGGGGCTATAGGTAGGAAAAATGATAGTGGACTCATGAGAGAGGGATATTTAAAAAAGATATAGATTATGTAATTAGTTCTAATGAAATGGAAGAAGTAGAAGATATGGGCATTGCAGACACTTCTAATCATGGATCTGTGTAGGCAAGAATAAGTGAAAATAAAATAATAAAGAAGGAAATTGAAAAAAGGTTAATTGGTAAAGGTTGTAAGACAGAAGGAATGAAGCTGAAGCCAGCGAGTAAGAAATTATGGGAAGAAAATATGATAATGCGAGAATGTTGTGAAAATGTGTCTGTACAGTGGGTAGTAACTATAGGAAAGCATTTTAATGGTAAAAAAAGTGAATAAAAAATAAAAATAAAAATGAATATAAAGAAACAGTTGAAGAACTTCAGGTATAAATTGATTAGAAAAACAGAATAATAAAGACAGAAAGAAAGTTGCAGGACATAAGCAGAGTCAACATTAAAAATGTATGATTTAGGCAAACATTTTACTTAAAAGGTAAGAAAGTGGAGGTGTCACCTTATTTATGAAAACAAGTGAATAAAAATAAGGGAAATGGATGCAATATATAATGAAGAGGATGGTGTAAGATATAACCAAAAAGAAATAGTAGAAGTAGTTGAAAAATTTGCAGATAAAAAGTATGAAAAGGAAGTTTAGAAAAAGGGGGGATCCATCTTGGATCACGGGAACTACCACCTCATCAGTCTGACGAGCGTGATCTGCAAGGCCATGGAACGTATTATGATGGAACTTATAAACAAAGATATTGGCAACCTTCAAACACTGGACCCCATGCAGTTTGGGTTCATGAAGGGCCGATCTTGTCTCCTGAACCTGATTGACTTCTTTGAATTAGACTCCAGAGCCATGGACAAGGGTAAGGTGGTCCACACAGCCTATCTGGACCTTGCCAAGGCTTTTGGCACCATCCCCTATTCTGGAATCATAGATAAATTTACTAAGCTGGGCATTAATCCCTACATCACTCGATGGGTTGCCAACTGGCTTACTGACAGAACCCACACTGTAAAAGTAGCCGACTCTAAATCCAGCTCCAGACAAGTGACAAGTGGAGTACCTCAGGGTTCAGTCCTGGGACCGCTCTTGTTTGGCATCTACTTCTCTGAAGTACAGGCCAACACTTAGGGACTCTAGCTAACAAAGTTCACAGATGACTGCAAACTGGGAGCCATTATTGAATCCCCAAATGATATAGATATTCTACAAAAGGGCCTTACAGAAACAGATGCTTGATTCCAGAGCCATGGGCTCAAGCTCAATGCCAAGAAATGTGTAGTTTTCCCCTTTGGGAAAAAACATGTACCCGTGAATTACCACATAAGTGGCAATACACTAAACACCAAAAGTGCGATAAGAGACTTAGGGACACAGGTGGACAGTGGTCTCACCTTCAATAACCACAATGCCACAACAGTCAGGTAATTATTCTATGTTGCACAGCTCATCACTAAGGGCTTTTCATCCAGAAAAATGGAGGCCATTGTCCCACTGTACTCATCCCTCATTAGACCCATTATAAAATATAACGTGCCATTTGGTATGTACCTCTTAAGATATCTGCAACAACTGGAAAGGTCACATAAATACCTCACTAATAGAATCACAGGCCTAAAGCAGATGCTCTATGCTGACCATCTAAAAAAACTCCACCTATACTCTGTCGCATATCGTCCACTCACAGGTGATCTCTTCTTAACATACAAGGCCATGTCAAACCCAGAGCTGTTGGACATGCTACACTTAAAGAAATCCCAATCCTCAGAGACACACACTCCAGGGATCTAAACCTTGTCATCACAATGACCAAAACATGCTGGAGGGATAGGTTCCTGACCCAGAGACTCCCCAGACTCTGGCATAGACTGCCCATACATGTCAATCAGAGCGCCTCTTTGGCCCTCTTCAAATGGAACCTTGATGATTGGATGGGAGATAGGAAATTCACCCCAGGGATCATGTCAGTCGCCCTGCTAGACAGGGGTCCAGAGAAGTAAATAGTGTGGAAAGAAATAGCCAGGGAATTGTTATGGCCAGGCTTGTATAGGCCCTAGGGCCAATAGCCTAGTACCAACATATGAACCTATGGAATGGTGTGTTAAAAATTATCTGAAGGTATTATGGCAGAACTGGAAAAAGAGACTACTATGGAAGAAATGCAGGAAATAATAAAATAAGGGAGAACAAAGTCAGCACTAGGATTACACATACTATGTGATGAGTATAGCAAGTAAATGGAAATGGAAGAAAGTGTGTTTTTTTCTGTAAAGTAGTAAATAAATGGTTCAATAAAGGGATAGGGCAGGAAGACTGCCATGGACTGATACACCTTATATGAAAAAAATGAAAGGAAAGAAAAAATTGGAGAGCTATAACTTTAGGGAATATTGTTTATAAAGTATTTATGAGAATAAAGAAAAAAGATGAAAAAAGATGCAAAAAGTGTTGAACAAATAATAGGAAATGGTGTGTTCGGTATAAAAGAGAGAGAAATAAAGGAAGGATTAACAATAGTTCATGAAATAAATATGATTTTGAGAGAAAGGTGAGGTGAGATGGGTTATCTGTGAAGTAGAGAAAGCATTTTATAAGTCATGAGGCAATGAGGAAAATTATTGAAGTATATGGAATAAATAAAATAACAGTGGAACTACAGAAATTGTTATAAAATTTTGGGTCTATATTATATAGTCAATCTTTCAAAACTTCGAATCCCATATGTTCGATAACATATGATCGAAGTTTAAAAGTTTGAATATATAATAAAAAAAAAAAAACTTACCTTAATGTTGCAGGCAGGGGTGCAAGCCCCCCTGCACCCCTCATGTGGGGGGCTGTGCACCCCACACCCCCCTACTTAAATATACCAACTCCGAGATCGCACTTCAGTGCAGAAAAGGGAAATTCTCCCATTCTGCACCGAATGGCGCCGTTACGTTTAACCTTTGAATTCTTGAAATGTCGATCATTTTGTGTCGACCATATGACATTCGACATTTCAAGCATTCATAGTTATAATAGGAACCTGAAAATTCATGGGTGAAAGTAATGGTAAATGGACCAATGGGAAAAGAGATCAGGCTAAGAAGCAGAGTGCCCTTAAGTATGTGTATTTTTGTATTAGTAATGAATGCAATTAGTCATATATTTATGTCAAAAATAAATAATCTTTTTTTGGAAAAAGGAGAAGGAAACTGAAATACTAATATGTCTGTCTTATGCAGATGGCAAATTATTGTAGGAAAAAATAGAGGATGAAAGAATGAAAATGTTATGAGAATTGATCAGTTATTAAAACATTGATTTAAGATTGAATAAAGGAAAAATAGGTTTGGTGAAATAAAGAAGATGCATGGAATTTATTATGACAGGAAGGGCATTAATATACAACGGGTCACTGTTGGGTCATATGAAAATATAGTGAATCAGTAGAAAGTGAAATAAAAAAAATACTGGCTGGTGGAACAAGTTTTAATTTACCATATAATAAAACTGTATATATGTTAAATACATGCATATGTTTGAGTAAATTTGCTTACTTTGGGGGACATGATACATTTTCAGAAAAATGGAAAAGAAAGTGATTCAGTTTTGTATGGGGTTCAATAATGAATCCTATTAAAACTGAAATAATATACAATATGGAAGAAGAAAAGGCTAGGTCTAAAAAAAAATCCTGTTTTTAAGTGGCCACTGATAATGTGAATAATCTATAATAATGTGCGACTAATGTGTAAATAATGTATGTACAACAACCACTGCTGCTTTTCCAGTAAGATCCATAGGGATCTTTTGCATCCAGCTGAGCTACCACAAACTCAAGCAGATCAGGTGGTCTCTTCAATGAATGGGGCAACCAGGAGTGTAGCCCTGCCCCCCCCCAATGTATGCTGTGCTGTAATGTTGTATTGTAAAACCCACAGCCTCCTGATCATTCATCTCCAAAGGTGAGTATGTTACCTGTTGAGACACTTTCATTATATAGTTAAAATCAGTAAATTATTATACTTTACTGATTCATTTATATTATTGTTATATTTGTTATACTGGAAGTAGTTATCAGTCTTTGTATGTAGTAATGTATTCCCCAGATATGATGTTAAGGTGGTGTTAACATTTGTTATCTAAGCTGTTTCATTTTGTAGTGTTTATTGACAGCGTCTGAGATCTGAAAACTTCAAAAATTTTCTGTGCTTATCTTGTCTGATAATATACAGTATTACACCTATTTCAGGTTCCATGTCACTTTATAATGTACTCTTGCTGTGTTAAATAAAGTTTCTTCAAAGTAATTTTCATGTGGCCATTTATATATCAAAAGAAGAAATCCCAGTATGTGTCACTCATCAGTGCTGCTTCTTCTGACTGCTATTTTACTTCTCTGTTTCTGTTGTCATTGTTTTAGAATCACAGGGCAAATGTTCGAAATGCCATGGAGCTGGAAGAGCTGAAATATACAATTCCTCTCCAGACAGATCAATATATACGTGAATGAAATTTCAGAAAGCCAAAACCCATATGGCTGAGACCATATGTTCAACTTTTGAAATTTCGAACATGTTGTTGTATCTTTCGGCTTTTCCAGGTTAGGGGTCGCCACAGCAGAACTCCGGTCCGCTAATGATTGGCAGTAGATTTTTATGTAACGAGTTGCCAGCCCTGATGCACAACCTTCATTGAAGGTACGCCCATTCAGGCATGTCTCCACACAGAAGACGCTTTAGCTGAGAATTGAACAGGACAACGTCTTACTGTGAGACAACAACACTACCGCAGCACCACCACCACTGCAAAAAAAAAAGAAAAACTTACCTACACATTGCTAGCAGCATGGAAAGCCGCCCTGCACCCACCACACCCTCTGCAATTTAAATATACAAACTCCGAGATCGCACTACATTGTGGAAGATAGGAATCTTCCCATTCCACACTATATGGAGATGCCTGTTCTGCATGATCGAACTTTCAAAAGTCGATCATATGGTCTCGGCCATATGGGAATCGGCTTTCTGAAATTTTGATTATGTGTAGGGGACCCATATATATATATATATATATATATATATATATATATATATATATATATATATATATATATATATATATATCAGCTAAGGGATGTGCAGAGTTTGACCCTCATCCCTCATATGGGGGGGGGGGGGGTACAAGGAGGCTTGCACCCTCCCAGAAGAAGTTTTAAGGAGAAGAACAATTTTCAAGATTCACTCATCTCCTGTGTTTTTAGTCTTTTTTTCCCAGATTGTCAACACTCAACATTTTGAGTACTGAGATTTCAAAAGGGAGCCCTCAAAATGGCATGCTTTGTAATGTGTTAAATACAGACTGCTGCCTTAACAAAATGGAGACTTTTTGTACTGCACTTCATGTCACTCACACTGCGGTGGTGGTGCTGCGGTAGCGTTGTCACCTCACAGTAAGACGTTGTCCTGTTTGATTCTCAGCTAAAGCATCTTCTGTGTGGAGACATGAATGAATGGGCGTACCTTTGTTGAAGGTTGTGCGTCAGAGCAAAAGTTCTTCTTAGATTCCATAAACAAAAGCAACTTGGAACAGATTATCAACAAGTCCATTGAAGGGCATAATGTTCTTGATCTAAACATTATGACTATAGCTTCTTCATTTACTATTCATCCGGTATCTCCGTCACTAAACGCATTACATCCGAGTGACACCTCCAGGTGCATCTAAAGTTAACTCCTACTGACACCTCTAGGCGTCAAATATTGCTTGTTCATATTTGCATCAGTAATTTCAAAATCATGCTATGTGCAAGGTTTTAAAAAAATTCATCTTAAAGCTTACATAATGGCAAACTCAACTGCATTAATATTTGGCCTCTATCTAGTGCAGGTAAAGAAATATTAACTGTTGGTTTTATGATATTAATTTATATAGATATAATTTTCACATTTTTCTAAATATCTCAACAACCTAGTAACACAGGCAGAACTCCTTAGCCTCATATGAAAGCTTTCAGCTAGATGAAGAAAATGCTGCTGATAGTATGTGTGTAACTTGAGTGAGCAAGTGAAAGTTGTTTACAAAATGTTACAAACGTAAGAGTTACTGTGTTTACTCTGACTTATAACATTCAGTTTAAGACCTAGAACCTAAAGAATACTACTGCTATAAAAATAGCTCATGCTGAAGGGTATGCCATTATTTTCTTTCATAACCTCTACTGTTCCAGAGATATGAACATTTGTTTGAAATATGAGGATGTAATTTGATTCTGTGAAAAGCCCATTGAAAGTTACAGTGCAAAACTTCCTGAGCTCCATTGGAGTGAAAGAGTTAAGCAGATCATAAACAAGTGACCTTCATCACTGAACATCTAAACCCAATGATACCAATATCACTGAAATGAAAGGTGTCAGACATATATAAACGTCATCAAATTTTATGATGAAGTTTCAAGATTCACTTGTTCCAGCATAATCCAAGACATCACCTCAGCAGAGAATTACACAAAAGAGTTCAATTTTTACTTAGATCAGCATCAGAAGCCAAGAAGAACTGCAAGTCCTTCTTTAGTTAAGTTTGGAAACTGAGAAGTATCATCCAACATTGCTCAGAACTTACTAAGGATGGCACCACCTGTTGTGACCCAGTACACATTGCCAGCATACTAGCTAACAATTTCTGTGCCAGCATCACTCCAGAAATGAATATTCAGTGCCCACTTATCCTTGAAACTGTCAGCCCCCCATCATCAGAAAAGATCATGTACTCAAAGTTCTCTCAAATACACTAAATATACTTCCCTCATGAGACCTGATAATATACCTGACTGTTTAATAAACAATACCCAGCAACCCTTGGTAGAGCCACTCCATAAACTGTTTAACCAGAGTTTAGCAACTGGCTTCATCCTTGAGGTTTGGCACACAACAGCAGTGATGATACTCCATAAGAGTAGCCCCACCACTGACTCCAGGAATTATAGGCCCACTGACCTAGTTAACTATGACATTAAAAATCTCATCAGGCTAGATCCACAGCAGTTTGGCTTTATGAAGGGTAGATCCTATATAGGAAATCTGGTTAACTTCCTAAAAGAGTAACACAAGCTGTAGATAGTGACCATGCTGTACACATGGCATATCTCAACCTGGCCAAGACCTTTGGAATTATACCCCATTTTAGTATAGTGAGTAAGGTCAGTGCTTTGCATACAGATCCCTATGTGGTAAGATGGAGTGCAAACTGGCTAAAGGACAGAATCCATTTAGTGCAGTAGTAGGTGTCTCATCAAAGAACATGATGAAGATAACCAGTAATGGTCCTCTGGACTCCATGCTGGGATCCATTTAGTTTTGCATACACTTTTCCAATGTCCAGATCTCAAACCAAAACCTCTAGCTAACCAGGGTTGCAGACAATTGCAAACTAGAAGTCATTGTTAAGCCACCCTCTGACACCCAAATCCTGCAATAAGAACTTAACAATTTTGAAAACCTGCTCTGCTAACAATGGGCTTGAAGTGAATGCTAAAAAGTGTAATATTTTTCACATCACTATTCCTCCCCTCAATGTATAGCATACACAATACCCCACTCCAGAATGCAGATGTTGTTAGAAACCTTTGTAGTTGGGTTAATAATTCCCTCTACTCTGATCATCACATAACAACAATGGTCAATAAGTCATTCTACTTAGTGCAGCTGAATATAATGAAGATGTATCTTCTTGATCCGAAGAGATCATTGTCCCATATATTTAGCATTGACTAGGATATTATTGAATGTTTATTTATTTAACATTTGTTGATCAGTAAAATCCAACTAGGACAGAGCCAATTTTCAGCAGAGGCCCAAAGAGAAATGCTACAAACACATGTCTTTGGAATGTGGGAGGAAAGCAGAGAACCCAGAGGAAATCCACCCAAACACAGGGAGGACATACAGACTCCACACAGAAGGCACCCTGGCTGAGAATCGAACTGGAGAACCTTTCGCTGTGAGGCGACAACATTAACTGTTGCACCAATGCGCCACCACAATGTAATGTTCCCTTTGGGATGTACCTTACTAGACATACAAAACAACCAGAAAGGCCCCAGAGGTTCCTAAGAAGTTCACTGGCTTACAAATCATAAACTACCAGAAAAGACTGGAAGCACTGTCCCTTTTTTCGGTGTCTTAAGGATTCATGAAGGAAGAGCTACACCTTGCCTCCCATCCCATTATGGACCCTGTATTTTTTGTATCTCAACAAAATGAATAGCTCCGCAAATTCCCAGAACAAGAGATCTTAATCTTCACCAGCAGATAAATAAAACAAGGAGGAGAGAACATCATTACACAGTGCCTTCCCCATCTTTGGAATAGACTCCCACTACAAATTAAGCAGTGTGAGATATTATGTTCATTCAAACAGGAAGTGGATAATTGGATGGGTTTTCACAAATTCACCCTTGACTTTACTGACCTGACTATCCTTGGCCTGAGAGGGTGTACTGGCAAAGTGTAAATGGTCACAAGACTCAATAGCCTAGTATTTCCTATGAGAGACAGTGTATAAAAGATCAAGCTTCATATGGGCTGTAAAGATTGGCGAATGCTTCCAGGTGTTAGATGGACAAGCTACAGCTCTGCACACATGACACGTGATATGTGACAATGACAAGAGTAATGTTTTGTAAAGGTGTACAATTTTAAAAATGCACAGATTATTGTTATTGTGTGATCACATGGAAAAAATTATATTCGTCATAAAAATGTGATTTTCCATAACAATGTTCTGTGCACAACTGCAGTATGCATTACACTGTAATGACTGATGTTTGGATGCTTTAGCCATTACTTCATATATGATACCACCCATTTACAAAACTCACGTCAGCTAAATGCACTGTGTGTGTGTGTGTGTGTGTGTGTGTGTGTGTGTGTGTGTGTGTGTGTGTGTGTGTGTGTGTGTGTGTGTGTGTGTGCATGTGTGTGTTCAATTTAGCAATGAACACTGATAAAAGATTAGACAAAAATGTATACCCCAAACATAGATATTTTTATCACCAAACTGTTCATGTTATAGGATCACAGAAAATACAAGGAAATTGAGTCACAAGTCCAATGATGCCTTGACAACACCCAGCCTCATGCTGACTATCCCTCAGCTTTGCCCCCAACACTAAGCCTGTCCCCAACCCTAACTGTACACCTTGCCTTAAAAAAAGACTTCCACTAACACTACCATGACACAAGACAAACTCAGACCAAGACACACTACCAACATTTTTCCATCACTTACCTAACCTCTATGCTAATCCACACAAGCTCGCACAAACACACATACAAAAGCTATGCCCTTACCTAAACCTAACTTTAAAAGTAAACCCAAACATCTTCACATACACACCCACCCCATTTTTAAATGTGTACACAATAATTATTGGACCACATTTAAATATGTTATTGGCATTTAAAGATATGGAGTTGTGTGGGGTATTTGAATTCAGGAACCCAGATTAGTATCATACGTTTTGGGACTGTTCCTGGGTACAAAAAGTGTGATGTGTAATACTTTTAGCAGTTATTACTATCCTGCTGCAGTGAAAATATTGATTTTATTTGTCTGGTAACTTTTTATATCTTAAACTATGGAGGATATATACTATATCATTGTGAAAATCCCAGATCTCCTTTTGCAAGCTGATTGGACATCCTTCAGCATCAGATATGCAAAACTGTTGACTGACTCTAAAGTTTTGATGCAACTCAGTCACTAAACGTCAGTTATTTAAATTTATTTGCCATCCCACTGTATTCCATAAAGCAGGAATAGTGAGTGCGCACCCCCTTCCAGTTTATCTTGCTCCTTTAAATCAGTGGCTCCCCACTTAGATTGCTAAAGCTTGAGTTACACCCTCTTTCACATCTTAACTGCTTAGTTCACATCGCAACTCTTAGAATATTAACCCATTTTTCCATCTTACCTTTAAAATCTGCAAAATAGAGTCCAAGACCACCAAGTAATGGACAGCCCACATTCTTTTTCAGTAGTCATCTTGGGATTATTGCTTCTGTTTTGTTCATAAGAGAATAAGCATAGAGCATTGATTCCTGACTGTCTCTGATTGGGCGGTGTTTGTCTGTGTGGGATCTTACTGATTGGTCTGGTTGCATTTCAAGGCATCTAACAGCACATGTCTACAACAAGCCTACAGATCTCTGTATCATCTAGGGAAAAGACTGTTGATCACCAAAACGCCTGTGGTCTGCTGCTCATCTTGAGATTGGTGCTACTGTTTTACTTCTGGTGAGAGAAGAAACAAAAGGGCATTGTATCCCAGCAGCATGAAGCTGTGGTGAGAGCAGCCCTAGTAATAGCCAGACATTAGCTGGGCAGGCAGATCCTCTCTTTTCATCATTCATGACAATGCTAATTCTTTCTTTCTTTTCATGGTGCGGTGGTGCAAAATTTTGCGTTGTCACTTTACAGCAAGAGGTTCTCTGGTTTGATTCTCGGCTGGGGTGCCTTCTGTATGGAGTCTGCATGTTCTCCCTATGTTCATGTGGGTTTCCTCTGGGTGCTCTGGTTTCCTCCCATGTTACAAAGACATGCATTTTGAACATTTCTCCCTGGACCTCCACTGAAAATTTGCTCGTTCTAAGTCAAAATTTCCTGGTAAAAAAATGTTAAATAAATAAGTATTGCTTGATTAGCTGCTATCTAACCTAACTAACCTAATGTCACAGTATCTTCCGAAATACTTAATCCATAAATCAAGGTCTACTTTAGTAGCTTCCCCTCAAGTGTTTGGCAGTGCCCTATATAGGTTTACTATTAGAATTTCGAAGAGAACTCCGTCAACTGTACTGTTGTCGAACATGGAGGTTCGAAAATGGTAATATTGAAGACCAAAAACCAACCTAGGAACGGGCTTTAACATGGATCGAGATAGGGGAGAGGTTTGTAGTTCGGAATAACACTGAACACCTATCTCGACCCATGTTAAAACCGTTGCTAGGTCGGTTTTTGGTCTTCGATATTACCGTTTTAGAGCTTCCGTGTTCGGCAACAGTACAGTCGATGGAGTTTGCTTCTAAATTCTAATAGTAAACCCCTATATATATATATATATATATATATATATATATATATATATATAGAGATATATATATATATATATATATATATATATATATATATATATATATATATACACAGGCACCTTGAGATTTACCTGCAAAAGCATACTTGATATTTCACCAATACCCAGTTGCATACAGGGCAACTAGTTTGCAGTGACAAGCACTGCCCCCATAGTTGCAAACCACTGATGCTACCTTATTTTCTTACCAAAATCATCTAATCAATAAAAAGTGCCTGTTGCCATGGATATGAACTTTCCCACTATTTCTGTTATCACCTTGGTGGATATGGGCATCCTGAGGCTACTTTGTCTTTGATTCCCGTTGTTTTTGTTTTGCTTGGTTCTTATTGAGTTGTCTTTTGCAATGCAGAAATTGCATCATGTTTACTAACAACCAGCTAATTCTCAAATAAACTGATATGGTATGTGAGAGATGTTCTTACACAATGTCACTGGAGGTAATGCTCTGACATAAAAGCACTCCTAATGTCAGGTTGTTAGCAATACATACACTGCACTCTTCACAAAGTATAAAGCAGAAACATAGACTCACATATACTTAGTCAGTTAAATGTAACCTTCCTAAACCCCAAAGACCACATAGATGAAGTACTCGTAGCAAATATCTTCAGCAGACCCAAATGCACTCTTTCAAAACAACACATGCAGCCACATCTCACGGAGCCTTTTCTTCTAAGACCCTAAGGCAAGCCTCCACACAATTCAACATTTTAATCTTTGGAGACTCCACTGGGAGACACACTGATGTCCCTATCACTAGTCTAAGTAAGGAGAAAGTCAAAGTCAGTTGCGTATCATGGGCCAGGATCCACCACATTACGTATGCACTCATGTCATTGGACCACAAATACCAGTGGCTCATTCATAGTCCATGTGGGTATAAATGATCTGAGACATAACCCACTTGACTAATATGAAGACAGCCATCATGGAACCCTCAAAATATGTGCCTCAGTCTGATATGAGTCTAGCATTGAGCAGCATTTTACCTTCTCAAAGGATGATGCCACAATACGAACAGAAGATGACTGAATTTAATAATTGGTTTAGTTCTTGGTGTCATTATAAGGGGGTGCAATATTTGTCAGCATAGAAGCTTATGGTCAACAGACACACTGCTTTGCCAGAGATGGTCTGCACCTCTCCCTTCAAAGTTTTTTGAATATTAGCTAAAACATAGTCCTATCCCATACTGCCTTTTTTTAGGCAATGCCAAACTGAAAGTACTTCCGACATAGCACATCAAAACCAAGAAAATATAAAGGTGCTACTGCTCAATGCTAGGAGTCTAAACAAGAAATTCCACTCCCTACAAGCTCTGCTCATTCTAGAGAATTCTGATGTCTGTGCAGTCACTGATACATTGTTTAAAGCCACAGAGAGCACACCGACAATACAAGGCCATAATACCTTCCACATATTTAGACCAGCTACTACACAGACAGAGACTAAAGGTGGAGGTGTTTCAATTTATACCTCAAAGGTGGTTAAACAGGACAATGCACTTGAGCTTCTTCATGTTCAAATTACCAGTGGCAAAATCCCATTCCACTTCCTTACAAGCTATAGGTTCTCCTCTATGAGCCAGGAACCCATAACATGCATTTATGCTTACTGGAAAAACTCAACAGCCAACCCAATACCATATTCATGAGTGATTTTAATGACCCCACTATTAACAAGGAATCACATATGACACCAAATGTGCAGGCACAGAGACTGCTAGATTTTGTAAACACAAATTCCCTGGACTAGATTGTCAATACATTAATCAGGGGCACAAAATATTGGATCTGGTCCTCACTAATATGGAAGAGTGTGGCATTTTCCATAGTGTAGTGTCCTCTCTAGTAAGGTCAGACCACAGAATGGTCTCCTCTAAAGTTGAAATATAACACAGAATCACAGTTAACCATGGAATATTCAGGAAACACTTTGATTAACTTCAGACTATTAAGTTATAACCTGGCAAAATTTCAAGTTTCCATAAACCCTGAGAACACTGCTGCCTATGCAGAACTGTTCACAGAAACCTTATGCAAGCATGTTAATGGCTGCACAGAGGCAGCTATACCCACGAGGAAGTACAGAACTGACTAAAAAAAAAAAAAAAAACCCCTGGTAGAATCACAAACATCAAAAAGCTGTATAAGAGAATGAAGAAAATGAAGGCAAAAATTAGGTGTAGTACCCAGCAGGATAAAGGCACTCTTATCAAACTAAATAAACAACTCAGTGTAAAAATAAATGCTACCAAAGCCAGATTTGAGGTAACTTCGGCCTCACAGGACAAGGACAACCACATGGCATTCTTTATCTATGTCCACAACCTCAAAGGCAATACACAATTGTGTGCAGAACTCATTGTTAATGGAACCACCTAAACTGAGTCAAAATATATAGCAAACCTATTGTCAGATAAATTCAGGCCTAACTTTACCACTCTCTCCCTCTCAGGGTCCTCTAAGGAAATACCATCAAATATAACTCCCCCAACTATCACTGGGAACAGGTCCTCGGTGCTCTAAGGCCAAGAACACTGCATCAGTGGGCCCAGACAACATCCCAGGATGCCTTCAGAATAGCATGAAAAATGACACATCAGGCCCACTGGAATCTCCATTTAACTGTAGCTTGTAAACAGGTTTCATATCTAATGAATGGAGAACAGCAACAAAGGTGGGCTATCTACAGACCCTGGAAACTACAGACCCATGAGTCTCACTAGTCTCATATGCAAAGTCATGGAATGAATTACCATGGAAATGATCAATAGTAACAGGAAATCTCCAAAACTGGACCCAACCAAAGTTGGTTTTGTCAAGAGCACGTCATGCCTACTCAACCTGGAGGACTTCTTTGAGAAGGTCACCAAACCAATAGATAAGGGCAAAATAGTTCACATTGCCTAACTTGACCTGACCATGGCATCTGACACAATACCTCACTCGGACAGGACAAAGGAAGTTAGAATTGGGAGTCCATCTCTACAAAGAGTCCAGTCATAAGTGGAGCTCCTCAGGGATTGGTCCTATGACTGCTCCTTTTTGGCATTCACTTTTCTAAAGTCATGGCCAATGTTAAGGGCCTCCAGTCGACCAGATTTGCAGATGACTGCAAATTAGAAGCAGTCATAGAATTCCCCACAGACATTAATGTTCTGCAGGAAGGACTGACACAGCCAAATAACTTGTGTCAGAGTGGAGTAAAACTAAATGACAAGATATGCATATTAGTAACCTTTGGAAAGTCATCCACCCCTGATGAGCATCACATTGACAATACACCCTTAAGTGTCAACTTAGTAGTCAGGTACTCAGGGACACAAATATGCAGTAATCTAGCCTTTGACCATCATGTCTACAGTAGTGAGGAAATCATTCTATGTTGTGCAATTCACAAACACAGGTAAGGCATCTAGGTCCAAGGAGGTCATCATTCCACTGCATTCAGCATTCATCAGACCTGTCATTGAGTACAATGACCCCTTTGATATGTACCCTAACCAGGAATATCCAACAACTGGAACATCCACAGAAGTTCCTATATAAAAGAATACAGGACATAAGTTACTTGTCCTATGCAGACTGCCTCAAAGTCCTTTCCATGTATTCTGTGTCCTACAGGCTATTGAGAGGAGATCTATGCCTGCCATACAGAGCACTGTCAGACCCCACTCTGATGGACCTCCTGCATATCCACGAAACAAACAGAATCAGAATTACCAGTTCTAAAGTCTAAAACCTTGTGTGTGATATAAATAGGAATTGCAGTAGAGACAGGTACATGTATCCCAGAGACTACCCCTTCTCTGGAACAAGTTTGTCATCCATGTGAAGTAGAGTTCCTCCCTAACCTAATTCAATTGTAACTCGGACAACTGGATGGAAAACAGGAAATTCATCCCTGATTTGGCACCTATGTCTCTAATGGACATAGGCAGTGTGTAAATGGTTCATTTCCCACACCCCTGCTTATAAATGTTTCATTTCCCAAGCCCCTACTTACACTTATCAAGGGTACCAGAACTTGTCATCGGGATGCATGGTTAGGCTTAAAAAGACCCTAGCATTCATTAGCCTAGTGCACACCTATGAACCTATAAACTAGCTGGCCAATGCATCAGCTATGACTTTTTAAGCTTGACAGAAGATTTTATATTTTCTACACTGTGATTTCTAAGAGGCTTACTTAATGTTATTGTTGTTGGTGATAGCAAAATAATGTACATAGCTGGAAATTTCTGTTTATATTGCTATCATCTGTTTCACTGTACTGCATTAGTGTTTTGCAATAAAAAAGATATTTTATACATCTCACCAATACATTTTTAAATTTATTCCACAGACCTTATAACTAATAAAGATAACTGAAGATCTATTATTTCACTACAATTATTATTTGTAACTGTTTATTTAATTGCTTGCAACTATTTAGACTGGTTCTTTGATCAGGTAGAATGCATTTGACTCATACAAACTACGGAGCCCTGTCTATTGTTAAATGCCACCATACTCTAGTGTATGTTTTCTGTCTACCTGAAAAAAAAACAAGACCAAGTCAAACATTCTAATAATTACCAACAGCCATCCATGACTGTAATGAGACAACAGTGCAATGATTTATTCAGGTAACTGAAGAACATACCTGAAAAAGCAGTGAATATATTATACATACATATGTGTCTACTTCTAAATTTTGAAGTTTCAAAACTTTGAATTTGTTATGGTCAAGACCATAAGATCAAAGTTTTAAAACTTTGAACCATTTAAATGGAGATCGCTGTACAGCATGGAACGGTATATTTATCATTTTCCTTGCCATAGTGTGATCGCAGAGTTGTTATATTTAATTATCAGGGGGTGTAGGGATGCAGGGGGCATGCCCACACCTGCAAAAGCATAAAAAAATGTTTTGTTTTTATATTTTTTTTTATTTCATTTTGAAGTTTCAGAACTTCGATCTTATGGTCTCGATGAGACCATAAGAAATTGGAAGTTTTGAAACTTCGAAATTTAGAAGTAGACCCATATATATAAATATAAATATAAATATATCTATATATAAATATATATATATATATATATATATATATATATATATATATATATATATATATATATATATATTAATAGACAGATATATATATATATATATATATATATATATATATATATATATATTAATAGACAGATATATATATATATGGTTCTACCTGACATAATCGAAACCACACAACACCGACAACCACATCACCGACACCACATATTCGACAGTCCATAAACACGAAACCACACATAACCGACAACGAAATAACCGACGGTACACAAACACGAAACCCCATACACTGCACACACCACAATAACAATTAAAAACAAAACACATCCCCATTCCACAAACCACACACACAACACAAGCACACCAAAATCCTTACAAGCCCACACTAAACCTTACCCTAACCCTAAGGTCCGTCACTATCGCACACTTACCTACCCGCTCCCTAACCCTAACTCACTTAACCCGCCTCTATCGCCCCTAACCCTAACTCACTTAACCCACCCCTATCGCCCCTAACCCTAACTCACTTAACCCACCCCTATCCCCACAGACCGTCAATCTCCACACTTACCTGCCTCGCACCCCTAACGTCGTCACACTACCGCTCACTCACAGCCTTTCCCCATGTCGGCATTCTCGGCGTTGGTGTTGTCATCCGTCGTGTCGGTCTTCTGCAGTGTCGATGTTCTGCCACTCGCGATTTTCCTCGCTCTTTCTGGAGCTCAATTCCGGCTGGTCTTCTGCGCTGTCGACGAAGTCAGGTAGAACCATATATATATATATATATATATATATATATATATATATATATATATATATATATATATATTGCCATCCAGCCCCTGTCATTCAACAATTCAATTCCATCTTGAAACAAGACTCCATTCCCTTAATTCTTGGCTAATCAAACATAAGTTACTATTTAATACTTTTAAAATTAAACTTTTGCTTTTTGGAACCAATCAAACACTTTCAAAATCCCTGAAACTCCTCCACATTAAAGATCTAAACAGTACCCCAACAGATATTATAACCTCATAGAAATAGCTTGGATTATGGTTAAATCAAACTATTAATTTCCAAATCCATACAGAAAAACAAGGAAAACAATAATTCAATGCTGTTTTCAGCCAGGAAAATTTCCATTATACCAACAAGTTCTGCCAGAGCTGCAATGGGCAAAGGAGTGTTGCTAACACAATATGAATGCAGTCTTCCCATTACAGCCACTGCCTCAAAGAGACATGCATCCACTCTGCAATCCATTGAAAACAAAATGTGTTGTTACATCTCAAACCCAAACTGTCCAGTGCATGGACATCACCATATCACCCTGGCCAAAACCTCGGGCCTCTGCTCTTTAACATTTTTATCAATGATCTCCACTCTTCTATTCCTCTTGCTCAAATAGTCCAATACGCTGATGACTCCACTATTATCTGCTCTGCGCCCAACCTTCCCGAGCTCCAAGCCAAAACCCAATTGGCCTTCACAACCATAGAAAATTGGATGCTTCAAAATCATCTCTCCCTCAATGCCAAAAAATCCCACATCATTCTCTTCTCCCCCTCAAAAGCTCTGACTCCTGATAAGTCATCCTTCATAATTTCCAGCCTCTCCCAGTCCTCAATAGAAGTTGTTAGTAGTGCTAAATTACTCGGAGTAACCATTGATGAACACCTGAAATTTAACAATCATATTCAACTAAACATAAAGAAAACTCATCAGAAGCTCGGTATGCTTTATAGAAATGCAAACTTTCTTACTCCATCTTCAAGACAAACTCTCGCCACTACCTTCCTTCTCCCTTCTCTACTGTATGGTGCTCCTCTTCTATGCAATCTCTCCTCTTCTATCTCCATAAAACTCGAAAGCTGCTACTATAAAATTGCCAAATTCGCTACTAACTCCACTCATTCTACACACCACTGCATCTGCCTCCGTAGTCTCCAATGGTTAGAACTCCCTAATCAACTCAATTTCCTGCAACTTACTACTGCACACAAACTAATCTTTAAACCTACTGCTTGCCCAGCATTATCTAATACCTTCACCATATACAATCCTCCAAGGCCCCTAAGATCTAGCCACCAAAATCTTATTTCAGTTTACAAACCCAAACGACCCCCTGGCCAGCTCCTACTTTCCTATACTACAGCAAAAAAATGGAACTCACTTCCTTCCCTTCTAAGAGCCACTACAAGCTATGAACACTTTAAATCTCTTCTTCATTCTCACCTCTTCCTAAATTGGAAATGTAATTGTATACTTCCTACCTAGATCTCAATTTATCCTAGTTCCATCCCACCCCCCCTGGTTCCCCTTCTTCTGACTCTCTCCCTAGCTCCCCTCCCTTCTTCATTATCTCCTCCTTCCTCCCTGATTAAACCCTTTACCTTCCTTCAAGTGCTCACTCTCACCTTAACTCTTTTCCTAGCTCCCCTCTCCTTCATTATCTCCTCCTTCCTCCCTGATTAAACCCTTTACCTTCCTTCTAGTGCTCACTCTCACCTTAACTCTTTTCCTAGCTCCCCTCTCCTTCATTATCTCCTCCTTCCTCCCTGATTAAACCCTTTACCTTCCTTCAAGTGCTCACTCTCACCTTAACTCTTTTGCCTTTTTCTCTAGGTGGTCTCCTGGACTCAACCACAATTTGAACATTAGTTTTCTGTTCTATCCTCTTCTAACACCTCTCCTTTAATTTCTTTGCTTCTTCTTTTTTTTCTCTCATGCATCCATGCTCTTGCATTCAAACTCTATCTATAATTTGCTTTCCTTTCCTACTTACTAACATCACACTTGCACTAATATATCTTTTTCTTATGTATAGTGCCCATTGCACCTCATTCTTGTTTGGAAATTGTTAAAGTATTATGCTATTAGAACAGAGTGTGTTTTTGTGTGTAATATATTAGTTTAGATCTTTTCTGCTGTTTTTTTTTTGTGTGTAATGTATTATCGTGGAGCTTTTCTCCCCGGGCCTCCACTGAAAACGGGCTTTCGGGCCCAGTGGACTTCCCCGGTTATCAAACTGGAAATAAATAAATAAATAATAAATAAATAAAATGGTTCCTAATTGATCATAGTGCCAACCTACAGTTAGAATTTCTTCTATGCAGACATCTATAACCAGACTCTTTCATACCTCTTAATGCTAAATTCCATTAAACAAAAACACCCAGCACAGCCTCAGGAACCTGTCCCAAACTGAACCTACTTTTCTGGTCCCATAAACCAAGCTTCATTATACAATTTACTCATTCTTCATCTTAACCCAAACATTTGGCAATTCCTACCTAATTACACAATCCTTGTGCTCCATCTTCAGAGCACAACTCCAGAAATGCCTCCATAACAAAGATGAATGTAGGTGCTTCACTGCTGGCCATGTCACCTAATCACTCTCTTCCTCTGCCATCATCTCCTCTACCTCTGGCTTCCATTTTTATAATTTCATAGTCTTAGTTTTGTCTTGTGCCAAATTACTCTAATATTTTATTTATTACTGGCTTCATGAAACTGCATTGCCATTAGCATGCAGCTATTTCAATGTGATTTATGGCAACTTTCTACTGTGAAAAATATTTATGTTCCTGTGAATATATTCATCCCATGGTATACCTGCAAATGGTCAGTTGTGATATGTTACTACCCCAATAAGCAAATATGAATACATAAATAAATACATACATACATACATACATACATACATACATACATAAATGCCATTGAAACATACATGTTATCAAATTAGGATATAAAATAAGCTTATGCCAGTTTACATGATGGAGATCTTTGCTCTTGAAGTCACAATGTACCTTTAAGAGTTAGAATAATATTTAATCCATTTTGCAAATAAGACTTTAAGCATTTTTGTCATGACTGTTCAATGGAATATTGACATGAGTACATATTTCCATTCATTTAACAATTTTTTTATGTGCATTTGAATTTTGAAGCAGTTCACTTGCTTTTATTGTTTTTGAACACTTTAAAGTTTCTGTTTACCTTTCTGGAAACTTCTACAGGAAAACTGCATGTGAAACAAAGGCATTTACCATTGCACATATGAAAATAATTACAGGCATACTGTGTTTGTCATTCATCTGTACTGTTTTTTTCAATTTCTTATTTGAGAAAATTAAAGTCATTCTGGAACTTCTTTGTCTAAATTATGTTGATGAATGCATTTTACTGTGGAAATTAAACTCAATTATCTTACCATGTTACAAAACACTAAGACTGACTTCCAAACTGAAACAACAGAGAACAGTCAGCTGTGTGCTCAAATGCACACAGCACAAATTATTTAAATTACCATAACTGGCTAGGATATAGATGTACAAAGTACAATGCAGCCCACAAGTAGTGACAGAAATATTTATTTTTATTTCTTTTTCAGACTGGAATTTCAGAGGTCTAAACACAGACTTATGCTACAAATAATATATTGAGGGATTCAGTACAGCATACATGGTGTTTTTTCATCATGTTTGGGTCACAGTGAGATGTGTACACAGCCACAGGAAAATTTAAATTCAGTGCACCCCCGAGGAAGCAGTTAAACACCGTGCCATGCCAATCAGCTGCATAAGTAGCTGATTAGCATGCTAATCGACTAAGGAAACATGATGGAGCAATTCAACAAGTTAGAAACCAACTATGTACACTCTTTGCTGGTGTTTCATCTGTATTCCAAAACATTTGGAATACAGCAAAGGAAAGGAGCTACATGGATAGACTAAAATGTAAAATATGGGAGATTTGTACAGAACTGACCCTAATATGTGACAGTAGGCCGGATGCCACAAAAGGAGAGTAACAAAAAAAAAAAATATTTTATTTGTGGCAGAACAGAAATGCAGCTTTGCTCCCCTAGCCCCAAATGAATAGTCTACATTGTAAATATAGACCATACCTGTCAACCTCTTAGGGCAAGAGATCTGGACAGAGCCATCAATAATGGGGGAAAAAGGCCCAAAAATAGGGACACTTTATAATATTTTTCATTCAAACTTAAAAGTTGATAGAATCACAGGTTTTGTGTTAGAATGAATTTTCTGAAAGCTATGAAATCTGAAACTCAAATGTCTGTCGTTATTTTATGACATCAGTTGTTAATGACTTGGCAATATTTTGCCAGAAAATCATAGTTTTCTGAAAAATGGACCAAAAATATGAAACAAAAATCTGGACATTTTGCCAAAATCTGTATAGTTGAGTGATATGATGCAGACATCTAAAGATGTAAGTGTGTGCTAATCAAAATAAATATAAAAAAAACATTAAATGGACCATTCATAGTTATATGTCAGCATATGAAATATGTAGCTGACAAAATGCAGGCATATCTATCTAAAAAGCAATACTCCTCTGTGCAGATATATCCCAAAGTAATATCCTCCCATCTGTGTTCAACAATCAGCTCCCCTTCAGTTTCCCTAGCTACACAGTTGCCAACAATGTAGATCCAGGGCTGTCAGCATGGTAAAGATGCAAATGAGGTTTGAACTCATTAAAATTACAGAATCCCCCAAAAACTGGATCCATGTAGGGATGTAAACATCATGCAGGCACTCCCTCAGTGTTCGGATGGCAACTGTGAATGCTTACATGGGGTGGGTGTGTCAGGCTAGACTTACAAAGTGTTACATGTAGGTCTGTCAAGGCTGGAAATGCAAATAAGCACTGCACAGGTTCTATTTCATTAACATTCAACTATACCTCTCAACCATACCAAAGTTATTGGTATTTACCAGTTTTGAAGGCAAAATAATGGGGTGCTACAAATTTATGAGTGGTCTCTTCAATTCCTGTTTTTTTTTTATTTTTATTTACAATTTTAAGTTATGGCTGATGTGATGCTCCTGCACTGGCCCAGTAATCAAGAAGACTCAATCCACATCACTGGCAACAGTGAGGGATGTACACAATGGGAGGATAACAAGTACACACACAGTAAAGTGCAATTTCTCTTAAGAGCACACAGAGATCACAGTGAGTCTGGGGCTGTTTTTTCTCTCTCTCTCCAGATCCCCAATAAGACTCCCCACTGGCACAGCTAAAGGGTTGAAATATCAGCTGAGTGGTTAAGCCAAAACCTCCAGCACCCTCTCTGTCCAGCCAGTGCTTTGTGTCCCTGCCCAAGTAGCTGACACACACACACTTTGAGATTTGATTTATAAACAAACACACACACACACACACACACACACACACACACACACACACACACACACACACACACACACACGCACACACGCACACACACACACACACACACACACACACACACACACACACACACACACACACACACACACACACACACACCTGGGAAAGGTTGACACAGGTTTACTAGCTATGCCCCCTTTTGCCCAGACTATAAGGTAGTTATTACTGCCACCGCCCAACTCTTTATCAGCTACTATAAGGCCATTACAAAGGGTTCCAATCCTAGAGTGTAATGTTACTAATAATCCAAATGATAGTCTGTCCAAGAGCAATTTTATTTAGGAGTGGCCTGTACAGTGTCATCAAATGCATATGTGAGTACGCTAAGAGCTTAAATATGTCTCAAAAATATCAGCCACAAAGATAGGTTTAAATATATGTAATAATAAATAATGAAAGAGTAAGACAATACTCAGTCAATCAACACAGTTACTTCAGAGTTCAAAATCACAGGAAATATTTTAACACAACATTGCAGGACAGTCTCAAATAAATACATAAAACATCTAAACTAATCTCTACTATATTTCTATCTATATCTAAGAGAAATTACTGTACCCTGGTTACTTACTATTAGCAAGGCAAGTGCAGAGGATAAGTGGATGTTTCCAGGTCAAAGACAAAATACAAAATTCACAGTCTCTCTCTCTCTTAGAGTGTTGTTAAATTAATATCACATTTTCCTGCTGGGTTAGCCTGGATGACATCACTTTTTGTCACCTGACATCAGTTCCCAGGCTAAGCAGTAACGTAACATCTCTGTGTTAAAAATACATATCTCTCAAAACTGTGTAGCTGCTAGGAAGTCATAAAGCAATAAAACACTTTTTACATTTTAAACCTAACAACTGCTTCTCTCCAAGACATTAGAAAAAACTTCTAGCTCTAGACATCCTGTCTCCTTGCTGTATTGAAAATAACTTTTATAGCACATTGTAAAGCACTAAATTTCAACTTATTTTCTTGAAGTTTTGTAAGTTAATCTTATATGTTCCAGCAGGGTATGCTGTGGTTATATTCTTGAAGCTCAGTACATAACATACAGTTCTGTATAAATCATATCAATATTCACAAATGACATAGAATTGTTTACAAAATTCCAGATAGATGGGCTGGCAGTGTCACAGCTGATGTCACCAGACATCACCAGCGTATCCTGCAACATCATCAATGTGCAGGGTCACGCATGATGACATCAGCTTGTGAGGCAGTGCTTGACTGATTGTTGAGAATGTGGTGGGACTGGGATATGGAAATAGATAGTGGAAAGTTATACAAGATGTTCGGATTTGCAAGGTTTACTTTCAGAGATGCACACGTCACTGTCACTGCTGCAGAGCAAAGGGGACATTCTGAAGAGAAAGAAGATGGTAGGTAGGTATGCTAATTTGCTGTTAGTCATTGAGTTTGCCATGCCACAGAAGAACAAGACTCCAGATTCAGAACCAGTTGTTGAGATAGAAGTGCATTTTGTATTCCTAGAGTGAGGAAGTTACCTGAAAATTAGGGTGGTGATAAGAAACTAGCCTGAAGGAAAACATAAGTCTTATTAGAAAGTGCTGTAGCCTGTAAGAGGAAAGTGTGGACTAGTATTTTTAGTAGAGTTACATTGTGTGGTAAAATTGTACAACTTTGAATGTCAGCAGCCTATGGTGAAGATCCTGGGAAGTGTGCCCTAGGCTGAAGAATTAATTAGATTAAAATGTGGTTCTTTTTCCTTCAAACTTGCAAAACAAAAAACAGCTTCACTGGTATCCTGTGCAGGCATAATATTAAATAAGTCTGAATTGGAACCATTGTAAATGTGGCAAACGTGTATGTATCACAAACTTCAATTTAAAAACAGTAAAATGTGTTTTGTAAAGTGCTTTTCTTTTTTTTTTCTTTAAAAACTTCCTCAGACTAAAATGAAAAGCACTTTAAAAAAATGTTTTATTGTTTTTAAAGTGAAGTTTTTGATAAATAAATGTGTTTGCATTTACAATGGTTCCGATCCAGACTTATTTACTATTACGCCTGTATAGGATACCGCTGAAGCCATTTTTGATTTTGCAAGTTTAAGTTGTGTGTTTCTTGGCTTTTTCCTTAAAAGGCATCCCATTTAGAATATTTCTCTAATACTGCTTTTCCTTTCACTGAAATAAATATTGCATGTAAAATAAAAAGTGATGAGGAAGATATGGGGTGTGGAAACCTTTATGTATTATGTTGCAGATATATAGAAAGCACTGACTGATAAAAAATGTTCATTCGTCGTTTAAGAAAAATGTAATGCTGCTAGCAAAGGTTTATATGAGACAGGTGGTCGGTAAATAATAACTAGTAGACACAGCAACTATGTAGTTATTAGGAAATGCCAGACACTACAGTATGCTGTTACTTTGTCAATTTTCTAAATGAATTGCACTAGCATTTCCAACTCTGCATTTTGCCATCCACCCCCCCCCCCCCACCGATTTGTAACATATAAAATAACAGTACTGCATATATACATCTTGTGGACAAAAACAATTTGCCCTCAACAGTGCTTTGTTTGAGAGAAAAAGACATTTTTGATAGTGACTGAAAAAAAAACAATGGAAAGGTAAGGAAGATAATTCTGGTACAAAAAAGAAAAAAAAACACAGGTGCTTCTCCGGGTAGCCGAACCAGTCCTTCGGTACATATCTCCTGAGTTGCTTTTTATGTAGAACATATAACAAATGTAATGCTGACAAATGCAATTTTCAAGGATCTTATAAAAGCTTTCTTTCTGATTGATTATAATCTGCTGCTTAGTCCATACATCGCATGCTATTGCAATATACCTAAAAGATAATATGAGGGTTAATTGGTTTTCACTGTATCACACCCTTCTCTGTGTAGTTGGGTACACACTTGCCACCCAGTGCTTCTTTTTTAAAAGGTGTATCCAAGGATCTGTCTTATCTCCATTAATAGACTTTCTATCAAGTTTTCCCAGTCACCATGGGAACATCCTGCATGCACATGGCATGGCAATTTATATACCCATCTTCTCCCACTCCAGAATTAGAAAAGGGATTGAAAAAGACATGTCTCTTATACCTCTCTCAGTCTCTTAGAGCAGGAAGTCTGGACAAAGTCAAAAATAATAGTGGGACAAAAGCCCAAAAATCGAGACATGTTTTAAATATTGCTCCTGTAAACTCAGTTGATAGAATAACACATTTTACATTATTATATATTTCCTGAGGGATATGAAGTCTGAAATTCAAACATCTGCCATTATTTATTATTATTTAGTGACCTCAAGCTTCATGTTGGTATTTCACAATTCCACTGGAATGGGCGGGGTTACATGATTATGTATGCACATTTTTATGTTAATCAGTGCCCCAATTTTTGGCCAGTTGTACCTACTTTTCATGGGCCTCTGTCCAGATGTTTCATGTTTCCAGGTTGACAGGTATGCATCCAACCTCCTCTTCATTTGTTGGAAAACTGTGTTTTCTTTGTCAAGTTTTTAATATTATTTATTATCAAAGAAAAGAAAAACAAAGAAAAAAATAAAAAAGAGAAATAGTTTAAATGAGGGAAAGCAATCTATGATATACACAGTAGAAAATAGTACACATGAGATATGTTTACATAGGTCTGGATTTCAACTCTCACTCGAATGCACTTTCAGAAAACAGGATGGCGGTCTTATCCCTCTTTGCCACACAAGCAGCTTTGCAACAAAGAACTGAAGTCATTTGTCACCCAACCAAATACAACAGTATGTACACTGATATTAAACCATAAACTGTTATTTTTGTATTTATTATTATATTTGGATGTGGTGCACTTAGTGATCACACAAACTGTTATGATTATTGCTTGCAGGTATACAGCTCTGTCTTACCTTTCTGTGTTTCTTAGTCATTCATTAGTTATCAGACCAGTACTTTGAGACAAGCTGTAAGCCATGTTACATCATTGGCCTTACATGTGTGAGGATATTAGCTGGCAATAATATGATATGCATTTGCCAATGACTGGTGGGCAGATTGGATGGTGGAAATGAGCATAGACTGCACTTTTGGGGGGCAGCAAAAGTAAGTTACTGTTATGGCACAAACAAGGGTACAACTGTTCTATTGAGGGGGGAAACAAAGCTGACTTATTGTTATAGCAAATACAAGCATAGCCTGTTCTTTTGGGATGAGCAAAGGTGAGTTACTGCTATGGCACAAACAAGGGCACACTGTTTTTTTTTTTTGGTGGGGGTGGAGAATAAAGGTGAGTTGATGTTACGGCACAAACAAGGATATGTTGCTCTTGTTACTCTCCTTGTTTTGCATCCTGCCTTTTGTTTGTACTTGTGAGGGTTGTGAAGTCAGAAACTGTAACATGTATCATTACTTTCTAACTTCTCTCATCAATGATTTTCCATTACAAACATATGGAGATAAACTGAGGGCATGAAGTGATTATCAGTACTTTTGAGAGGTATGACTGTGTGAATTTCGATGCCTGAGGCCTACTACTTACTAATGGACAGATATAAGTAAAATAAGTCTTTGCTGATACATGTTACAGCAATGTTTGTACAAAGCTCCCCCTTTAATGTGCCTACTCTAACAAGTGATGAAATACAAGGATATGTCATAATATAATTTAACAATACACTCCAAGTTCAGGACTTACCTTGTAAATGCAGTAGTTGTCACAGTGTTAGTCCAGTGGTGACTCTGTCTGATACAATCAGTACACAGCCAATACATGGGGAGGTAAAGTTATGTCAATGTTACTTTATGTATGTGAGTAATAGGAAGGTTTTAGCCCCTGAATGATGAGTGAGTATGCCATGTGTTGACTCTTAGCCAATACAAGGGCATACCAAGCATGCGTATGTCTGCTTATACCCACAGCAGCTGGTGATTCCCCCTCTAACTCCTCATCAGCTGTGGCTGTGGTGACCTTTGCATTGGTGGTGGGGTGTAAGCCCCTTCTCCTTGCTGATCCTGCTGCAGCTGTTTCCTCAGGACTTTGCAGTGTAGCATGGCACATACTGTGGAGATTTCTGTACATGTCTATGGATTGTACTGCAGGGCTCCCCAAATGTATCTAGGCACCAGAATCATGACTTCAGCATCCCAAACAGATGTTCTATGACATTTCTGTTTCAGCGTTTGCATCATTATGACATTTATCTGTGAGGGTGTGTGCATTTTTGATGTGTGTCATCAGCCAGAGATCCAGTGCATAGCCTGCAACCCCCAGTAGATGACTCTGTGAGATATCCTGCCTAGCAAATATCTGGTGCAGTTGGGAGGTGTGCCAGATATGTGAGTCGTGGTAACTGCCAGTGTTGCCAGCATACACGTTCAACATGATTGCCTTGGCATTGCACATGGCTTTCCAATTGATAGAGTTGTAGACCTTTCTGTTAATGTAGAGCCTACCCTGTTCCCCAGGTGGTGCCTTCATTTCTTACATGAGTGCAATCTATGGCATTCAGTATTGCAGGGTAGTGCGCTGCCTGCTACAACTGTTGCATATTTCTGGTCCTCTCCTCAGAACTACGGAGAACATATATGTGCTCACTGGTAAGTTGGAGCATAGCATCCAAGAAATTGTTTGAGGACCCAGGATACTGATGCCTGTGACACCACCAGCATGTCCCCTGTTGGTCTCTGAAAGGTATCTGTAGCTAATATTCTAAGGGCTACACATACCTTAGTTTCCACTGGGATTGGTTCCCCTTGGTTGTCTCTGGCTTTGAGATAAGAGTGGTAGAGGTTGCAGAGATCCTATAGTGTGTTCTTGTCCACCGTGTAGCGCTCTACAATTTCCACATCATGTTGGCTGTGATAAGATAAATGTGGCCTGAAAACTCTTCTCCTTCTTAGCCTAGGTCTATTGGCATCAGCCTGTAGTACATACAAATGGATTAAAGCAGCAGCAGCCCCTAACATTCTGTCTTTGTAAACTTTCCGTGTCTGTACTCCAAAAGTTTTGACATCCACAGGAAAAACCAGCATGGAATTTACATGGATGCTGTATAGCTTGTTGAATAGCTCCACCATTTTGCATTGGTTGATTAGCATGCAATTCAGCTGCTTATGCTGTAATTCTCATCTAATAAACATAAAGACAGATGCAATCCATTAATAATCTACACCATTATAAAAATGCAAATATGTAGCTAGCCAAACTAATGGTGAAGAGAGTTGAATGTGTTTGGAAGACTGCAAAAATGTTTTTTCTTCAGGATATTTCTGTACAGAGGAGTACTGAACTTTAGCAGGTATGCTCCCATTTTGTCACCTACATACCACATATGCTGGAATGTATTTAAGAATATTGTGAAGCAAAGGCTTTTAAACATTTATCAGTATGCATTAGTTAGTAGTGTACTGATGGCAAGGGCCTGTTTCTCAAGTCATTTCAGAGGTACACATGATTGACAATACATGAAAATTGAATCCTGTGAGATAAATAAGTAAAAATGCATCAGGAACAAGTCCTTTAACAGCACTTTTAGCATTTCAAAGAGGTTTTGTTAGCAAAATGGGTCATTTGGCTGTCCTTTTGTGGTGGGGGGGGGCAAGGATGAGTTACTGATATGGCACAAACATGACTGGGTTGTTTTATTTGGGGGGGCAAAGGTGAGTTACTGTTATGGCACAAACAAAGATATGTTGCTCTTGTTACACACCTTGTTTTGTATTCTGCCTGTTGTTAGTATTTCACATCTCTAGACTGTTTTATGTTTCATCAGTGGTTAATACTGACTGGCTACCTTTTCTGTTTTATCTGGAAACTGATATTTTGTAGTTATGTGATTTATATGTGTATTATACTGTTGTCTTTTAGGACACCTACAAGTATGTCACTCATGTGTGTCAATCCAAGAAGACCCCCTTTTACTGATGCTGAAACCCAAGTCATAGTTGATGGGTTTCAGCAACATGTTTTTTTTCTCCTAGAAAGGGGACGGAGAGCTATGGCCCAAAGGATGTGAATATGGCAGCAGATTGTTCATGATGTCAGTGCCGTGTGCAGCCATGGCAACACATACGATCTGTTTCTCTACAGAGTCACTGACATGGTAACATCTGCAAGGAGGTGAGCAGCTGCAGTGGGCCATGACCAAATGGTTACAGGGAGGTCTTGCTAGGGAACCACCAGTAACCCCCAATGAAGAGTTCCTGGCCAGTCTGAGAGATCCAGACAACTCCCAGGAGAGTGCAGTACAGCATGTCCTGTTTGTAGGCGCAACACCTTCTGAGACAGCAAGTATGTCCTAGTAGGAGCTTCCAGGTAAGCAGAAATGACTAAGTTAATTCTGTATCACATGTCCTTCTTTGTGGGGGGTTGAAGGTTGCTGTAGATATAACCTTAGCTTGGAGTTGTCAGCCATGCTCTTGTGCAAAGTAACGTTACTGCACGTATACAGGGGTAAATGCATTACCCCCTGTGTTACTGCTAATTGTGATGTTGCCCTTACCTCTTGCTTAACTTCTTTCAGGCCTATGTGGGCTGCAACACAGTATGTCTTCTGCAGATGGTAAGCCAAATATTTTTATGTCAGTACTGCTGAGCAATTTAAAGAAATAGTGGTTTCTGATATTGATATCAGGCTGTTGTGTGTATTGCTGTACTGTCTGTAAAAGTGACAGCACTATTTACTGCACTATAGTAGTGCAGCTATTAATGCATTCATGTGTTTCTTGCTTTTTATCACAAGTGATCATGAGAGTGGGAGTGTGTGCCCTGTTCCACCTGATGTCAGTGTATCAACAGACTCTGATGATGGTGGCCAAACTGAGGCAAACTCAGGGGGAGCACAGGTTGACTGTGACACAGAGGTTGAAATACAGCCATCCCCTGCTTTTCCATTGGACACAACCAGTCAGCCTACAACTCTCCAGTCCACTGAGCCCACAAATATTGTACAGGTGGAGGTCGAGTACATTGATCGGGGAAGCATGCCTACTGTGGCTGTTGTGACAGATCATGCTCCCACAGTGGCAATAATTCCACTGCTCCATCAGTGAGTCTGCTGTCCACACCCATATTTGGCAAGGCATGGCACTGTGGTCCTGGCTATCCCTGTGAAGGGAGCTCATCAAACAGACATCAGTCACCTTCAGGTAGCAGCACTGCATCTGACCATGGGTGTTGATGTACCAGTGCAACTCCTGGCAGAACCAGCTCTCATGATCATTGATGACAATGGTGGACTGCCACCTGTACCATGTGTGGCTCACACCTGTCCAACAGACTGAGATGGAGAGCTAGCACAGAGCTTGGCTGTGTTCATGCAGAAACTCACACACAAAATTCACCTGGAGGACCCCTACAGACACACACACCACAGTTACTCAGTTTGTCTCACTGGCCATTTGTTGTTTTATCCCAATGTCCGCCTTCTCCTCCTTCTTATTCATATACATTCAACAACCTTTTGTGTCAGCCTAGGATTCCTGATCCCCCACCCCCCCACAACACCCTGTGCAAGAGATGATTACTGTGCCAAATCCCTGTTTTTTAACTTTTGGATTCAGGGATACAAAAGCTGTGTTTGATGTTCAGGGTGCATAACTAACTTAGTGCTTAGTATATCTGCATTTGTGTTGTTGAAGTAGACATTGTACCTTTGAATTATATTAGCCTTAATTTCACAACATTATAGTGAATGCTCTTGTAACAGTGTCGAGGTCAGAAGCTGCAATGCGGATCATTACTTTCTAACTTCTCTCTTTATTGTTCTTTCAGGACAAATATATGGTGCACGTCATAAGTCACACCATCATATTCAGATCTTGTATGACAGCATTGTAGTCAAACCTCATCTGAACAATAATACAGTATAATGCTTTCTTCTGTATGTACCTCTACAAACACATGCAACAGCTGGAGAGACCACAGGGCTTTCTCAGGAAGATAACACAGGGCCTATAAACCATGACATGATACATGTGGATAGATTAAAAGCCATGTCACTATCATTTGTCTGGTATAGGATTTGATGACATCTGCCTGGCATCCAGGCTAGTGTCTGACCTTGCCCTGGTGGGATGACTGCATATCCAAACATCTAATATAGCTGGTGACATCAGCAGTGTCCGCTAACAAAATTGTAATAACAGTGCCTCACATGCTGCTGTAAAAGGCTTTCTGTAATGTCAAGCAAGAGTACACATACACATACACAGTTGACTGCAGTGAGAATAGAGCCCCTACCTAAGTACACAGACAACAGAACACAATACAATGCAAGCAGTATGGCGCAAGTCTGCTTTTGTAAGATGGCAACTGAACTTATAGTACATGACATCAGCAACCCATGTGTGAGACAAAATGTTGGCAGGCTTGCATATGTTCCTAGCTTTATAGGTTTATACAAGGCTACTACCATAATGGCCCTAGGTTCATTGGTTCATAGGAAGTTACCAGGCTAATGCCCTAGAGCCTTGTCAAGCCTATCCAAGTTGGACCATTGTTCCCTTTTAGACCAAGATATGTAGTCCATATTTGCAAATCCATGATCAGCACTGGTTGAGCTGTCTAAGAGTGACATAGGTGAAACCCCTGGGGTAAATCTATGATTTCACATTCAGTTGTCACAGATACTTAAATATGGTCATTGAGGACCTCATTTTCACTTGAATTAGGAGTTTGTTCCATAAGAGTGGCAATCTCTGGGATGCATATCTGTCTCTCCAGCATGTCCTGTTGATGTTGCAGGCTGGGTTAAGGTCCCTAGCATGAGTGAGTCTTGTCCCATATGATTTGTGGAGGTGCGGCATTTCCATTAAGGCAGGATTCAAGACTTTTCTGTAGGTCAGCCATGATTCGCCTCTCAGCAGTCTATACAATACAGAGTACAGTGACAGGGCCTTCAATATGTCCATGTAGGTAATGTTTTGGAAATTCCTGGATTTTCTTAGTGAGAAACTCTGAAGTCCCACCAGCTGCTGCAGGTGTCTGGTGATGTACATGCCAAAAGGAGCATTGTAGTCTATTATTGGTCTGATGAGAGATCAGTACAGTGGAGTTATAACATCCTTAATCTCTGATGCTATGCCCTCACTTATGAGGTGTGCAACATAAGGGGTCTTCATTACCGCTGTAGACACATGATGATCAAAGGTGAGGTTGGCATCTACCTGCATTCCCAAATCTCTCACCATTGGGTTAGAACATAATGGGGTATTGTTAATATTGTCATTTGCAGGGACTTCTCCTTTGGTGAATGGGATAATAGTGCATTATTTTGGGTTAATTTTAAGTGTGTGGCTTATGCAACAATTATTCATGTATGTAAGCATATGTTGTAGTATGTTGACATTGTTTGAGGATTCAGTGATTGTGCCCAGTTTGCAGGTGTCAGTGAACTTGTTGAGCCACAGGACATTGTTTTCACCTGATTTTCTGAGAACTGCATTCCAAACAATAGGGAGCCCAGCACAGACCCTTGTGGGACACCACTGGTAGCAGATCTGCTGGTAGAGGAGGAAGCCCCACCTATGACTGCATGCATTCTGGTGGTGCACCAGTTGGCTAGCTATCTAATGACATATGGGTTAACCCCCAGATGTTCTGCAATGATGCCTCAGTGTGGGATTCTGTGAAAGCCCTTGGGCAAGTCGAAATAGGCAGTATGTATTGATTTGCCTTCATCTAGGGCTTTGGTGACACTCTTGAAGAATTCTACTAGGCTTAACAGGCTTGATCTGCCCTTGACAAACCCAGTCTGTGTCAGGTGGAGAGTTTGAAGGTCACCAATGTCCTTGTTGATAAGGTCCACATTGCTTCTCTCCATGACCTTATGGATAAGGCTGGTCAGGCTTATGGGTGTATAGTTCCCTGGGTTAGTTAAGGGATCCTCTCTGTACAATAGTATTACAATTGTTGTGTTCCCTCTGCCAGGACAAAGCCAGTACTTAGACTCCGGTTAAAGTGAGTACAGCCTGAGATGTTATCCAGTCCCATAAAGGCTGTGTTTTTGCCATTGAGGAATGCAGTTCTGACCTGTTATTCAGAGATAATAGATAGAGAACTGCTGACTGAGATATGATCACAGTGGACACAGGGGTGTGAAATTGTTGTCAAACCTGTCTTCTAACAGGTTGGCTATGTGCTCAGGTTCATTATGAGTGGTACTGTCCACTCTGAATTTGGTGCAAAGTCGGGCCTTCCCTTTTACATTACAGACATAGCTAAATCTTGCCTTGTGATTATCCTTAGCTATGGATGCTAATTTAGTTTCATAATTAGCTTTAGATGAATTTACAAGGTGTCTAATTTGCTTGTTCAAGCTGTGGAGAATGTTCTTCTGTAGACTGTTTCCTCTTATCCCTGGACATCAGTTTCTTTCTCTTGTTGTATAATCTATTTATGTTAGATGTCCACCAGGGAAGCTTGTTTTTGTGAGCAAATGTTGATCTGTTCAGGTACAGCTAAGTCTATACACTTGTAAAGGTGTTTATACAGGGCATTTATGTGCACCTCCTTATAGGAGACTTTGCTGTCAGTGGTGGCAGTAGGTTTGAAACTATATATGCCATTGCTTAGGAGGATATAGTCTGCTTTGCAGAGATTTTTCCACCTTTTGGTTCCTGGGGGGGGGGGGGGGGGTCAGGTATGATTTTTATATTGAACGTGGCTGATTTATGGTCAGGCATTAACAAGGATGGCCTCATACATGGAGTGGTGCAGTGATCTTCCATGTCGATGAGTACTAAGTCAAGGACATTCGAGCCCCATGTGGTGTGCAGACTAACTGTTCTAGAGCATTCATGTTTACAAAGTGCAGGAACCTTAGGGTGAACATGTTTGAGCTCATATATGCATCACAATCGTTGGAAGGATAGTTAAGGGTACTCTTGCCTATGGTGCTTGGTAGTATTATGAGTGAGGCAAGTAGGACCAGGTAGGCACTGTGTGGCTTTTATGGTTCACGTTGGTGGACTTCTAGCTAACAATGATGTGGGGGGAGGGTTCCTACAGTTAGCTGGACTTGGAGTAACTTTAGGGAGTTGTACTGCTTAACCAGTCTTGAGGTGTACTTGTCTTTTATAAAGATAGGTACACCTCCTCCTTTGGTTCTTTCACATTCATTTTGCAGCTTGAATGTGTGGAAGGCATTATAGCAGCCCTAAACCATGCCTCAGTGACTGCACAAACATCGACATCTTCCCAAGTAAGAATTGCCTCCATTGAGTGTAGTTTCTGAATTAGACTCCTAACATTAAGCAGCATAACCTGAAGTTTGTCTTTTGAGGATATATTTATATCAGGAACTTTGCTCTTATGACATTGCCTAAAAAAGTCACACTGGTGGAGGCAAGTACCATGGCCAAAAATCAAAAGGCAAGATGTGACAGATGAAGACCATCCCTGACAAAGCAGCATGGTTTGTTGACCATATCATCCCAGCCTGACAACTACTGGATCTCCCTGGAGTGATACCAGTGGTTAAGCCAATTGTTGAAGTCAACAATTCTTTTGCTTACATTGAGGCACCATCCTGAGTGAAGGTAGAATGCTGCTTAGGACTATAGACATAGCTGTCTGGGATACATAATATAAGAGGTCAGTCATATCTGTCTTCATATACTCCAGTGAGGTATGTCTCAAGTCATTTACTCTAACATAGAGTACAGAAGAGGTGTAACTGTGGTTCTTGTTGAGACACTTGAGTGTGTGTGTGTGTATGACTTTACGGATCCTGGCACTTGACAGGCAGCTGACTGTGACATTCTCCTTGTACAACCTGGTGAAGGTGACATATGTTTGTCTCACTATGGATTCGCTTATGACCAAGACATTCATTTTGAGGTGTTGTGCCTTAAGGCCTTAATGGGTGAGACACTGATACATATGTTTTATGTGTAGTGGGTTCCATTGGGACTGTCACGTGTGCAGAAGGTTTGCATTTGTGAGGTGCTTGATCTTTTGGTAAGCATCTAATGAGTACCTCTGTGGATGTGGGTTTATGTGTTCTGCACTTGGTTTGCTGAGGAGGTGAAGTGCACATGCTGACAACCTGTTTGATATCTGGTTTGTTGTTACTTGAGAGAGAGAGTGAACACTTATTCTAAATTCAGTATATAGTTGCATCTCTCACATAATGTATTCATAAGTTTTAGGAGTAGATGGTCATCATTATATATGTGGCAATAGAAACCTAGCTGCGTAAAAACACAAGTGCCCTTATTAAGCATATTTAGATGGTCTTTGCTAGAGTGATTTTGTGAGCAGCAATAGCTAGGCTTGACTATGAGGGACATAAGTGCCACCAAAGAAGCTATAATAGGCTCCCACTGCATGTGAAAGAGTGCTCTTCAATGATGCTGTTCAATCGCAACCTTGACTACTGTTTGGGTGATTATACAGTTGCCTCTGAGCTATCCCTCATGGACAGGGTCAGCTGGTGCTGCTCACAAACATGTTCTGCTAAAAACAACCATCCAACTATGCTCAATAAGGACACCTGTGTTTATTCACAGCTAGGCTTTTACACATCCTAGAGCTATGAGGCTAGTAACCTCATATGAACCTTTGAAGCTATGTGCAAGCCTCACAACCTATTGTCCCCCACATGGCCTGCTGATGTCATGTACTATAAGTTCACTTAAAGTCCTGTATAAATCAGACTTGTGCTGTGCACTTGCATTAAGTACTCTGTTCTGTAGTCTGTGTACTTAGATAGGTAGGGGTTCTGTTCTCACTGAAGTCAACTGTGTGTGTGTGTGTGTGTGTGTGTGTGTGTGTGTGTGTGTGTGTGTGTGTGTGTGTGTGTGTGTGTGTGTGTGTGTGTGTGTGTTTAAACAGCAGAGCAGATGTACGTATTTTATAGTTACTTCTCCACTGCCATGCAATGACAGTATTTTGATACTTGCTCATGCCTCCACACCCATTTCATATAGGCCTCACAACCTCTTGTCTCTCATATGACCTGCTGATAACATCTATTGTAAGTTCAGATGCACTCCTGTATAAATCAGACATGAGCTGTGGCACTTGAATTAAGTCCAGTGCTCTGTATTTGGTGTACTTAGATAGGTAGGGGTTCTGTTCTCACTGCAGTCAATTGTGTGGGTGCATGAGCTATTCCTTCACATTGCAGAGAGCATTTTACACCACAATGTGGGACACTGTCTTCTTGCCCTCAACAGACACTGCTGATGTCATCAGCTATATTACATGTTTGGATATGTAGTACTCTCACAAGGGCAGGGTCAGACACTGGCCTGGGGGTCAGGCAGAAGCCATGTCACCCTATACAATATAATTTATAGTGACATGGCTTTTAATCAATCCACATACATTAGGTGTGTAGGCCCTGTGTTATCTTGCTGAGAAAAACATGTCGTCTGTCCAGCTGGTACATATGTCTGGTGAGCATTCCTCTCAACCTCTTAGAACAAGAAATCTGGACAAAGCCATAAGTAAAAGTGGGACAAAGGCCCAAAAATAGGTACACATTTTAAATATTGCTCTTACAAATTTAGAAAGTTAATAGAATAACAGGTTTTGCATTAGCATGAATTTTCTGAAGGATATGAAGTCCAAAACTCAAATCCTCATCATCATCATCATCATCATCATCCCCTTTTTCCCATTTACACAGGGTCGGGGTATCGTATTAACTGTCGCCATCTCTCTTGATTCAGTGCCACTCTCCTGCCTTCTTCAACACTCATGCCTGACTGTTGCAGATCTTCTTTCACACAATCCATTCACCACTTTGCTGGATGCCCTCGCTTCCTCTTACCTTCTTCCTGTCTGTCCCAAATCTCCCTCACCAGATTGTCTTCTGCTTTTCTACACATGTGCCCATACCATCGTAATCTGTTTTCTTTGATCTTTTCTGCAATTGGAGCTACTTTAGCTTCTCCTCTTATGTCCTCATTTATTCACCTGTCCCGCAGTGTGCATCCTACCACCTTTTTCAGGCACTTCATTTCCATCACCTCTAGCTTCTTCAACTGTTCTGCCTTTACTGCCTAGGTTTCTGTACCATACAGTAGTACTGGTTGCACCACTGTCTTGTACACCTTACTGTCCAAAACTGAAATGTCTGTCATTATTTTCTAACTTCAATCTTTACAGATTTGATGTCAATTTGCTAGAAAAACCACAATCTTACAAAAAAATGGACCAAAAATATGAGGCAAATATCTGAACATTCTGCAAAATCTGTACAGTTGAGAGGTATGCTGGTGAGGTACATGTAAAAAAGAGCATAATGCTCTATTAGTGCTGTGATGAGGACTGACTACAGTGCTGTCATACAATCCTAAGATGTCAATATGATGGCAAGACTTATGATGGCCACACCATAAGCTTTCAATAGCAGTGTGGACACTTGGTGGTCAAAGTTCTGATTGCTATCTAAATGTATTTTCAGTGCTTGCATCAGTTGGTTTCTGCATTGCAGGACTGTTGTCAATGCTGTAACTAACATGAAACTCCACTTTTCAGATGGGCAGCATTAAAAAAAAACACATTTCTGCATTTATTTGTATATCGTGTGCCTTTGTCACTACTCAGTTGTGTGTGTTAGCTTGTCTTGTACTATGTTTTCACCTTTGGTGGTCTCAGTGATTGCACACAATATGCAAGAATCAGCAAACTTGGTAAGACAAAATCCATATACTTTAGCCTGAACAGTCGAGAAATACAGTTCAAACAGTGAAGGGCCAAGCATAGATTCCTGGGGTTTACCAGTTGTAACAGCTCTACTGGTACAGGTTGATTCACCAACTGATACATGATGTGTTCTGTCAGTGAGCCAGTTGTTTACCCATCACATGACATAAGGTTTAATTCCCAGCTTTGAGTTTTTCTCAGTGTTACTTGAATGTGTGATTTTGTCAAAACCCTAGGCCAGATCCCAATAGGCAGTATGCACTGTCTTACCTACCTCCAGGCTTATCACATGGAATCAATGTGCTGTGACAACATCACAGATCACCTATCGCATTACCCTGCATATATACCTTCATGATACAGTGGAATACACAGTTCAACATACTCTCCCCATGGCCTATGTTCCCATCCAAGGGTGTACATCAAAATGTATCCATCTGAGTTTGGAGAGACAGCACCTGATGCATGCATGTATAGAGACATCCTGACTCTCCTCAACTGTTAGGTAGACCAACATGTCATCATGGACTTCTTCTAAGTGTATAGTAGTAATATTCCAGGTGTATGCAACAGACTTATGTGAGTTGTTACTGCTACATCAGGTCCATTACATCTGATAGATGTCCTCAAAGACGTAATCAAAGGCATGCATGATGACAAGAATATCATCTTGTGGAACTTGAACAAGTGAAGGCATTTGACAAAAAGTCACACTGTGGTATTCAATTAACACTGTCATATGTGTCCAGAAGCAGCTATGTCAGCAACTGGTTAGACCAGGGTATGACATATGTGGCAATGCACTGTTTTGAAATGTGTGAAGTGCCATATAGCTCAGGTCCAGTTATCAGGTCAGTACATGAGGGGTGTCTGCTAGGCCCTTGCCTACCCCTTAGTTAAGTGAGGGACATCACATATGACATACACATGCAGCGTTCAAACAGCTGCCTGAAGGACTACAGCCTGTGGGCAATCACTGGCTCCAACTGTGATATTAGTAAAATACACACAGTATCAACACATACCAGAGACTGCTGCAACAGCCACGACAACACCTGCATTAACAACACACATGAAGGGATTTGTTGAATGAGAAAACAGACAAGAAACCCCAAGTATAATGTGGACATCACACCCTATAATCACATCAATAGGTATATGAACTGTTTCCTGGAGTAGAGAGTAAATGGTTCATCCACCAGCATGTGGTCACAGTCCTAACTACTCCCTTGAATGTAACACAAGTACTGGCTATGTGAAGGACATGCACATCAGAGGCCATAATAACTTCATGATTCCCAGCCTTCATCATACAAATAACTGTGCACAATGCACCCTTCTTCATGTGCCTCCCTGCACATCTTCCAGTGATGTGTAACTGAACTTTACCACCTTGGTCACAGTGTGCTGTCACACAGCTTATTGGCCATAGTTTGGTTTCATTCTGTGGAATATACATGACTGTCTAATGGTGCAGAACACCAATCAAGTTTTTACACCAGATGCATGTGTACTACCTGTTCATTTTATGAACACACTGCATACATAGGTGTTTGACAACATTAATGGCATGTATTTCATTTATGACAGTGTGAATTGTTCCATAGATATGTGCCATGCACACAAAACAACTAGACTATAGTGCCCATACTGTCACATACAGGTATAGCAGTGTCCTTCCTAACACCTCCTGCAGACATTACACTACTAGGATAGTGTGTGTATGGTTACCCTCATAGAGTGTGGATTTATCATACTAGGTGACCAGTGTGCGTACAGGCTCATCTGTTATCAGTCCACATCACATATGTTATGTTAGAGGCATTGGAGTAGAGATGGTATTATTTAGATATTGTTCATTATTTTGGTTGGTTTTTGTAATGTTTGCCATGATCCTTTACCTGTGGCCACTTTGATGCAGACCTCTGTGGGAGTACACTCATATTCAGGTATATCAGTTTGCACAGCTTCCCAATATCCACCCCACCTAAATTGTATGTCAGGTCCCTGATAGATGTCCTCTGCATTATTCATGTAAGGGTGCTTATCTCACACACACACATCCTCCCCCTTGTTATGTCACCTTGAGTGACAGTCACAGACAACATATTTTCACTGTACAGTCCATACTGTACCATATAGATATGTACTTGATGTTGCTACTACAGCCATCTTCCATTGACATGCCCTCCTCTGCTGTACATGAGGGAGTTTTACCTGTACTGTTCATTCCTACAATTCATCTGTGTGTCCCTATTCAATACACACACTTCCCCTAAGTGATCATTTTAAATGGCAGTCCCATGTCCTGTTACAGATCATTAACACAGCTTCAGTAAAGAATGCCAGGGATGGGATATCACAACACTCTGCACTGCCGGTACACTGTCCTGTACTCTGTTTATACTATATACTTCCATTCATAATTCTCAACTGTCCAGATATTCCCAGGATGTCCGGATGTTTTCCTTATCAAATATGTGGCTTTTTGACAATCACTGCAGTGATCTCTGAACTGATGTGTCTCAATATTGCAGACATTTGGGTGCATACCTCTCAACAGTCATGATCTGTGCAGAATGTCCAGTTTTTGTCTCATATTTGTGATCTATTCCCCATAACATGTTGTTTTCCTGGCAAATCATTGGCATGTCATTGTAGAGTGCAGTCAGTAATGGATGACTAACATTTGAGTTTCAAGTTTCATGCTCTTCAGAAAGTTCATGCTAATGTAGAACTGATATATACTATCAACTTCATAAGTTTGGATGTGAAATATTTACACTCTGTCCATACTTCTGGCCCTTTGTCCCCCCATGTTTATGGCTTTATCCACATTTCTCACCCTAAGAGGTTGAGAGTGTTACATTCAAACACATTCCCATGTGACATCTAAGTCAAATATTACTGGTTATTTGTCCTCTCATTAAGTTGGTCTCTGTGCAGACATGTTGCACTAACAGAATGACAGCTATTTGTACAGCTATACCTCTCAGCTGTACAGATTTGTTCAGGATGTCCAGATTTTGCCTCATATTTTTGGCCTATATATCATACAATTGTGGTTTTCTGGTAAATCATTAGTAAATTATTAAGGGTTGAAGTAAGAAAATAGTGACAGACATTTGAGTCTCAGACTTCATACCCTTCAGAAAATTCATGCAAATGCAAAGCATGTCATTCTATCAGCTTTCTAAATTTGTAAGACCAATATTTAATGGGTTCCTAGTTTTCATCATCTATCCTCACATTATTTATGAATTTTGTCCATATTTCTTGCTTTAGAGTTTCAGAAGTTTGTATACAGACCTGGTGATCAGTGGGGCATTCCATGCAAATCCACAGACCATATGTGCTCTCCTTTACAGGGAAAATCATACCTCTCAACTGTCCAGACTTTCAGCGAATGTCCAGATTATTGCCTCATATTTTTTACATGTTTCTCATAAATGATGGTTTTCTGGCAAATCACTAGCAAATCACCAGCAAATCATTGAGGACTGAAGTCTGAAAATCAAGGCAGACATCTAAGTTTCAGAATTCATATCCTTCAGAAAATTTATGCTACTGAAAAACGTGTTAGTCTATCAACTTTCTAAGTTTGTAAGAGCAATATTTCAAAAGTGCCCCTATTTTGGGGGCTCTGTCCCCCCATTATTTGTGGCTTTGTCCAGATTTCTTGTTGTAAGAGGCTAAGAGGTGTATGCATGGAATTGATATCTGTGTTTGCTGACAGTTTTGGGGCCAGCAATATTGTTTCAAGCTACAAAACCAAGCTTAGGCATGCTGTGCCTCATTAGTAAGCATTGTGCGCTGCCGCTCACTAAGCACTGTCTCCGTAACATATAAACTCTATGTAGGCTCTGCGCGAAGCCTACATAGAGTTTACTGAATCAGATAGTCTTCCCTATTCCTATTTACTTTGCCTTATCATTTATTTTTTCCACAAAAGATGTGAATCAAATTGGGGAGAACTAGGAAAGGATAAAAAGAGGAGAGAGTTATATTATTTGAAACACAAACTATTATCTTTGAGAAAAGCAAGAACTGTAGTATTACATAAAGGGCATACTACTCTTTCCTTTACATAACTCTATAAATCTACTTAACTTTTGCAAGAAAGCTAGAATAAATAAATGATTGATGTATGTATGTGCATGTACGTGTGCATGTGCGCATGCACGCACGTGTGTGTGAGTGTGTGTGTGTGTGTGTGTGTGTGTGTGTGTGTGTGTGTGTGTGTGTGTGTGTGTGTTTGCGCACACGTGTTTAACAGAAATATGACTTCATGCTACCAGTCTTCAGATTTTGTTCATTACAAAATCAAAAGAATTTTAAACATTGACATAAAATACATTTTTCAGCTGTTTTCAGCCTTCTGTCTTATACTACTGTGGTTAAGTTTCTGATCCTCAGATAAACTCCATTTGCTGTCCATTTCTTCTTCCAACTTAACATTTAAATTTCAGATCCTCACAGAGGATATATAACCAGGGGCCTGTGAGAACTTGCTTGTGAAGCTCAAAGAGAGCATATAGCAATGAGATGCAAGCAGGTATATTGGAAAGTCTTTTGTCAAGATGCCAGAAGCACTTGCTAGTGTAGCAGTGCATGGCCATATCCCAACAAGATCCACACTCTTGTCTGTTCTTTATTTCTTTATTTCTGAGGCAGTCACTTGTGCCTTTTTCTCATGACCAGGAACTGCAAGCTACAGTTTTGGGTTTTTCTCTTACAATAAACAACAAGGCTTTGGACATCTACTTATGAACCCCCTGACTACAACATTCTGCTTTCCTTTTCATCTTGCAAAAGGCATGTAAAGTAGCAAATACAACTTAACTCTGCAGTATGTATACTTCTCAACTGTCCAGATTTTCTCAATGTCCTGATTTTTGCCTCATATTTTTTATCTCTTCCCCATAAAATTTGTGGATTTATGTCAAAACATTCAGGACTGAAATCACTAAATAATCACAGACATTTGAATTTCAGACTTTATATCCTTAAAAAATACACATAACAAGATTGAATTCCATCTGACAAACTCAATCTAGCTGGACAAGCTTCCAAGTCATTTTAAGAGAATAAACCCAGTCCTCGATTTATGATCTAGTATTTTCCTCTTGCAAAAGTTTAATAAAACCACTCAGGTCTTCCTTTTGGTTTTCAAAAGCTGTATTCCAGAAGAACATCCAACAGTGGTAAGTGAGAACTGTGGCAAAAATCTCTCTTCATTTTATTTCAGTTCTCTTGCAATGGGTTACAAATATAAATAAACTATTACACTTTAGCTGTACCACTACAGCCTGGCCTTCGTCTTCAAACAACAAAGAGGTCACTGCCACACAGTTCAACACTCATTTTATCCAGTCAGTTCTATCACTAAGCAATAATCACCTCACCTCACCCCTTCAGTTTCCATTTATTCTGAAAGAAAGCACACTGTCTTTTAGTTTTCTGCCCCATCCCAACATCAACCATAAAAAAATAGTAGCTAACTTAAAAGTAACAACCCCAGCTGCCGATAACCTTCCCACTGAGTTGCTCAAAATGGGTATAGAAGCACTGTTTTCATTCTGATCAAGTAGTGAATAACTGAAAACACTGCCGCATGTATCTGAAAAAAATGCATTGGACCCCTTCATAAAGGAGGTACCTTAACAGAGCTAACAAACTACAAACCTATTGCTCACCTATCACCCTCTCACAAATCCTTGAGAAATGCATTCACTCTCAGCTTATGAAACATATAACCAAATGTAACCTCCTGTCCAACACCCAGCAGGGCTTCAGGCCAAACACAGTACTACTATTGCCATCCACAACTTCACCAACATAGTAAGCCAGTACAGAAATGAGGTCAATCCTGTTTCTTCACTTCTCCTTGACCTTTCCAAAGCATTTGACACAGTGTTCCACCAAAAGTTATTCTCCGAACAAGTAACACTAGGTCTCACTTATCCCTCCTTCTCCAGGTTTCACAGTTATTGATGCAATAATCAGCAGGCAACTAAATGACAACAAAACAATTCATCATTTCAACCAGTTTTTGTTGGTATTTCCCAAGGGTCAGTACTTGGCCCCCTTCTATTTAATATTTTCATGAATAAACTTTATACTGGTACAACACTTGCCACTCTCGTACAATATGCTAATGATTCAAATTTTATCTGCTCTGCCCCATCCATAATAAAATTATAGGAATTCACTCAAACATCTTTCACTGGTATTAAAATATGGTTAAAAAATTTAACTTGCTGCTGACTGCCAAAAAGCTTAAAACAGCACCTTAACCAGAAACATACATTTTATATTACTCAAGTAATAACACAAAAATAGAAACCATAAGCCAGACTAAACTACTCACAGTCATAATGAATGACAATCTAAATTTGATCACCACATACTTCATTCCATCAAGAAAACTCACCAAAAACTTGGCTCCCTCTATAGGGTCAAGCACTACCAGACAGGTCAAGCAAGGATTACCTTAGCAGCAACCGATTTCCTTCCTTCTCTTTTTCCTTGCTTCCCCTATTCTTACCAGTATTAACACTATGTAGAAAACTAAACTAGCCTCCTGATACTACAGAACAGCTACATTTGCAACCAACCAGCATTATAAAACACACCACTGCCTTGCATAAAAAAAATTAAACTTTCTTGAACTTCCAAACCAGTTGACATACTCACAACTAATCACTGCCCACAACCTACTGCGCTGTCCAGACAAATGCCCAGTATTACAAAGTACTCTGCTGTGCTATTCACCCACCTTCACTCAAGCAAAAAGCTCTTACTATGTATCCGCAAGACATCCAGCACTGCTGGAGACTCTCTTTACTCCTATTATATGTCAAAAGTCTGTAATGAAATACTTACATAATTAAAACAGATAGAAAACTTAAATAGTTTCATTACTTTGCTTAAACAGCACCTATACCAAAGATGGCTCTGTCCTTCCTGCTCACCTGGTTAGCTTTACTCAGGTTACTTTTCTCCAACCCTTACAGGCACTTTGCTTTCCATTCATTTGTACCTTATCTCTCCTCGTCATACTGCACTAATCTCCTAAGCTCTGACTTTTCCTGCTTCTGTCACACCCCACCACTAATCCTCGCTCCATTTATCCCTCTGTTCATTTGCATAATTTCTCCTGTCATATCTCTCATCAATTTTTAAGCCACATTAGTACTTGTCTGTCTATAAATTACCACTAACCTCAAAAACATCCCAGTTTGATCTTTCCCTCCATCCATCTTGCTATGCTTACATTAATATTATTGTATTGCCTATGATTTGAGGTAGTTTCCCGCGCTATATCATACATAGATTACACAATGGCTTTACAGATTTGCACTGTATGTACCTGAATCCCAGGGTATGAGTACAACATAATTTGAAATCAGTACTACCTGTGATAAAACAAGACATCAGCAGTACTTGTGTAACTGAAGAGGATTGTGATTTAATAGGTTGTCAGCAGTACCTGTACAAGTAAACAGCACAACTAGCTTGTGCATTTGAAAAGGAGCATGCCACAAATAACATCGCTAGCTGTCCTACATGATGTTTATTTAAGTCAATCCATTCCCTTTTCCTCAGAATTCAAAGTGAAGGATAAATGAAGTCCACCTATACATTGTTACTAATGTGTGCTAACCATAACTTCCCCTTTGCCCCTAGCTGCAACCCTTCACTTTACCTTAGGAAATCCCCTTTCTGTAATACAACCACCATTCAGACAGAGTGAGCCTGAAGCTCTTGGGAGGGTTTTAGATAATTGTTGCAAAAGGAAACTATTTATTTTCATTTTGAGATCTGGCATAGCCAGTAAATTTTGAGCAAAGTTGTTATTTTGATTTGTTATGTTTTTCATTAAGTACATTTTTGAAATGCAAACATCAGTCACCTGTATTTTGCTGCTGGTGGATTTCAAAATTTCAAAGTATGTATAAACTGAAGAGTGAGACTTGGAGGAGTGACCAGGATGTTGGACTTGGCTTATTTGGACATTGTAGGCTAGGATCGCCAATATTCCTTACCTGAGGGAATACTAATTACTGCAAATCTGATGAACGTATCATGAAAGATGTGCAAGCTGTAGAAAAACATATGGTTTCTTTTTCTGCTTTGTTTGACAGAAAGATTTTAATAGTATTGTTGAAAATAAATCTATGACATGAACTAAAGACAGTATTCTCATTTATTATTGTAGCTGGAAGATGTTATTAACAGATCATATGGTCCTCTTCCTGAAAATGTTATGTGACTGCATAATGTTTTACTTAAAAATGATGTATTCATATAAGGTTTCTTTATGCTGGGAGTCAACGTGAGACGGACGGGGGGGGGGATATTTAGTATATAAAACTTATCTTTTCAAGTATTCCACCTAGAATATGATTGTGACATTATTAAGAAAAAACAATATTGGGCTCCAGTTGGGAAACATGAAACAGCAAGTGTCTTTCGTCTTGCATAAGAAGAAAAAGAAGACCATGGTCATCTCTTTACTTGCAGATTACTGTCATTAGTAGAAGTGCTGTGAATATTTAAAGTCTGCAAATCAAAGACAACTTGTTTATTAAATGTATAACAGGAAGGTGCGGTTATTAATAGATAAGGAATTATCTATGAAATGAATGCACAACTGCTGTAGTTTTACTTAAATTATTATAGTTCATTGATATATGAAATATACTTAATTGGCTCATCTGTGCTTTCTGATTCCCTGAAAGCAGACATTATACAGTCTTATTTTACAGTTGTGCTTGTCATTTATACTTGCTTTCAGGTCTTAAAGTTATGTAAAGTTATTATTAGTTAACAGTAAGTTTAACATAAAGGTCTCTTTACATAAAACTATTGCATGATGACAAGTCTTTTCTCTGTCCTGCAGATTGGATTACCTATAGTGTGACTGCTTAGTGTCTTATAGTAGAGAGAACAAAGTTTGAATATATTTACATATTTATCTGTATTATTTATTATTATTTATATATTGACATTTGATTACTGGGAAAGTCTGATTGGGAAGAAGTTCATTTTCAGTGTAGGCCAGGGGAGTAAAGCTCCAAATTATTACGCAAAATTTTAAGAACAATAATTTTATAATCTTCAAAAATAAAACAAAAATATCTGCAGTTTACATAATTATAAAAAAATATTGGTTAAAATTGATGCAATGTATATGACAATCATTTACTATTTAAAGAAACTTTAGACAGTTTGTAGAGAAAGTAATGGTAAATTAGTTTAATACAACTAGGCATTGCAATATGAGGTGAGGGAAAAAAGGTTTATGGTATATTTCGAGAGAAAAGTAAGGAAGAGAATTAGCAGTAAGGAAGTGAGTGAGGAAGGGAGAGTAAGGAAGTATAAGGAATGAAAAAATACTTGTTCACATTTAGGGATATAATTTATCCTGGATTTGAGTAGGAACAGAGCCAGATTTTAGCTAGGAAGTCTTTCAGAGTGGTTTTGAAAGATGGGAGGAAGGGTATAGACCTGATGGATACAGGTGTGACATCCCTCCTCTGGGCCAGTGTTCAAGAAGCCTCAATCCTCACCACTGCCACCAGTGGGGAATGTTCACTGTGAGAAAAAAGGCACAACTAGTATTTACAGATACAGCCCTTTGAATCAAGTACAATTTCCCTTAAGAGCACACAGAGAATGTACACTCCAGTCCTGAGGCTGGGCTTTCTCTCCAGGCCTCAAATAAGACTCACCACTGACAACTATAGACCTGAGTCTTTAGCTGGGTGTTCCAAGCCAAGTCCTCCACCACCCTGTCAGTGAAATCAGTACTCTTGGTGTCCTTGCTCAAAGTAGCTGTCACATACACCATCATTGAAATTTGATTTTGACACACACACACACACACACACACACACACACACACACACACACACACACACACACACACACACACACCTGGGAAAGGCTGGCACAGTTTACCTGCTCTGTTACCTCCACCCAGACTATAAAGTAAATTTGCTGCCAACAGAACACCCAAAGCCAGCTACTTTAAGGTTCTTACCAGGGTACCCAATTACACTTAGTAAAATTAATACTTATACAAATGTGTGTATCAGGTTAGCTCAAAAAAGAGTTAGATTTATGGCTGGACATGTAAGTAAGCAGCACACAATTCACAGGTTGTGTTCCTTAACATCTAACCTGCCCTTCATTTGTTGCTAACTGCATATGATAATATCATCATACATTTTAAGACCAATGATATAGAATGGTTTACACAATGCATGTCTCAGAGTACTGGTCATATAACTGATGAATGATCAGCAAAGACAAAAAGGTAAGACACAGCTGTATATTTGCAAGCAATAATCATAACAAGGTGTGTGATCACTAAGTGCACTACATCCAAATATAATAAATGTACAAATAAGTTATAGTTTGATATCAGTACATTCTGTTGTAGTTGGCTGTGTGAAGAACATGTTCAGTTCTTTGCTGAAAAGCTGTTTCTGTGGCCAAGAGCACTAAGGGTGTCATTTTCTTTTGTGCGTCATTTTCTTGTATGTATGTCAACTACTTGCCTCTTTTTTTTCCTTTTTTACTTTTCTGGCTTTGTTTGTGTAATGTCTTTTTTGTTTTTTTCTTTTAGCCAGTATTTGCACAAGCACAGCAGTGCACAAACTGGCTAACTAGACTACCTAGGAAGCAAACCAGAACCAGACAGTCACAAATAGAAATGCGATACATCAGTTAATGCCATTGATGTGATGTAACTAGTCCTGTGGAAACAGGTAGTAACTGTATGGCTGGAGTTTAGATGGTACTGTGTTATAGTACAGGGAGTACAAACTTTGTTTTACTGTTGTGACATTGGAATTTATAGCACTGAACTGCAAGATAGACAAGTGTTTTTTTTCAACTCATGTGGCAACATGTGTAAATGTAAAACTGCCATCCACATAGTTGCGGGTTTGAACACACCACATTCCATACACTTTTACTTTTGCCCCAATTCCCATTATGTATTATCGGTTTCACTTGATATCGTCGAAAGCTTATTTCATCGAATTTCAAAACAGAGAGACCAAATTGTTGAAAACTCAAATCGTCAAAAACTCATATCATTGAATCTCAAATCATTGAAAACTACAAAGCAACTAGAAATAACATCCCAGACACTGTTTACTACATTTATGCTGGGGGGCAAGCCCCCCTGCACCCCCCCGCCCAAAAATTAAATATACCAACTCCACGGTCACACTACAGTGGGGGGAAAAGATAATTTCCTAACCCCACTGTAGTGCAACCTTGGAGTTTGTATATTTAATGTATGTTGAGTGGGGTGGGGCAGAGCCCCCACATGGGGGGTACAGGGGCACTTTCCCCCTGCATAAATGTAGTAAAAACTCTGTGGGATGTTATTTCTAGTTGCTTTGCAGTTTTCAATGATTTGAGATTCAATGATATGAGTTTTCGATGATTTGAGTTTTCGACGATTTGGTCACGCTGTTTTGAAATTCAATGAAATGAGCTTTCAATGATATCAAGTGAAACCATATTATCACATTATTATCAAATGTATGACTGTGGGTATACTGTGTACTATATTCCTGTAAGTATATTTCTGCTATCTGAAATGTCATGTCCTTCACATTTGCTTAAGACACATACACAACTGCCTGTGTAATTTCTCACTGCTTGCCACTGTTACAGACCGCTTACCATTGGGCAAACATGGGGCTCATGGATGTGCTCTTCCAAGCACCATGTTTGCTCAATGGTAAGTGGTGTGCAACATTTTCAGTGTGCACACTCCCAGTAAATATAATAACTGGAACTGGTGGTAAACTATCAGTCTCCATTGCTCTTGATCTGTGGTAGGCATGCCAGGTGTTCATGGAGAGGTTGTGAGATTTAGGGCTCATAGTTGAGGTGTCCAGGAGTCCAATATTTTTAATGGACTACTAGTGAAACACCACAGTACCAGGCTGCATCAGGGGGACTATTCTGGGTCCCAGTATGTCAGAAGCTTGGGATAGTTTAGCCCTGGTTGTAACTAGTGCCACAGGTATCCCCTGCACTAGTGAACAATGTAGGCTTCACTTTAATGACCTTCAGAGGAGGAAGAGGGATACCATTGACCATTGGTTCAGGGAAGTTAGGACTGAAGTCATCCCACACCTGTGTAAGTATCAACTACAGGGAGACTTAAAAGCTGAATCTAGGCAAGACTGGCATTCATAATGGTATTTTGTACTGTTCTGTTTTTTCCACAACTGCCATGGATAGGGAGTGCAATGTTAGGACCCCATGGCACTAGATTGGTGAGGATGAGGGAGGCATGTGGTATGTATGCAGCAGAAGAGTACTGTTGCTGTAGCATTAAAAGTGAAATATAGCTTGTTTGGTATTTTATACAGTTGGTATCAAACTGAGCATGCATATCTTGACTGTAAAACCAAGCATTCATTCATTGGTCTGCAGCACAAACCAAGAGTACAATATTAGACTTTAGTCAGAGGTGGTGGGTTCAAATACCACACTTCCCAAATATACAATACTGTTAATTCTTCAATTATATATAACTTTAAGGTTTAAAGTAAAAGCTCTATACCAGTGGCACACATGCCCTGCTGTAAACAGTGATCTGTATAACTGAAGCATGCATATGTGCAATATATGCACATGTGAAGGAGCACTTGCTGCAATCTGTAGTATAGTGTGCATCTGTTAGGAGTTGGTAGTCTTAAAAGTAAGAGTTATTTGTTAAGAGGTGGTAGTCTTAAGAGTAAAGTTTAAGATAATAGAGTCAAATAATTGCACTAATGCATTGTATGTCACATATGAAGGAATAATCTTCTCTCTTTTTTTTTCTCACCCCAACACTTTTCTCTCTTTTTTTATTTTATTTTTATTTTTTAATTTTTTTTGCTTTATTTTATTACGTGCCACCAAAATGTGCCCATACCATCCATGTGTACTACATCACAAAATGCTCCACAGCACAGCAGGCTCTGGCTGCCCCACTTCATTAGCTATGGCACTGTTGCCCAGCATGTCTGGTAGCCAACCTGGTAGCACTACCTCTGCTTCTCCTGCACTTCCTTCCCCTCAGATAGTCTGCCCTGCAAAGAGTTCAGTGTTTCCTTCTGGAGCAGTGGCAGAAGTGGTGAGTTTATCGCCCACACTAAGTTGCTAGAGATGGTGCATAGTGTTGTACACCACACTGTTGGTGCATACCTATGCTGGCTGGAGAGGCTGCTCTCCCTCATTTTATGTAGTACCAGGAGGAGGAGAAGGAGATGTCAAGCACTCCATCCACTGGCAGAGTGAAGTGACAGTGGTGGCAGTCCTGTGGGTGGGGACTCAATTCTCACTGTCACCCAGCTTAATGACTATGGGTCCTGGATGTCCCCACCCTCACCCCATCCATGGTGTGAACCGACCTCTTGTGTCCATCACCATCCTTGTCTCTTGTCTTGTTAGTCTTGTCTATCTGCCATTGCTTCCTCACCTACCCAACTTACCAGACCCAGACAGGTCTACATCCCTTCCCCAACATTTCTCTCTATCTGTCCTCAAAAAAAAAGGGCATCTGTCCCAAAAAAAAAAATTGGTCCAATTGACTATACAACATGATTGGGTTGCAGTCACCCCCCCCCTCTCTCTCTGAGGCTGACAGTTCAAATTCAGCTAATTTTCTGCATATATTAACAGTTTTACTGTTAATGAAATGGATAGCTGTGGTTCTTTTCTATCTCTCTCCTGAACATTCCTGTATTGCTTTACATTTGTTCTTCCCTCTGCGTGCTCCCCATTTCACCACTGTCCTGTCTTCCCCATTTCTTCTCTTTAATGCATTATTACATGATGGTGAGCATCACGCACCAACAGTAATACAAAAGTAGTTAAAAGTATTAGATACAGTTGTATTCAAACCCAGTACCATCTGGTCCCAAAAAGAAATGCATAATTGCATTAACTATATTAACACATGCTGCCACATAGTCAGTTAAGCAGCAGGTGATTCCAGAGACTCAGGACTAACTCTCAAACTTTAGCAATGCGGCTCACATTCAATATGTGTATCTCATATGTTTATGCACTTTACTAACCATCACACAAACTTACTCTCACCTCTCTATGGAAATGTATATAGTATACTGTATTACTGCTGTTTACTGTCTATTTCCTTTGTATGACATAAAATTACATGTAGAAACATTACAAACTGAGGGCCCTATCTAACTATTTATCACATATTTAAAATATATTCATGTGTCAGCACCTCCCAAGCACTACAACCCTGGGGTCTCAGTACTTTTTCCACACATATATCAACCACACTACAAATATAATATAAAATGTTGTGTGCTATGCAATGCACATCAATCTGGTAACATGCAGAACTACAACTATTGACCCATATGCCTAAAAAGCCTTATCTGCAAGGTTAGTGCAGGAATCAGCATGGACCATATCCACATGGACATAGGTGACCTTCAGCACATTTGACCCTACCACTTTTGGTTTTGTCAAGGGTAGATCTTGCTTATTGACCCTTGTGGTCTTCTTGCATTCTGATCAGAAACACCTGGATGAGGGATAACAGGACATACTGCCTATGTTGAATTATCCAAGGCCTTTGACACCATTTTCCATTCGTGTCTTATAGTGAAGATCTCCCATCTGGGAATTAGGCCATACAGTACTAGATGGATAGCTAACTAGCTCAATGGCAGAACACTAAACCTCAAAGTTGGGGACTTCACTGACACCACTATCCCACTCACCAGTGGAATAACACAAGGAACTGTGCTGGGCCCTCAACTGTTTGAGAAATACTTCCCTGAAGCACAAGCAACAGTACATGTCCCATGGTCTACTTAGTCTGCAGATGACTGTTAACTGGACACACTCATATACCAATGATGGTAACATATTAGAGTGGGGGTTGACACAGATTGATGCTTGCTGACAAACTCATGGACTGAACTTTAAGCATACAGTGACTCTTTGTCACCTTTGTCAATGAAGCACCCATGCTAATTATGATATGCATAGCACTCCTGTAAGCTCAAACACAGTATTGTGAGACTTAGGAACATATATTAATAGCAATCTACACTTTCATCACTGTGTGCCCATAGTATTGATACACACAATTTGCATTGCACACATTATACATATGGGTATCGCATATAAGACCAGGGTAGTCATACCTCTGCTGTACTTTACCCTTATCACACCAATAAAGTAGTACAATGCTCACATTTCTCAGTACCTCACCAGATACCTGCAGCAATTGGAGAGAACACAGGGTTGTGCCTGGGAGACTCCCAGGCCTCCAGACATGACATACATGGAAAGACTGACATACTTGCCACTGTACTCAGTATCATGCATACTGCTGACAAGAGACCTGTGGCTGCCCTGCAGAGCAGTGTCAGACCATGTCCTTCTTGAAATGATGGACATCTGCAATTCAAATGGGACAACAATAATTTGCCCAGGGTTTTTCAACCTAGCCTGTGAAATAAACAGAACATGCTGGGGAGACAGATATATCCCATAATGATTCACACTCCTCTGTAATAGGATCCCACGTCATGTGAAGTAGTGCTTCTCAATGACCCTATTCAAGTGCAAAATTGAGAACTGGTTGGGTGATTGTAAAGTCACCTCTGTGTTGACACCTATGTCCTTCATGATCAGGGCCATTTGGTGCTGCTCACAAACATGCTCTGCTAAAAATGACCATCCAACTATGCTCAGTACAGGTACTTGTGTTTTTACACAGATAGGCTTCTAAATACCCTGGTGCTATTAAACTAGTAGCCTCATATGAACCTATGAAGCTATGTGCCTATGCAGGCTTCCTAGCCTGTTGTCACCCACATGGCCTTCTGATGTCATCTACTATAAGTTCACCTGCACTCTTATAAAATTCAGACTTTTGCCATGGCACTTGCATTAAGTACTGTGTTCTGTAGTCCATGTACTTAGATCGGTAGGGGTTATGTTCTTACTGCAGTTAACATGGTGTGTGTCTAAATCACAGAACAAAAGTATATATTCCACAGTTGCTCCTCCGATGCTATGCAATGACAGTATTTTGATATATTTTATGCCTACACATCCATTTTATACAGGCCTCCAAATTCTTGTGTCCCATATGGCCTGTTAATATCATCTACTATAAGTTCACATGCACTCCTATGTAAATCAGACTTGTGCTGTGGCCCTTGATTTAAGTACTGTGTTCTGTAGGCCATGCAACTTAGATAGGTTGGGGTTCTGTTCTCAATTCCATCAACTGTGTGTGCCTGAGCTGTTGCTTGATATTACAGAGAAGATTTTACACTAGCATGTGATACACTGTTATCTTCTCCTCATCAAACACTGCTGATGTCATCAGCTTTAAAGTGTTGTCTGACACACCAAGTTAGAGTTGTGCTGTGGTGCTTGTGTAAAGCACTTAGTTAGCTAGGAGTTCTATTCTCACTGCAGTCAGGTGTGTGTGTGTGTGTGTGTGTGTGTGTGTGTGTGTGTGTGTGTGTGTGTGTGTGTGTGTGCGTGTGTGTGTGTGTGTGTGTGTGTGTGTGTGTATGTGTGTGAGCTTTTGCTTGACATTAGAGAGAGCATCTTACACCAGCATGTGGGACACTGTTTTCTTCTTCTCAATAGACACTGCTAATGTCATCAGCTGTATCACAGTTTTGGTTATGCTATACTCCCACCTCCAGTGCCAAGTAGAAGTCACCTCATCCTATAAAATACAGTTTACAGTGACATGGCTTTTCATTTATCCACATACATTATGGCATGGTATGTAGGCCCTGTGTTATCTTACTGAGAAAGCCATGCGGTCTCTGCAGCTGCTACGTGTCTAGTGAGGTACATGTAAAAAAGACCATTATACTCTATTAGTGCTGCAATGAGGTTTGACTATAGTGCTGTCATATAATCCTAAAATCTAACGTGATAGCATGATTTATGATGTACACAACATAGGCTTGCAATAGCAGTGTGAACACTTGGTGGCCAAAGTTCAGATTGCTATCTAAATGTGTTCCCAGTGCTTGAATCAACACCAATCAAGTTGTTACATCAGATGCATGTGTGCTACCTGTTCAACTAACGCAAACACTGCATACATAGGTGTTTGACAACATTAATGGCATGTATATCATTTGTGACATTGTGGATTGTGCCATAGATATATGCCATGCACACAAGGCAACTAGTCTGCACTGTCCATGCTGTCACATATAGGTATAGCAGTGCCCCTCCTAACACCTACTGCAGATATTACAGTACCAGGACAGTGTGCATGGTTACCCTCATTGAGTGTGGATGTATCATAATAGTTGTCAAGTGTGTGTATGGAGGCTCATCTCTTATCATTTCACATCTTATATTCCATATCAGAAGCATGGGATTAGTGGTGGTATTATTCTGATATTATCTATGAATGTAGTTGGTTCTTGTAATGTTTGCCATGATTGTTTACCTGTGACAACCTTGCTGGAGACCTCTGCTGAGAGTACATACATTTTCAGGTATATCATTTTGCACAGCTTCCCAATATGAACCCTAACCCAGTTGTATGTCAGATTCTTGATAGATGTCATCTGTATTATTTGTGTAAGGATGCTTATCTCACAGACACATCCTCCCCATTATGTCACCTTGTATGACAGTCACAAACAATACATTTTCACTGTACAATCCATACAGTGGCATATAGATACGTGCTTGGTTTTGCTGCTAAAACCATTTTACGTTGACATGCCATTTTCTGCTGTACATGAGGGAGTTCCACCTGTGCTCTTTCCATGTGTTCATTCCTACATTTCTTCTGTGTGTCCCTATTCAATACCCACACACTTCCCCTGAGTGATCATTTTATGTGGGCATCCCATGTCCTGTTACAGATCATTAACACAGCTTCAGTACAGAATCCCAGGAATGGGATATCACAAAACTTTGCACTGTAGGTACACTGTCCTGTGCTGTGTTTGGATGATATACCTCACATTCATACCTCTCAACTGTCCAGATATTCCCAGGATGTCTGGATGTTTTCCGTATCAGATAAGTGGCTTTCTGCCATATCACTGGGATGATCTCTGGATTGGGTCCCTAATAAATTGCCGAACGTTTCAAAGTTCGAATGTCATATGATCGACCTTTGAAAAGTTCAAGGGTGAAAGGCAATGTCTACATACGCACAGAATGGGAAGATTTCCCTTTTCTGCACTGAAGTGCAGTCTTGGAGTTGGTATACGTAAGTAGGGGGTGGGGTGCAGGGGGTTTTCCCCCCTGCTCAGAGCATTAAGGTAAGTTTTTTTTTAACTTTTTTTATTATATAATCGAGGTTTCAGATTTTGCTCATATATTGTCGAGCATATGAGGTTCGAAATTTTGAAGCTTCGAATATATAATATAGACCCCTCTGGATTGAAGTGACTCAATATTACATACATTTGAGTGCATACATGTCAATTGTCCTAATCTGTGCAGAATGTCCAGTTTTTGTCTCATATTTGTGAATTTTGCCTCATAACATTTTTCTGGAAATAACTGGCATATCATTGCAGAGTGCAGTCAGAAACTGATGACTGACATTTGAGTTTCAAACATCAGGCTCTTCAGAAAGTTCATGTTAATGTACAACCTATATATTCTATCTCCTAACTTTGGAAGTACAATATTAAAAATCTGTCCCTATTTCTGGCCCTTTGCCCCCACCCCCCATTTTATGGTTTTGTTCACATTTTTCACTCTAAGAGGTTAAAAATGTTACATTCTAACACATTTCTTTATTACATCTATGTCAAATATGTCCCTATTACTGGTTATTTGTCCACTCATTAAGATGGCCTTTGTGCAGATGTATTGTACTAACATAATAGCTATTTGTAAAGCCCTGGTGATCATTGTGGCATTTTGTGCAAATTTGTGCTTTGTGGGTGTTCTGCCTTACAGAGAATTGCTATTCACATTCACTTGAAAGGGTGTGCACAGTCGCTCTAACACATAAACTCCATGCAGAATCTGCGTGAAGCCTGCACAGAGTTTACTGAATCCCAGAGATTGTCTTAAACAAAAATATTAATTCATTTTAAACCATAAAATAGAAATAGCTCTGAGATACAGCCATTTAGTTTAACTCCTAAGAGCCTGCATAAACTATTAACTAGATCTCAAATCTCGGCTAGCTCAAATAATGTAAAATATTTTCAGATTTCAGAAAGTCAGAGGAATGTTATGGGTCTTGTTGTCAATGGCTTTTAAAAATGTTATGAAAATGTCTCTAAAGAAGAAAAGGAAGATCATGTAAATGTTTATTAATCTTTTCTTATCTCATTGCTTCTTACAGGAGCATACTCAGCAGGAAATCCAACTTGCTGCATAATCTATAAGAGCGTATTCATCTTTACGGTAGTGTTCCCTTAACTCCTGAGATGAGTATGCATATTTGCATCTTCTCCTACCTTGCCATGTTAAATACAGCACTTACAGATCACAAACTTGCTTTAACTTATTTATATTGTTAAAAATCTTTATCCAGCTTAGACCCACATTTCTCATTAGCTGAACTAAATCTTATATCTAAACCAAATAAAGTCTCTCTTGACCTAGGCAATTATATTACCATTACCCTTTTCAATTCAGAGTATAAAATCATCAGACAATCAATGCATACATTTCTGATAGATAATGCATTCTAATCAGTTTGTTTTTTATGAAACCACTAAAATTGAAAATAAAGCTGGAATCAAGGCAGTGGCGGCTTGTGATATCGGACTGCAGCCCCCCAGCTGTGAACTACAATGGTACAATCCAATAACTTCTCCTAACCTCACATAGAAAATGAATCTGGACTGAAGGCAGCAGACTGCTGATGCCCCAGAAGTCTATGCGGTGCTAACTGCATAGACTGGAAGGGGATCAGACTGCAAGATCAGCAGTCTTGGACTATTCACAAACAGGAAACCGGAAGTGTGCATTCTGGCGCACATGGACACAGATGAGGATGAAGCTGTTTGGATTTATTTTAATTGCAGGTACATTATCAAAGCTGCAGGTTTGGATTTATTTTGCAGAGCTAGGACATTATTGAAGCTTGTTGATTTATTTTCTGTTTTCTGGATTATCAAAGCTGTTTGGATTGTATCATTGCAGGTTTGGTGCAAAGCCAAGACATTATTGAAGCTGTGTGTGTGAAATGCCCCCAGTTGATTTATACTGGTGGCTGTAGACAGAAATCAGAATACCTGCTGGTGGTGGTTAGAGAATACCTCAGGCTTGAACCCTGTACTCTGGGTTCAGGTAACAAGAGCCTGAATTCCCTACCCACCACCATCTATGAAACTTTTTGCAGATTTTTGCCTCATATTTTGTTCTGTTCTATTCATCAAACAATGTGTGGTTTCTGAATTTTTGATTCCTTAGATAGCTGATGGTGCAGTGGTGCAGTGGTAGCATTGTTACCTTACACCTAGATGTTCTCTGGCTTGATATTTGGCTGGGGTGCCTTCTGTGTGGAGTCTGTATGTCTTTTTTCTGTTTGTGTGTGGGTTTACTCTGGTATTCTCCCGTGTTATAAAGACATGTGTCTGTAGTATTTCTCCCTGGGCCTCTGCTGAAAATTGGCCTTTGTTCCAAGTCAGACTTTCCTGGTTAAATGTTAAATAAATAAAGTTGACAGACATTTGAATTTCAGACTTCATATTCTTCAGAAAGTACATAGTAACACAAAACCTTTTATTCTAGCAATTTTCTAAGTTTATAAGATGAATATTTGAAATTTGTCCCTATTTTTGGGACTGTATTCCCCCATTATTGGCTTCATCCAGGTTTTTTGTGCTAAGGGTGAGAGCTATGGTGAGAACTGAATTCACTGAATATGTTTGAGAGCTATGTTCCCCCATTACTGACTTTGTCCAGGTGTTTTGTACTAAAAGGTTGACAGTTATGGTGAGAACTGAATTCACTAAATGGTAGCCATTTAAGTTTCAGTCTTCCTCTCTTTCATAAAACAGCAGATATGGCATGGTGGTATATTACTCTGACTGTTTTGCACTGGGTCCTGGGTTCAAGACGTGGCAGTGAAATGTATGGTGGTAACACAGCATTTTATATTAACAACTTTCCAAGTTTATACAAGCAATGTTTAAAATGTGTCCCTGGTTTTTGGGCTTTTGTCCCCCCCCCCCCAATAAACTTTGACTTTTTACAGATTTCTCGTGCTGTGAAGTTGAGAGATACAATTGAGTTTCGAGTAGATTTTACAAGTAGCTGAGAGCTGCAGGGGAAGAGAAGTTTAGTGGTGCTTATGCTAAGTCTGCTTGCATTGTTATTAGCACAACAGGTAGTGTATTTGCCTTTGATGCAGAAGGCTGTGGGTTCTACTCCCTCAGGGGATGGATGCTGCCATACTGACAATGTCCTCTTTGGTGAAGATACGGGCACTTTATTTGTAGATGAAACTATGAAATATAAAGTTGTTTGCTAGCAGCAACCTCTTCATTAGTTACAGATCTCTTTAATGTGGAGTTTTATAGCTGACTTTTACTTCTGCAGAGATTGTGCATATTTACTGATACTGGTGAATTGTAGAAGTTTGAGTAGACTTTCATGATGGAAATGTTCTCAATTGGGCAGTTTTGTCATTATTGGTGCATGCATTTTATTTAATTGTTTACTGGAAAAATGTTCAAAACAATAAATTTAAAACACCCTCTAACAACCGTACTGTATTATACAAGGAATATATTTTAATACAATCAGGAAGGTGTATCACATAACACATGTATGTCTTGGGTGCAAGGGGCCTATCATTTGAAAACAGCCCAAAGTTAATCTTTATACTAGCCAAATGTATTTTCTTTGAATGTGGATTTTAATGCTGTTTCAATAAATGTGAGTTTCAAGGGCAGAGGAGTTTTAATGCTAAGTATGTTTTCATTGTGAGACTGCATTGCATTGTTTAGTAGATGTCTTAATGTTTGTGCTGTAAAATGCAAAATAAAACTTTCAAATGAAATCAAAATCATTGTAGAAGTAAAGCAGTATGCACATTACAGTGTTTATGGTAAATGGGGTGAAATAGCCAAGTAATTGGACATTGGAATGGCTGAAGGGGGGAGGCTCCATTCGATCATGATTTTGTGAGGGGGAAGGGCAGAAAACTCAAAGGCACCCCCAGGTGAACTCAACTGTCCAGATTTTCACAGAATTAATAGATTTTTAATTCTTATTTTTGGTTTGTTCCTCATAAAATTAGTGGTTTTCTGGCAAATCATTTAGGAATTAAGTCACTAAATAATGACAGACATTGAGTTTCAGCCTTCATAACCTTCAGAAAAATGCATGCTAAAGCAAGACCTGTTATTCTATCAACGAAGTTTATACAAGAGCAATATTTGTACTGTTTGTATGTTCCCCCAATATATTTGGCCTTGTCCAGATTTCCTGCATTAGCAGTTGAGAGTTACGTGCAAATAAATTGCTTTATAGAATTAGGCATATCCAAACCTCTCAACTGTCCCCCGATTTTGGCTCAAAATGTTGCTCTCCCTCTAAAATGGCAATTTTAGAAGAAAAGGTGAAGGGTTTACAATTAATAAATAACTGTAATAATCAGAGTTATAGATTATTATTATTTCAGAAATGCATGTAGATTCATTTATTTTATCAGCTGCTCAAGTTAACAGTACTAATATTAAAAAAGTGTCCTTTCTTTGCTAGGTTCCCAGCTGTATTGCGTGGCTACTTTATATTTTTGCATCACATTTTTGGTCCATTTTTCATAAAATTGTGGTTTTCTGGCAAATTAGAGGCAAATCATTAAAGATTGAAGTTAAAAAATAATGACAGACATTTGAGTTTCAGATTCTACCCTTCAGAAAATTCATACTAATGCAAGACCTACTATTCTATTAGAAAGTTTATAAGAGCAATATTTAAATATTGTCCTTATTTTTGTGTCTTTGTCCCACTTCTATGTATGGCTTTGCCCAGATTTCTTGCTCTGTGGTTGAGAGGTATGACAAGTGTGTCAGGGCCATCACAGTCAGCCAGAGACATTTCAAATTGTGACATACTTGTTGCACCCCACTCCCCCATGTAGTGATTCTGGATGTGTCCAAGCAAGGTAAGGAGCAGTTATGCAGTGTAAGTGTGCAGAGTATCCCGCCATCCAGTGTAGACACAAGTACTACTGTGGCTTTTCATCTGTCCTTGCTTGATTTTGCAGAATGTTCTGGTTTTCTGTCATATTTTTATACTATTGATTTATGTTTCTTATTATTCAGAAAGTGCCCGTTGCTCTGCATTTAAATAGTAATGCTTTCATGACCATCAAATAAGCTTGTTTGAGATTGTAAGATGCAAGTAAGCTTTAATAAGCATACTGTTAAAGAATTACCAACATTGAAAGTCTTTTTGTTGTTGCCATGTAGAGAATACTTACATAACTAGATAACGTATAAGCCTTGGGTATTGAAATCCATATGACAGTATTTGTAATAAAGGACAGGATTATAGTATTTTAAGAAGCTCATTACCTTTGTTAGAGACATGCAGTCATCTTTGCAGGCTTTACCCGTAAATTAAACAGAATGCCAATCTATCGTGTGTGGTCCATAACCTGTGCAGTAATCCTTAAAGCAATTTATCTTGAGCTTGTTTCTTGTTTGCTGTTCATTTTTTACTTTGATCATGTTTTCCCCATGAAACAAGTAGATAGTTGTTGTCAGGCAGCAGGTCTTTTTTGGATAAGAAGCATTTTTGCAAGTGGGGGTATCACAGAGATTGCTACATTCAGTATGTTACTTGGTACTTTTATAAAGCTGAATATAAATTATAATTAGAACTGCAGTGCAAGGAGAAGTGTTTTTTGCTGAGTGCTGCTTGTTTTTTCTTATACTTGACTTTGACTGGCATTCCAGTAATGTATTTAAAAAGTAATTTATTTTTTTATGCCTTGCAACCTTTTTGTTTCCATCTAGATATTAAGTAAGCTGTCATGCAGCCAATGCATTGAAATATTTTTTTTCTTCTACACTTCATTTTGTCTTGATTGGACTCTCATAATGATGGTTTGGCACCCAGGACAGCGTATTTAATTAAAGTTCCAGTTTTTGTGGATTTGAGCATACCTCCTCCCCTTTCTAGTTGGCCGCACCCCTTTCCATTGGACCCACCCATTCAGCTGTCTCCTGTAGCCCCCCCCATTTGATTTGAATTCACCAGCCACCACTGAACCAAGGTAAGCCCCACTAATAAACAAAATAAACTCTGGTAAACAGCTCCATATTTGAGAACACACCACCAAAAAGAACCAGCACCAGCAGAAACAGCTGTATTTCTTTTTTATTCCAAAGAACATATGCTTTTTAAAAACATGTCATTTTACTAACACTATTTTACTGTGAATTCTGTATTAACTTTAACAAGACTAGTTTCAATTTTGTATAGTCAGGAAATGATGTAATATTTTTGGCCGATAATTGCTCTTTATTTGTACAATGACTAGTATAAATCTAGTGGAATATGGATTGTCTTTATTCTGATGAAGTCTTCACGTAAGAGGAAAGTGCTCATTTCAGTTTGTTTTTTATCCGATAGAAGAAGATGTTTATGGCAAACCAACTTTTACAAGTTTTTATTCTTTATTATAAAAATGATATAAAGCAAACATTATTCAGGTTTTATTGTATTTGACACTGAAAAAGCATTTTACCTTGTAAAAAGAGATTTTCCTTTCCAAAATGTATTAAATTTAAATCTTTCAAATTCTATATTAAACACAGCTAGGGCAGTCATGGTGAATGAAGGATATTTGTGTTACTAAGATCACTATCACCCAGGGTCCATGATATGCCAGGCAGGAAGTAAACCATGATATCTGACATGTGACTGATTCATAGGTTCATAAGTGAATACTCGGCTAACTGGCCTGATTTGCCATTTTAAACTTAGCCAATATCCTGAGGTCAGAGACAAACTCTGTATCTTGTTTCTATGGGGTAAAAAACACAACCATTGTGCCAAACCCACCCCCTGATGGTAAACCATCTGAAGTCCTGGTGGGATATCAGTGTCAGGTGGTGGCAGTGTTCCATTACATTCTATGGAACAATAAATTCTAGTAACAATAATAGCTGATGTGGCTGTGCTCACTGCACAACATCCTCCTTCTGTGGGCAAACATCCCAGCAGCCAGCCACAGACAGATTTACCCCCCCATGGATGTAAGGTGTTTCCCATCACAGGGCCCTCACTTGATGCTCACTACCCCAAGGAGGCCCTTGTATGCCACTGCAGATATTAGCAATTGCAGCAGTATGCAGCCTCACTGGTTATGCATTTTGATATGGTTTCACAATATTTAAGGCTTATACCTTAAACAGTTGCTTCTATCTGTGGTTGTTCTTTGCAATTATTCTGCTATTGTCATGTGAAATTTGCTGTGGACCTGTATGCTAATGCCATGTACTGCTGCCATATGCCAGCTGGTATCTACTGCTTACAAGATAGCATTACTAGAGCCCCATATGTCCCCCATTGCATTTTCATAATTAACATGGTCATACAGTGTTATACAGTGTTATCCATACTGCTGCACTGTCAGACATTTTCTGTGTTTATGACCCCCATTGCATTTTCATAATTAACATGGTCATACAGTGTTATCCATACTGCTGCACTGTCAGCCATTTTCTATGTTTATGACCCCCATTGCATTTTCATAATTAACATGGTCATACAGCATTATCCATACTGCTGCACTGTCAGCCATTTTCTATGTTTATGACCCCCATTGCATTTTCAAAATTAACATGGTCATACAGTGTTATCCACACTGCTGCACTGTCAGCCATTTTCTATGTTTATGACCACCATTGCATTTTCATAATTAACATGGTCATACAGTGTTATCCATACTGCTGCACTGTCAGCCATTTTCTATGTTTATGACCCCCATTGCATTTTCATAATTAACATGGTCATACCGTGTTATCCATACTGCTGCACTGTCAGCCATTTTCTGTATTTATGACCCCCATTGCATTTTCAAAATTAACATGGTCATACAGTGTTATCCACACTGCTGCACTGTCAGCCATTTTCTATGTTTATGACCACCATTGCATTTTCATAATTAACATGGTTATACAGTGTTATCCATACTGCTGCACTGTCAGACATTTTCTATGTTTATGACCCCCATTGCATTTTCATAATTAACATGGTCATACAGTGTTATCCACACTGCTGCACTGTCAGCCATTTTCTATGTTTATGACCCCCATTGCATTTTCATAATTAACATGGTCATACAGTGTTATCCATACTGCTGCACTGTCAGCCATTTTCTATGTTTATGACCCCCATTGCATTTTCATGCTGCCGCATACTGTGGATGCACTTTGCTAAGTCAGACCACCTTGTAAACAAAACAAAGAAATAAACTTTGTTCGTATCCTTAATAGTTGTTGCTACTACTTGCAGTGAAAATTGCAACAAGAAGCATTAGGGAATAATATTTTATAAAATTTATTAACTACACCTTGAAAGAATCATCATGATTTTTTTTTAGTAAATGCAAAAAATCACTGCAGCTAAAACAATAATTCTGAATTGGAGATAAAAAAATGATCAATAATGAAAAAAGAACTATCCCCAGGATTTAATATGCTACCTTCATGGTTTACTATGTTCATGCTTTTTAATATGATATGTACTTGAATGTTTTTACATACATTTTTGTGGATAGGTACATTCATGTGCATTTTTTTTTTTTTTTTATATTTTTTATTGTCTATGTTTGGTTTCCTAGATTGATGTTTTTGTATTTTGAAAATGCCTTTTGAATGATTTGTAGGATGTGTGCCTTTAAGTTGGAATTTGTTCTGTCATGTGATTCTAACTTTATAGTTAAATATGGTGCATTAGTTATTTAGCTTTTATGTCACACCTGAAGAAGCATTTGCTGAAAGTGCTTGTGTGTTTCATTAAAGGCCTGTTTGTGAACCTGGAGCTTTGCCTACATTGGTTGTTCTTTACCATAGAATTTCTGCTTTCTTGCAACAGAGGTACCTGGGTTATAGTGGCTGTGGTTTCTTTATTAAGAAATGAATAATGCCAACTGTTTTGCAATAACTCATGTATCACTATCAAAAACACCAAGGTTTATTGTGTACATCAGGTTTTTCTTGATTTAACCATTGCAGTACAAGTGTATGCTTTCAGGCTGTAATGGAAGGTGCTGCAGCCAATTATAACACTGTAATAGCCATAACATGGAAATATAATAGAAACCAAATGTCTTATCTAACACATACAGTATCGGTTAAGCCTGTTTCTAGGCCAGTATTGTCCACATAATGCTCTGTCATCCACAAACAGCAAGTAAATAAGATATATGGGTGAGGTAGCCCACTCCATGATCTGATATTGTTGGCTGACTCCACAGATATATCAAACCAGTAACCATATATTGTGTACACCTGCATTTTACAAACAAATGCATATATTGCCTACTGTCTCTGTCATGCTTGTATTTCATGCATGTGTGTTCTACTGTCACTGCAGTCTAGTATACTGTTGTAGTACTACCAATTCATATATTTGTTCCATGTGAGCTTTAGGCAAATATCAGTCAGTCAGTAGTCAGCAGTGGCTCAGTAACGCAGTTTGTTAGATGCACTGTCTGTAGTACAATTTGCCGCACCCAGACTACGGTTCAAATCCAGTGCTATGTAGTACTAAATATTATAGTATACTTCATGTAATGTTTATAGATTCTGTCTCCACAGGAACTACAGGTAAATGGGTGAGGTAGCTCATATTATGAGTAAATAATTGTGTGTTTAGATGCCACAGACTGTTAAAATCATTAGCAAGAATGTGAAAGTACAGCACAACATAAAGGAAACAAATATAATAATAATAAAATAAAATGAAATAAATAAAATGTGTAATCTTGGTATGGTTGTATGCCTGGAGTGCCTGTTCAAAGTTGAAGCAGCAAATTCATACATTTCATGCAGATGTCCTTTGCATTCACTGCTATTGGGTTCTATCCCCATACCTGCCAAGCAAGGCATGGTAGTTGTTTAGGGTCTGTACTGTACATATACATGTCTCTCAAGTGTCATGCTGTCACATAATGTTAGTAGTGCATAATCCATCTGTCACAGGATTACCAATGGCATGATTACCTAAATTACAAAGTATCACTACATGAGCCCATAGCACACCTTGGCAGTTATATAAGTCCACCTGATGTGCCACTGTTCTGTGTAGTAGACTACCGGCAGTTGTTCCTGCTTGGCCCGTACTGTCACATGCTAATAGCTTGAGAGGTCTGTACATGCTATAGTTATAGGGGACTTGTACTCATAAATCAAGGACAGACCCATAGAGTAGATAGTAGTAGTGTTGTCATGTAAATAGCCTATAATGGTACTAATGGACTGTTTTACTCTCTCCCCACCCCCCTTATCTTCATTTCATTGTTATTGTTATCCATTGGTTATGGTTTACTATTTACATATGTAGTTCAGTTACCTGTATTTTGGGCAGGTGTATTATTCTTGTTATGTATTATAATGGATGCATATTAACATATGTAGTTCAGTTACCTGTATTTTGGGCAGGTGTATTATTATTGTTATGTATTATAATGGATGCATATTAACATATCTTGTTGAATTACCTATTTTGTTGGCCTTATGCTGTAACTGTTACTAGCATGCTGTTAACATACTGACTTTTCTTGCATGTATTGTTGCATTCCACATAATATGCATTGACATGCAAATGGGATATTTCCACTGTTCTGGCATGCTGTTATTACTAAATATGTTTTGTTCATAACTAATCTAAACTTATTGCTATACCTCCATCACCGCAGCATGTCAGGGTAAGCCTCTTCCCGGTGATACACCTACCCTGCATAAAATGGCCATTGCACCGGGTCCTAGCACATCTGAGATCCAGGCCAGTGGTGCCCTCTCCACTGCCCCTGCACCACTTGTGGTGTCAGTTGGAACCGCCTCAAGGGATGGGGCCCATCCTTCCTCTGGGAATGGTAGCAGAGGGGCTGCAGTCACCCAACAGGAACTGCTGATCATGGTATGCAGGATTGTTCATCAGACCTATGAACATCGCCTGCACCAGATTGAGGGCACACTGGCCAACCTGGTGGGGTAGGCCTGGCACCCAGCCTCCAGCACAGCCACCTTTGGGGCAGTAAAGGAGCAGTTTCAACTGTTCATGGGTGGGGATGTCAGTCATGCTGATGCTGTATAGAGGCACAAGTGACTGATTCCACAACACCCTCCCCTTCCAAGGTGTTTACCCCTACATGTGTCACACACCATCCCTGTCGGTTGTCTTGTCTGTCTTGTCTGTCTGTCTGCTGTTGCATTCTCTCCTACTCAACTTACCTCCTCACATATACCTATGTCCCTTCCCCAACATTCCACTCTCTCCTTAGAAAAAAAGGGCACCTGTCATACAAAAAATATCACCCCATACATAGCTGTCCATTTCACACGTGTCCACTGGCACAACTAATTTGGTCCAATTGGCTTGACAACACATTTATGTAGTCCCCCTCCCTCTCTCTCTGGGGTTTGAGAGTCCAAATTCATCTACAAAACCTGTCAAAATGCACAGCTGTTGCTGTACAACAACTCTGGGTTTGACATAGCTTTGTATGTTAGGCAGAGATCGCCTCTGAATAGGCAATATGCAACGGAGTAAAGCTGGAGTTTTTTGAGATGGTCTGCATAGGGCATCTGTTTGAGGCCAGTAATCCTCTTTGTGAGGTATTTCTGCGGCCTTTCCAGTTGTTGTAGATGTCTTGTGAGGTATATACCAAAAGGGGCATTGTACTCTATAATGGGTCTAATGAGTGATGAGTATATGTGTCCTTTTATCAGCAAGTTGTGGTACGACACCTCCTAAGGAAGCAATGGCAAAGTGCATTTACAACTGGGACCCTGGTGCAGAAATACAACCATATAAAGCCACGCACATACTCATGGATGTGAAAATGTTTCTCACAACCTCTATATGTGCACATATATCCTGAAAATACAGATGCTTTTGCAGAGTCTCTGCAAAAGCATCTGTATTTTCAGGATTTTGCCACACATAATCCTGGGTTCGAATCCAGTCTTGTGTTGCACTTCAATTACATTGTTTTGAAGACAACAAGTAATGACTGAGTCATGCAATCTTACTCCCCACAGGTTACTGCTAATTAATTAACAGCTAACCAGTTTTACAAGGCAAAGACCTGCAGGCAGAGACACAATGCACATATCCATATAGCCTAACTATATCTCGCCTATTACTCTGTTAGTTGCACTGTTGCATAACAGACATACCTTAAGCATATGCCCCGATTGCACTGCATAGGACACCATGGTCTTGGCTCTGTCTTAATGACAGGCCTGGCACAGCCAACACAGTTACACGCACAGCTTGATGTCCACCAAAGTGTTCCCACCCCCCATATGTGTTGCAGGCTGCAGCAGTAGCTGCAGCCTGTAGCATACACAGCTGTATGTAACTGTAGCTGCTACAAACCTACCATACCTCCCAACCCCGTAGAACAAGGGATCTGGACACAACCATACTTAATGGGGGAGCAAAGGCCCACAGATAGGGACATGTGTAACAGTTTGCTCCTACAGAGATCGTATTTTGATAGAATAACAGCTATTGCAGTAGTGTGCATAGCCTGATGGGTATGCAGTTTGACACACACATGTGTCTTCCCTTACTGACGGCAGCCCACAATGATTGCCAGTGTACTGCCTGATGACCATAATGGTATGGGACTCTGACCACACATATGAAGCACAAATGTGGGCATACATCACAAATCTCTACAGTGGATGTTATCTGTACCAACTCTCTGGAATGCTGTACTCTCCACACCTCAGTAATGTCCATCCCAAAATCTAAGACAGGGACCAAGGCCTACATGAAGACCTTATATATTGAACTGCGGTGGCATGTCATTGACTAATGATACTACAATACAGCTGTTTGGGCTGCAGTTAGCAATTCTGAGTCACAGAGTGGTGCAGGGGCAATTACAGAGGCAAGCAGCTGGTTATGTGCTATGGGCTTATGGGCTACGTGCCCATATAATGGCGCACAGCAATGGTTATTTTGCTCCACAAAGGAGGGGCCACAACTGACCCTGGTAACTATCGCTCCATAAGCCTGACTAGCTTGGTCTGCAAGGCTATGGAGCGCATCATCATGGAACTCATTAACAAAGACATTGGGAACCTCCAAACACTTGACCCGACCCAGTTCGGCTTTGTTAAGGGCAGATCATGCCTACTAAACCTGGTTGACTTCTTCAAGACAGTCACCAAGGCCATAAACGAGGAAAAGTTGGTTCACACAGCCAACCTTGATCTCGTCAAGGCGTTCGATGCCATCCCTCACTCGGGTATTATAGAAAAACTTACCAGCCTGAACATAAACCCCTGCATCACAAGATGGATTGCCAACTGGCTTATAGACAGAACTCACAAGGTAAGAATAGTGGGCGCCAGGTCTGACCCTAAACCAGTCACAAGTGGTGTCCCGCAAGGCTCGGTTCTGGGACCCCTACTGTTCGGCATATATTTCTCAGAAGTACAGGCAAACACAGGAGGACTATGGCTAACCATGTTCACCGATGACTGCAAACTGGGAGCCATAACTGACTCTCTGGCTGACACAGACATCATCCAAAAAGGCCTTACTGAGACAGACACCTGGTTTCAAAGTCATGGCCTCAAGCTAAATGCCAAAAAATGCATAGTCATCCCGTTTGGGAAAAACAAAACACCCACAAATTACCACATAGGCGGCAGCCCCCTTAAGACAGAAGAGGTAATAAGAGATCTGGGGACCCAGGTAGATAGTAATCTCTCCTTTGCCAAAGTAGTTAGGAAATCCTTCTATGTGGCCCATCTAATTACTAAGGGGTTCTCATCTAGAAATAAAGAGGTTATAGTGCCCCTCTAATCGTTACTCACCAGACCCATCATCGAGTACAATGCCCCATTTGGGATGTACCTCACAAGACACTTCCCACAGCTTGAAAGACCACAAAAGCACCTCACCAAGAGGATTACTGGCCTCAAACATATGTCCTATGCAGCCCGACTGAAAAAACTCTGCCTGTACTCAGTGACATATCGCTTACTCAGAGGTGATCTCTACCTGACTTACAAAGCCATGTCTAACTCAGAACTGATGGACATGCTCCACCTAAAGAAATCCAAGTCACTGCGTGCCACACGCCCTAGTGAGCTAAACCTTGCCATAACAATAAATAGAACATGCTGGAGGGATAGATTTCTGTCATAGAGACTCCCCATGCTTTGGAACAAAATTCCTAACTACATTAGGCAGAGCCCCTCACTAACACTCTTCAAGAGAAGCCTTGACGAGTGGATGGGTAACAGAAAATACACCCCTGGGATCACATCATTGGCTCTGCGTGACAGAGGCTCAGTTAATTTATCAATGGGGTGGCGAAATCTGACACACTCTGGCTAGGCTTATAAATGCCCACGGGCAGATAGCCTAGTACCTACCTATGAACCTATGAACCTTTGTGGAACAGGTCTGTATCAGACACACACACACACACACACACACACACACACACACACACACACACACACACACACACACACACACACACACGTATGCGCGTGCGCTCTCACACACACACACACACACACACACACACACACACACACACACACACACACACACACACACACACACACACTGTATTATCAAAAGATTACTTGAAGCAAAGTTCAATAAAGGAGTACTGCACTCCACCAGGTAAGTAATAGAGTTTTACATACCACAGGATGCAGATGGGAAGATGGCGGTACGGGGAATAGAGATTACAACAGCAAGCCTGTCTTTGATGTATGGGGATGACATATCATTGATACTCTGCTGTCCTACACCTACACACATGCCTCTCAATTGTCCCTGATTTCAATAACATCTTTGTTCTGTTCCTGTCAATCCCACCTACGATGGCCAGCTGTTGTAAAAGCTAGTGGATTACATGCAGTACATAGTGACAATAAGGGAGAGTGCACACCCCTGTAATGTCAAACAATGCACTGTAATTCACCTCCTCTCATTCTGTCCATGTCTCACATAATTAGTTCTAACATTGTAAAACAGACCCTGAAAGTCCCTGATGTACTCTGGCTAATCTGTTGACATTTGTCCCTGTTTGGTTGAAAGCTATGCCTAACATGTCTGTCAACCTCCTACAGCAAAAACTCAGGACAAAGCCATAATTAATGGGGGGGGGGCAAAGGCCCACACTCATGGTACATACCTGAGGCAGTGATACTACTACTGGCATATCATTTTCAGTGTAGGTATACTGGGTGTCATGTTTAGTTCTATCACATACACTGTCATATTGCATACCTTACAGGTGTATTGTACTGGTAACGTTCACTGGATGTAGCTGATGTTCATGTTATAACAGGCCTGACTTGTCTGTGTATGTTGTTGTGAGTTGGTCTTTTGTGCATGGGAGCAGAGATGTGATGATGTGGGGCTTGTAATGCAGTTGTGGATCCTCATCTGTATGAGTCTGTGTGGATTACCATACATAACACTGCAGGTAGTAATGTACTGCTGTTGTTTAGCTTCTCATAGTTCACTGGGGGGTTGTTGTGTGTCCCCCTCACAATCTGATGTCAATGTCTCATCGGATGCTGATGCTGGTCATAGTATGGCAAAGGCATGTTGTCGGTGGCTGAATCTGTCCCAGAGGTTGACATCCCTCTTTTGCCCCCATTGTCAACATGCACAGTCAGTATGCCCACACATACCCAGTCCCCAGAGGCTACAGATACTGGACAGTCAGAGGATGGCGACATTGAACAAGGCAGCGTGACAACTATGACTTCAGTGAGTGTGGACACTGCCCATAGCCAGAGAGCCACTGAAGTCCCACACAGGCAGATTGACAGGGGTGTTCATAGGAGCACAGTTGTCCCTCCACCACCTGTTGCAGGTGTCACATCACAGGTCACTCACCACATGTTTCAGTCTATCATGGAGGCACAGACATGTTCGAAATGCAACACCAGATGGATACTTATGGATGCAGCACAGTCTGATGTTCATGACTGCCTCCATTGCATTGGGAACACCCTGGATCAGTTACCTGCTGTTGTGAATAGATGGTGGGCTGAGACATTGTCAGTCTTTGACCACATGATGTCTGTGCTGAAACATCTGGTTGGAGTTGGACATCGGCCATGTGGACGACGGTCAGCAACACCACCTGCTGGGAGTCCACGTGGCCGTGCACAGTCATGCTCACATATCGGCAGTACCTACAGCACTACAGAGGGAACTTTGCTGTCCACACCATGACATGGAAGGCCATGATCCGATGTGTGACACAGCCCCATAATTTTGCAGTCACTGTCAGGTACTGGTACTGCATCTGACCTAGGCATGGTGGCACCAGTGCTACTCCTGGCAGAGCCAGTTCACGTGTTCATGGCCAGAGATGGTAAGCTGTCCACTCTACCATGTACAGTCCACAGCTGTCCAACATACACATGTGATGAGCTAACACTGGGCTTGCCTGTGTGCATGTACACATTGAAACATCACTGTTCTCACCAACAGAAACACATGGCACCTCTCCATGGCCCATCTAACCCACACTCTTCCTGACTTGCACATGTGTTATCAACTGTTTGGCACAGCCTAGGCCTCTGGCACTCCCACACTGCACCCTGGGCATGTTATGATACCTGTGCCACATCCCTGCCATCCATCACATTGATGCAAGGAAATACAATAATGTGTCTGATGCACAGGGTGACTATATTGCTTTACATGTACTTGTGTAATGCACCATTGTTTTTCCGTGGCACTTGTTGTGGGCCACTACAAGTATTGTATGCTGGCATGTGTCATGACTGCACATCAAACCTTGTGTATCTTTGTTGCATGATGCTACAGTGGTGGTAGAGTTACAGAATGGCAGGTGTATCACAGGACTGTGTATGTGTCTGTTCAAGGTGTCTGAGGGGTTAAACAATGAACATATGGTGACAATACAGCGGCACAGGATGGCATGGTGGCACAGCAGAAATATGATGTCAACAAGGTAAGGCAGTATACATGCATGGCTCCATAGTTGCATATGTGTATAATAGTGTATCAGGGACAATTGGGGCAGTCAGCATAATCATGCATTCATACTTTGAGATAAGGTCTGCTACTCTCAATACATCTCACCTGGATTTTCTGGATGTACACAACTAGAAGATGGCAGACATTAGTTATGCTTATGTGGAGGAGGGCAATTTAGAGGCCAGAGGCTAGTCAAATGGTGGACATCGGTTATGCTTATGTGGAGGAGGGCAATTTAGAGGACAGAGGCTAGTCATGTGCCCATAATGATGCATAACCTAATAATAATCTTTTAGTGAGGTATTTCTGTGGCCTTTCCAGTTGTTGCAGATGTCTTGTGAGGTACATACCAAATGGGGCGTTGTACATTATAATGGGTCTAATGAGGGATGAGTATAGTGGGACAATGACCTCCTTTTGTCTGGATGAAAAGCCCTTAATGATGAGGTGTGCCACAGAGAAGGATTTCCTGACTGTTGTGGTGATGTGGTTATCAAAGGTAAGACCACTGTCCAATTGTGTCCCTAAGCCCCTTATCACACTTTCAGTGTCTAGTGTACTGCCACTTATATGGTAATTTATGGGTACGTTTTTTCTCAAAGGGGATAACTATACATTTCTTGGCTTTGAGCTTGAGCCCATGGCTCTGGCACCAAGCATCTGTTTCTGTAAAGCCCTTTTGTAGAATATCCACATCATTTGGGGATTCAATAATGGCTCCTAGTTTGCAGTCATCTGCAAACTTTGTTAGCCAGAGTCCTTTAGTGCTGGCCAGTACTTCAGAGAAGTAGATGCCAAACAAGAGCAGTCCCAGGACTGAACCCTGAGGTACTCCACTTGTCACTTGTCTGAAGCTGGATTTTGAGTCAGCTACTTTTACAGTGTGGGTTCTGTCAGTAAGGCAGATGGCAACCCATCGAGTGACTTAGGGATTAATGCCAAGCTTAGTAAGTTTATCTATGATTCCAGAGTGGGGGATGGTGTTGAAGGCCTTGGTGAGGTCCATATTGGCTGTGTGGGCCACCTTGCCCTCATCCACAGCTCTGGATAATGATTTGAATAAGTCAATTAGGTTGAGGAGACAAGATTGGCCCTTTGCAAAACCAAACTGGGTGGGGTCCAGTGTTTGAAGGTTGCCAATGTTTTTGTTTATAATTTCCATGATAATGCATTCCATGGCTTTGCAGATCAGGTCCATCAGACTGATGGGATGATAGTTCCCGTGATCCAAGGTGGATCCCCTCTTGTGGAGTGGGATAACTGTAGCTGTGCGCCACTCATTGGGCACAAAGCCTGAGGTGAGGCTGTGATTAAACATGACACTTAGATAAGGTGCCAGTTCATTTTGTAGTTCATGTAGTACACAGCCCAGGATGTTATCTGTTCCCATGGATGCTGTATTCTTAGCTTTGGAGAGTGCATTTGTTACCTGTGTGGCCATGATTACCGGAATTTGGCAATCTTTTGGTATTGAGCTGAGCCCTTTAGGGGGTGAGAGGAGGGTGAAGTTGGCAATGAATCAGTCTGCCAGGATATTGGCAATATCCTTGGGCTCAGTATATTTAATGCCATTCTGTTGTAGCTCAGAACAGATCTGAGCATTGCCATTTAGATTCTTGACATAACTATAGAATGCCTTGTGGTTGACCTTGGAATCTTTGGCAATTTTATTTTCATAATTAGCTTTGGAGGATTTTATGAGGGATCTCAGCTTCTTACTGAGGCTGGTGAGGAATATTTTGCATCCTGAGATTTCCCTCTTTTCTGCAATAGTTTCTTCCTTCTGTTGTATAGTTTGTTTAGAATACGTTTGTTCCAGATGGTGGGGCACAGCTATGGAAGGGTCAGTTACCAATACTGAGATTATGGAGCTATTGCAGCAGATTAATCAACAGTTGGCAGTTCATTCCACTCAAATAAAGGGTTTCATGGATAAGACTGTTGGTTCAGCAAATATTTTTGGAAGTCTTGGCTACCCTTTGACCCAGCCAACGAAAACATCACAACCTGTACAGGCAGGCCAACCTGGGAGTGATTCTCATTTGAGTCATGCTGCGCATGCAATTAATAAAGGTGGTATCAGTTCCAACAATGAATCTTTAACCTGGAAAAATAATAATTTTGACATTCGGCTTGAAAGAAGGAATAGTGGCACAATTCAGCATGAAGCATTGACCCTGGCTGAGAAATTAAAATTGTTTGAGAAAGACCTGTAAGTTTTAAAATGCTTCAGTTGGAAACAGAATATCTCAAAAGGAATATTGAATTGGGGCAGATACCACGGGGGGCTGCACTTGTGGAAATATCCTAACAGAGTGGAAGATAACTCGGATTTACTTAAAGAACTGCATGAGAAAGACCTGTTTTTTGACCATACAGGCATTGCATTTGCTAAAATGAATGGTTAAATATAATATTCAATCTATGGATAAACTTTCCAAGGAATTGGATGAAAAAAATAGACTGATCCATGTGGATTTGGCGTTTGAACAACAAAAAATAAATTAATTCAATGTCTTTTCAATGGTTGACAACATTTGTGCCACTATTTTTGTAAGGAAGATGAACAAACTTAAAAGGGACATTAACGAATATGCCAAAGATAAGGTATATCCCCTTTCAGGAGGTTCCTGGGCTAAAAATAATGAGAGAACCAATGGTGAAGCACGGGGTGAAGAGGAGATGACGACAGATGTAAGAACTGATAAATAGTACCAGCGTAACTTTCAGCAGTTTCACAACCAGAATGGTGAAGTAGTGAGACGATTGGAAAGGTTAAAAAGCAGGTAACAACAGCCCCATTTTTCTGGGAACAGCTACAGGGATTTTGTTATCCAGGGGGCAAAACCGAAAACCAGAAGGAGGAGTCAAAGGCGGAACAACTAACAGAAATGGTGTTGCCTTATCTAAATAACATAAGTGTTTATTCAGGCAATTTGGTGGCCAATAGTGTTTACGAGCAAGATCAAACTTTCAATAGCGGTGAAATAGCTATTGAGAGTGTATCATGGTGTGGTTCATCTCTTGTGGCTGTTAATGGTACATTGAGTGTATGTTCAGAAGGACCAACTAATGATAAAGTATTTGATATGATGGTTAGTTTAGTTAGTAATGTCATCTTGTCATCGTTAAGCATATTTCTGCCAGAAATGCCTGCTTTAAACATTGATGAAGGTAATTCAACAACTAACAATTCTGGGAATGAACTTTTTTCCGATATGGAAAGTATTGACTTTACCCACAGTATAATTGTTACTTCTGATACTTCACAGGGCTTGGATATACACAATAGAGTCACTATCAATAACAATGTGTTTAGTTGTAATGTGGAAAATGGTGCCACTTGTTTAACAAATGCAAATTCGCCAGCATTACACAATTTTTATGCTGTTAGAGACATTATGGTTTCTAATTTCATAGAGAATGAATCATTTTACAACTTAGAAAGTATTCACTGTAATACGAGTGATTTTTTTTTTCATCTATTTATCCTAATGTTGGGGGCATACAGATTACTCATGATAGTGATTCTAGTATTAATATAAAGGTGTTATGTGAATGTTTAGCTAATTTTAAGAATCCTAACAGGGATTCTAACCTTGGAAGCAATTATAATGTGAGGGTTAACTATGATGTTATATCTTGTTTTAATACTAATGAAGGTATAAGTTTAGCTTGTCATGAAAGTAATAGTGATGACAAAATGATGGTTGATGTAGGAGAAATTCATGGCTGCTATGGTGTTTTTAATGTTGACACTCATAATAATAATGACAACAGTAATGTTGAGTTATTGAGTGAAAGTGATCAAAATATTGGGTCTGATGTTTTAAGTGTTTTTAATGCACATGTGAGTGACAATCTAAATATGCAAGTAACAATGAATAACTCTTGTTCAATTCTGGATGATATGGTGACAACCTTTGAGCCACATGTATTAATGAATAATACCCAGGACTTTAAGGTTTATAACTACTCCACAAAATATATAGGTATTAAACATGCCAATCTCCTAGCTAAAGGGTTTATCTATGTACCTAGTAGAAGGGGGAAGCTAGCTGAAACACTAATTGAGTTAAAGTGTTTCATTCGAAAGCTTAATTTGAAGGTGTGATTTAATGATGGTGAAGCTTTTGGTGATACACAGGGGAAAAGGCTGAAGAAACCAAGTATATTTAATCCCCCTATGAATAACCTGATTAAAATATATGAGAAAGTTTGTGAGAAGGAGATTAGGTGCAAATATAAACAAAATGACTATATAAAAATATGTCAATAATCTTTCCAATGAAGAGGAAATTTTGTTAAAGGATTTAGCTGGAGACCTGAACACCCATATTATGAAGCCTGATAAAGGTAATGGAGTGACCATTATGTATAGAAGTAGCTACCTAAATGGTATGAATGTTATATTAACAGATGGTACATATGAGGAAGTCTCCCTTAATGAAATACACATATATAAGAAAATAGATTTAGGTTTAGAAGATATGTTGTATCAAGGACAAATTACGGAGGACAAATTCAGTTATATGATTAATAAATATCCAATGATATCCAATATATTTGTCATTCCCAAAATCCATAAAGGACTTAATAACCCCAAATTTAGACCTATAGTGGATGGGAAAAGATCAGAAAAACCCATTTTATTAGTACATTTTTGGATTTCCATCTTCAGAAGGGGTTGAAGGCATTTTCAAATATTACAAAGGACTCTTGGCAATTTTTGGAAGGGCTGGACAAAATAAAAATTAATGGTAATATTATCATGGTCACCATAGATGTATGTAATTTATTTTCTGTGATTCCTCATCAAAAATGGTGTGACTGGTTTGAAAACCAGTTATTAAAAACTGGTATTTATAACCAGGATGAAATAAATAAGTTTGTCCTGTTAACAGAGGTTGTATTAAAAAGAATTATATATACTTTGAAGGACAATATTATAAACAGCTAAAAGGGGTTGCAATGGGGGCGGCTTGTGCCCCAATTTTTGCAAACTATGTTATATCCTTCTGGAAACAGGTATACATAATGGATGGGCCTTTTTTCAGTAAAATTCAATATTACACCCTTTTTTGAATGAGTTGTTTGTGATATGGAAAGGCACTGAAGCTGAACTTAAGCTTTTTCTTGAATATGTGAATAATACAGTAGTATTTTTGAAATTTACCTATAATTATAGTGTAACACATATTACATTTCTTGATGTGGATTTGACTTACAACAAGGTTGACAGAAAATTAAAGTCAGCCATCTATAGGAAGCCTACTTTTTCAGTTCCTATTTGGGATTTAATAGTTGGCACCCTGCCTATCATAAAGAATTTATTGTTAAAGGACAGATGGTGTGGGCTGCAAGGATGGTCACAATTGACAACAAATTTATAGATTAATTGTCCTTTATTAAAGAGTTATTTCTTAAGAGATGGTATCCTTTGGATTTATTAAATAAAATACAACAGGAAATTATATTTAAATGTAGAACAGGATTTTACCAACCTTTTTTAGCAGGTGGTAAAGGATTGAAGATTAGTATGCAGAGTAAGAAAGGTAGTAATTTGAATAATTATTCGATCAGTTTCATTACTATCTTCAATTTGGACTCCCCTGATGTTGTTGAAACTGTTTTAAACAATTGGGAGATTTTGAAGAGTGACAACAACATTGGGAAAATGGTGGGGGCAACACCCAAGGTGGTCTATAAAAAGGACCGATCACTTAAGAATATCTTGGAGGCTGCTGCCCTTACTAGTAATAGGCACCAACATAGAATTAAGGTCAATTTTAAATGTAATATGTATACTTTTTGCCCATATATCTTGGAAACAACTGTACGGTATAGATTAAATAATACATCTATATTCATTGATGGACATTTTAATTGCTGTAGCCAAAATGTAGTATATGTGGCTAAGTGCCAATCTTGTCCTATTTTTTATGTAGGGAAAACATGTAGACAGTTTAAAAATAGAATAGCTGAACACCTGTTGGACATCAGACATGGCAGGGTAACTAATGCTTTAAGTAGACATATTAATATACATAAGGACCATAAATTTAAATGTTTGGTTATTCAACAAGTTGTTAAAGATTCTCAGGGTAGAATCATATATATTAATTTAAATATGTATGAACTCAAATGGCAGTTGCAGTTAAATGCAACTGAGTATCCAGGAATTAATGAAACTACTGCAATCACATGTGTTTTAAAATTAAACAATATTTTAGGTTAAAGTTTTTAGTGTTGTTTGCATACATTAAATGTATGTGTTTTAATTATGTATGTCACTTTAACTGCTAATTGATGTTTAGTTAATTAATTAATTAATTAATTAATTAATTAATTTATTTATTTATTAATCAATGATTTGGTTTGTTATATAATGGCTGGGTGGGTCATGTTTCATTGTTCTGAGGAAGTCCCTGTTGGAGGAAAGAAAGTGCTAAACCTTTGTGAATAAAGAATTGTACCCTGCAGTTGCTATATCGTACTGTTCTTAGTGGTTCTACAGTTTTTTGTGGCAGTTGGTTGCCATAAAATGCATACAATTGCACGCAGATAGTCCAGGTGGGTAAGCCCATAGTGCTGTAAGGGGATATACACATACATGTTGGATGATGTGAAATTAAAACCCCTACCTATCTAGTATTACACACTACAGCTCACAGTACTTATCACACGTGCCACAGGTTATGTCTGTTGCATATGTAGATGCAGGCACAGTACTTGTGGAGTACACAAAGTGGCCTTGTGTTAGACAGCATGTGTGGCCTGTAGAGTGATACTGCTTGGCACTGTTATTGTATCTAGTGTCCTAGGGGTGGGATAACTGGTAATATCCCTGCTAAGTGTGTACAGTTACTAGTCTGGTCATATGTGGCTGTTTGCAGTTTGATAGGCGGACACATGGCCAGGGACAATATGGCCTGTCCAAGGCATGCATTGTACCCATTGTACATTACACCACCTGTGTACCTGTGTCTGTCATCAGGGTGACAGTCCACAGGCACAGGAGTCTGTGGGGAAGTGGATTATCTACTATTGTGACATTTCTCTGGTTATATAAGACAACTGTTGTGATGTGTAAGTGCAGATAACCCCAGCATTCCAGGGTATGTGAGAAGATTCATACATCCCCACACAAATCTATATAAATGTGTATAACAGGAATGTCTCCTTAACTATTATGTGTGTACATTATATAAATGTGTTATGTAGATATATGAGAAGAGACTATGTATCATTGTACTTTATATAGCTATATATATCTTATATATATATATATATATATATATATATATATATATATATATGTATATATATATATATATATATATATATATATATATATATATATATATCTGTATGTATATATATTTATATATGTGCCACATACCGATAGATACACTAATCAAGCGTGAGGGGGATAGGGAGAGACAGATATCTATATGTAGTTGTATGTACAGACATATTTCCACATAGCAGGTTTTGGGCGGTAGAGGCAATGGACTGGGGTTCAGGTTATCTAAGTATAGGAGCATGCCCATTGGGATTGTCAGTACGTACAAGGTGACTCCAGGCCAGAGCTTTCTGTACTCCAATCCGGGATTATTGTGTACTGCAGGCCATTGGCTGCTGCACCTTTTACCATAGTACTGTACTTCTCTGATATTGCCCAAGGCATTCCCCGGCTGTTTGCTGAACTTTATATGTGACTCATACCTCACAACTGTACAGAGGTTCACAGAGTGTCTAGAATTTTGCCTCATATTTTTGGTCCATTTTACATAACAGTGTGGTTTTCTGGCAAATTAGTTGCAAATCAGTGCAGATTAAAGTCAATAAATAATGACAGACATTTGAGTTTCAGACTCCATACACATCAGGAGATTCACGTTATTGCAAGACCTGTTATTCTATCAATCTTCTATGTTTGTAAGAGGCATATTTAAAACTTGTCTCTATTTGTTGGTGTTTGCCCCACTTTTATTCATTGTTTTGACTAGATTTTTTGCTCGAATAGGTTGAGGGGTATAATGTGACTGGGGTACATGATGTAACACAACACACAAGATGACAGTCTACATACCCCTCTCTCTCTCTCTACATGTTTTTGCAGAATGTCCAGCATTTCATCCCATATGCCTGCTCTGTTCCTCATACATTTGTGTTTTTTCCGGTACTATACTGTAAAATGCAGTCACTGAACTGTTGTAACCTGCTGCTATTCTAGCACCTTCTAGGTTACTCAGAGTATGTATAATGTCTGTCTGTAGGTTTGGCCCTTTGTCCCCCCATTCACTCTGGCTTTGTCAAGGTTTCTTGTGGTAACTGACTGAGGGGTTATGACAGTCTGTGGGAATGCCACCTAACGACTACCTCAAATGCAAAAGATCTGGCTACTGCCAGATTCAAACCATCAACACCATCACCCATGTTAATGCCCCTAGCCTACTGAGCCACACAAGCTGCTAGACAAGGATGTGTCATTCATTACACAAGCAATAGCATACTGACATATACACTGTCACCCCTGCATTACATGTGACATAGAATGTGTGGCCAGTTTCTGTCTCTATGTCACAGCCCTGGAATTGGGTAGTTTGCTAATATATCATTGCAGTTATACTGCTACAGCTGTTGTATGACTACACTGATGAGTTGGGGGTGGGGGACAACCAGCTCGTGCTCTGTCGGAAAACACAGTCGTGCAACTGTTCTGTGACTCCCACTGTTTAGCATCTCCATTGAATAATGTAGTAGGGTTTCCATATATGTGGCCTACTGAATATTATGGGGCACATACTTATTGGACAGAGTGCCTATTGTCTGTTAGAGCTCTGCAAGTAGCCCAGTAGCCCACTGTATTCCCTTGCATACATGTGGCAGGTTCATACATATGGTACTATATTCTAGTATCCCTTATCTGTGTGACTTACCTTGTGAATGCAGCAGTTGACAGACCAGTAGTTTGGGGCTGACTCTGTCTATGCACACAGTACACAGCCAACACATGGTGAGTTACAGGTTATTTGGGCTGGCTGGTATCATTATTACTAATATGTATGTGACCACAAAAAAGGACCAATGGTGCAAAAAAAAAACAAGAAACAAAAGTAAGCACCACCAACCAGGAATACACACGAACAATAGATAGTAGAATCCAAATAGAGTTTATTGTTGTGCAATAAACTCTATTTGGATTCTACTATCTATTGTTCGTGTGTATTCCTGTTTGGTGGTGCTTACTTTTGTTAATATGTATGTGAGCCGGAGTAAGGTGTCAGTCCCTAGCACACTAGGTTATCAGTGCATGTGCTATGCATTGTCTCTTGGCTAAGGCCAGGGCATACTGGGCATGCCTACGTCTGCCTACAGGGACAACCTCAGGATTTTCCTCCTTGGAGCCCTCCTGTAGGTGTGGCTGTGGTGATCTAGACACTGGTGGAGGGCTGTGTATCCCTTCCCTTTGCTGATCCTGCAGCAGCTGTTTCTGCAGGATCATATTATGTAGCATGGCACTTACTGTGAACATGTGTGCACATGTGGCTGGAGAGTACTGCAGGGCTCTACAAGATATATCAAGGCACCGGAACTGTGACTTCAGCAGCCCAAACACACATTCTATGATGTTCCTAGTTTGTGTGTGTGCCTCATTATGACATTCTTGGGTGTGTGTGAGTGTGTGCATTTCTGTTGGGTGCCATCATCCATGGTTCCAGTGTGTAGCCAGTATCCCCCAATAAATGGCAGTGTGGGATATCCCCCCCAGCAAACTTCTGGTACAGCTGTGATGTGTGCCAGATATGGGAGTCATGATAACTGCCAGGGCTGCCAGCACAAATGTTCATGATAATGCCCTGAACATTGCACATGACCTGGTAGTTTATGGACTGGTACCCCTTGCAGTTGATGTAGATGCTACGATCCTCACCAGGTGGTGCCTTGATGTGTATATGAATACAATCTATGGCACCTGGTACCTCAGGGTAGTGTGCTACATGGTAGAAGTGTTCCATACTGCTGGCTTTTATCTCAGGGGTGAGGGGAAAACAAATATACTCACTGCCATGTGGTAGCATGGCATCCAGGAACTGTTGGAGTACTCCCATCATGCCCCCAGCTGGTCTTTGGAATGTGCCCATAGGTAGTATCCTAAGAGCTACACATACCTTAGTTTCCACTGGGATGAATTTCCCTCTGTTGGATCTGGGTCTGAGTTGAGGTCAGCAGAGCTCAGTGAGTTCTTGTAGTATGTCACTGTCTACCCTTTAGCACTCTACAATCTCCACCTCCTGTAGCCCCTGGAAAGATACCCTGGGCCAGAACACTCTTCTCCTTCTCAGTCCAGGCCTGTGGTCAGCATCATCAGCATCAGCACTGACCTCAGGATGTAGCTCGTACAGATGTAGCAGACCTGCAGCAGCTCCTAGCATTAATTTAGTTCAAGGACCCAAGTCTGTACTCCAGTGGTGCAGAGTATGGGAGTGAAATAAGATTGTAGGGTTTCTGCAACCTTTATAATGCTCTGCTGTAGGTGCAGCCTTTGTGATTGGCTATCTATGATGCATTCCACCTGCCAAGTACATCATTAAGAACTGTTAATGGCCATAGTTCAAGTGGAACAGGGGTCAACAGTAATTAAGATCTCATTGCCTTTCTCAGCCAATTTCTTTTTTAACAGCCTTCCGCACTTAACACTGTGACGTGACACACAAGCATGCACCACAAAGGTAAACAATGCTCAGCAGTGATTGTACATGCCCCCTTGCTGAGCACAGTGGCACGCTGTGCAAACACACTTAAACATGCACCCATAAGGTAAACAAAGCTTAGCAGCCAGTGTACACACACCCTTGCTGAGCATAGTGGCACTTGTTGGCCTGGTGCACTGCTATGCTCCAATGAGCTTAGAAGGATGTGGATATACCCCCTTTTGATTTTGGCTATGCCGTCTGTGGACAGCAACATGGTTCTATGCCTACACAGATGGGATCTGTGGACATGGATACCCATTTGTGCTATTAAGCAACCCCAGCTCATTTGCTAAGAGATCCGTGCACACAACCTAGGAACTACATGGTTCCAGGCCCTGCCTCGTTAGCAACCATAGCAGTTTACCATTGTAGGGACCTATAATGCATTACTGTAACATTGCACTAATTTTCATTTTTACACTTTTAAAAAGTTTTTTTTTCTTAACAGCATGTTTGCACACAGTCAAGCACCACACAAACATGATCTGAATATTTAAAAAAATATTTTTAATTATTTTCCATTAGGTTTTGGACACACAGTGGATAACATTGCACATATCTGTGTCTACTATGCTATTTCTTTCCTTCTTACTGCACTTTTACAGCCCCTGTTCTCTGTTTAACTTCTTGTACGTGGAATCTTTCTGTGTACATTTTGGACACCAACATGACATCTGCAGGACTGATTATCTGCATGCTGAATCACACTACCACCCTCATTTGCATGCAATTCACCTGCTTATGAGGTGATTTTCACGCCACAGACACTTCTTTGTTGGCTCATGCACGGCCCTCAGCTCTTGTTTCCTGGATCAAACACCTGCTTACTTTCATGTAAGTAGTGTGCCCCTAATCCTACATGGAAAATAAGTCTGTGTAGGCTATATCAAATCCCCCCTATGATAATGCTGTCAGGAAATCATATGCCAACATGCAGAGGCAGAGCGAAGTTCAAGTGGGCAGTTTGTCAAAGAAAGAAAAAAAATAGCAATGAAAAAGAAATGTTCTTCAACTGTAATTGCAGCAATTTCCTTGCTACAGGTGCTGATTTCTGCAGTTACTAAATCACTGACTTCAAAAATGCAATATTGGCATGCGTTAAAGAAGTCACAATATATATAGTTTTACATAGCTTAATTACTGTGGTTCAAAACAGTCTTCTAGAATGTAAAGGTATTGCAGTCTCTGTCATACCAGCTATATACTTGTTAGGCCCTATGTAGTTATCTAGTATATGCTTAAATGTGCCTTGTGTCCTAGATTCTCTCACATAGATAGGAAGTTTGGTCCATATTCTTGATCTGAACTGTGCCACAAAACTGCTCTTTAACATTTCTGTTATTTGCTATAACATAATATACTCCTCTATTTTTTAGTTGCGGGGTGTACTTCCATTATAGTCAACCAATTTCATTCTTTAGGTCATCTTTTATTGTGGCCTTAAATGCCAAGCATAGCTTCCCCCTTACTAATCTATACAGTAAACTATTGAGATCAAATACCTTAAATCTATCAAAGTAAGAAAATTCTTCAGATTGTTTACTCTTTTAGTTCAGTTTCTTTGCACAGTTTCTAGGGCTGTGATTTCAGGCATTGATAGATTACAAAAGGAAAAGTTATGTTCGATTACAGGGAACACCAATGATGTAAGCACATTTTTTAATACTTTAGCATTTCTTGTGTCAAAAGTATGAAGACCCCACTCCACTTCATCAAAGCTTTATTTTTAATATGATTGACATTTCATCTAAAACTCAGCCTTTGCTCAATAGTAATGCCGAGGTCTTTTAAACAGCTAACCTTATCTAATATATGCAAGACAATTTTCTTTTATATTGGCATAGGTGCATTTGCCAAATTAAAAAATTTCCGTTTTTTTTATAATTGCAATCCAAACTTGCTTTAGCTGCCCATTAATTAATTTTATTTAAATATTTATTTAATTCAATCAAATCTGCAATACCATTTCAACTATAAAAACTTCAGTCAACTTACACTGGCACAAAGTGTCCTTCATGAGCCAAACAAATGTCTGGCACTGAAGACAGTAATGATATGGTACTCCCATCACCCAAACAAATGTCCAGCACTGAGGAAAGTGATAATATGGTACGCCCATAATCCAAACAAATGTCCATCACTGAGGACAGTAATGATATGGTACTCCCATCACCCAAACAAATGTCCATCTCTGTGGACAGTAATGATATGGTACTCCCATCACCCAAACAAATATCCAGCACTGAAGACAGTAATGATATGGTACTCCCATCATCAAAACAAATGTCCAGCACTGAAGACAGTAATAATACGGTATACCCATCACCAAACAAATGTCCAGCACTGTGGACAGTAATTATATGATACTCCCATCACCCAAACAAATGTCCAGCACTGAAGACAGTAATGATATGGTACTTCCATCACCCAAACAAATGACCAGCACTGAGGACAGTAATGATGTGGTACTCCCATCATCCAAACAAATGTCCAGCACAGAGGACAGTAATGATATGGTACTCCCGTCATCCAAACAAATGTCCTGCACTGAGGACAGTAATGATATGGTACTCCCATCACCCAAACAAATGTCCAGCACTGAGGACAGTAATGGTATGGTACTTCTGTCACCCAAACAAATGTCCAGCACTGAGGACAGTAATGATATGGTACTCCCATCACCCAAACAAATGTCCAGCACTGAGGACAGTATAATAATATGGTACACCCATCACCCAAACAAATGTCCAGCACTGAAGACAGTAATGATATGGTACTTCCATCACCCAAACAAATGTCCAGCACTGAGGACAGTAATGATGTGGTACTCTCATCACCCAAACAAATGTCCAGCACAAGGGACAGTAATGATATGGTACTCCCGTCATCCAAACAAATGTCCTGCACTGAGGACAGTAATGGTATGGTACTCCCGTCACCCAAACAAATGCCCAGCACTGAGGACAGTAATGATATGGTACTCTCTTCATCCAAACAAATGTCCAGCACTGAGGACAATAATGATATGGTATTCCCATCACCCAAACAAATGTCCAGCACTGTGGACAGTAATGATATGGTACTCCCATCACCCAAACAAATGTCCAGCACTGAGGACAGTAATGATATGGTGCTTCCATCACCCAAACAAATGTCCAGCACTGAGGACAGTAATGATACGGTACTCCCATCTTCCAAACAAATGTCCAGCACTGAGGACAGTAATGATATGGTACTCCCATCACCCAAACAAATGTCCAGCACTGAAGACAGTAATAATATGGTACTCCCATCACCCAAACAAATGTCCTGCACTGAAGACAGTAATGATATGGTACTCCCATCACCCAAGCAAATGTCCAGCACTGAGGACAGTAATGATATGGTACTTCCATCACCCAAACAAATGTCCAGCATTGAGGACAGTAATGATATGGTACTCTCATCACCCAAACAAATGTCCAGCACTGAGGACAGTAATGATATGGTACTCCCGTCACCCAAACAAATGTCCAGCACTGAGGACAGTAATGATATTTTACTTCCATCACCCAAACAAATGTCCAGCTCTGAGGATAGTAATAATATGGTACTCCCATCACCCAAACAAATGTACAGCACTGAAGACAGTAATGATATGATATTCCCATCACCCAAACAAATGTCCAGCACTGAGGACAGTAATGATATGGTACTCCCATCACCCAAACAAATGTCCATCTCTGTGGACAGTAATGATATGGTACTCCCATCACCCAAACAAATGTCCAGCACTGAAGACAGTAATGATATTGTACTCCCATCACCCAAACAAATGTCCAGCACAGAGGACAGTAATGATATGGTACTCCCATCATCCAAATAAATGTCCAGCACTGAGGACAGTAATGATGTGGTACTCCCATCATCCAAACAAATGTCCAGCACTGAGGACAGTAATGATATGGTACTCCCATCACCCAAACAAATGTCCAGCACTGAAGTCAGTAATTATATGGTACTCCTGTCACCCAAACAAATGTCCAGCACTGAAAACAGTAATGATAATGTACTCTCATCATCCAGACAAATGTCCAGCACTGAGGACAGTAATTATATGGTACTCACATCATCCAAACAAATGTCCAGCACTGAAGACAGTAATGATATGGTACTCCCATCATCAAAACAAATGTCCAGCACTAAAGACAGTAATAATATGGTATTCCCAATCTTAATCTTTCAGGTGTAAGGACACACATGTTGCTCAAGTCAGTACACCAAACAATAAACAGTAAAACAAATTTCACGTATGTATGTAAATTTTGGAATACTCTCCCACAAGACCTTATTCCAAAATACTACAAAGCAAACCTTAGGACCCACCACTTGGATTCCAAACTGTGTTGCTGCTAATTTTCAGCTGGCTAAATGTTGCATAGTTTATTTTTAGTCTTCTGACATCATCTAAACTATTGGGTTTCATCTGAAGACTTACTAGTTTATCAATGTTACAGTAAAACTGAAATGTAACTTTGTGAATTGTAATGATTTCCATTATCTATCTGTTTGTTTTTGGATGTGGTCATTAACAGTTGCTGTTTTGCCTTTTATTGTACTGCATTGTATTGTACTGACATCTTGTAAAATTTGTTAATTGTGGAGATGTGCTCCCTGGTTTTCCGTTGAACAGGTGCTTGCCAGGCCCTAGTCAGACTTTCCTGATAAACAAATGCAAATAAATAAATAAAAAAATATTTAGACACTAATCTTGTAGTCTTTCAGACTAGATTTGGTGCGCTACAGTATCACAGACTGAATATGGACAGTTAGCATAATAAGTGAGTGCATGTACTGTATTCATGTCCCACTGGAGACTTCTAATCACATCCACTAACAACATACACCCTGGCCAGTTGCCCCTTCACCCATTCCAGTTGTGGGTTTCCTAGTAGAGGAATACTAGCTGCAGATTTAGCACAAGCTGAACACAACAGGTTAATACTCCAAGCCATTACAAATGCATTTAACCAAGTAATGCAAACATAAACATTAACACATACAGATGTACCACATGCATGGGTAAAAGCTGTAACATAGGAGTTAGGTGAATTGTTCTCAAAAGTCAAATGCTTGTTACAAATGCCTACATATGACATAGCATAGACAGAATCAGGACAGTGTCTTCTGATAAACTATGATGAATTGTGAGTCTTTTAATTATCACAGAATTGACTTGAAGTCAAAGGATAAAATCCACTGCACATTGCAGTCTCAAAGCAGATATACCCAAAGTTGCACAACTGGAAAAATGGTTCTTATTTACAGTAGCAAACCCTCCTCAACCCCCTGATGTGGAGGAAAGTCCCATACCCCTGATCTCCAAATATACCAACTCTGAGATCTCACAAACTTGGAGGAGAGGGAGAAGATGAAAACCAAAAGTAAAGTACACACCCTCCATTTTTGCCATCTCCACAATGCTATTAATGTGAGATCTAGGTAGTCACAAAGCTATGAAACATCAACGGCAAGTAACTTGCAAACTTCTTGTTTCACAATTCAGAGATTCACTATTCCAGGCTGAAGTAAAATATAGGTTTCTTGATTAAGCCTTTTACAGTATTATCTAATAATAATAATAATAATAATAATAATAATAATAATAATAATGACAATAAATGGGGAAAAATCTGCTTCTTAACAAAAGAGTGATCAAGTCATGTTTGTATAGTCTTATTTTGGTTCTCCTGCCATTTCAAAGTATTCCAAAACACAAAACCAGTCGACTTACTAGGTCATTGCTTAGACTTTCAAAGCTGGTGTCATGTAGCTGCAAGATGATTTTAAAACAGATGGTACTCATCAGTCTAGAACCCTCTAAGAAGATCTCGCCAGGCTAATATTTGTTAAATTTGTATACCCTTCAAATACAATATCATATTTTATGAATTGACTAAAGTCAGTAAAATTGCTCCACAATTCGCATGAATAAACATTTCTTTTGTAGCCCAGCAACTACCCCCAGTTAATAAAGAGGATCTATAGATATATGGGGTAACATAATATCTCCTCCAGAATTGTATTTCTCAGTCATTTAATATTACAAATGTTAAAATAAAATGATAAGTTGGCATGTAAAGTTCATTCCGTTGGCTGTTGCTCCTCTTTTTTAGGAGACAAAGTCAGAATTTCAAAATGTAAAAGAAGCATACTGATCAACCGTGCCTGATTTTATAGAATGCTCCTGTTTCTTATTTAACAAAAGTATATGTTAATGCCAAACAGGCTGTTCTGTTAACTGTATAAGTGAATTAAAATACTTATCTATGTGATGCCCCTCCACTGGCCGAGTAATCAAGTAGCCATAATCCTCACGACTAGCACCAGTGAGTGACGTGCACATTAGGATGATGACAAGTACATACCCAGTAAAGTACAATTTCCCTTAAGAGAACACAGAGATCACAGTCAGTCTGGGGATGGTTTCTGCCTCTTTCTCAAGATTGGCAATAAGACTCCCCTCTCTGTCCAACCAGTGCTTTATGTCCCTGCCCAAGTAGCTGACACACACACACACACACTTTGAGATTTTATTTATATCCAAACACACAGACACTCCTGGGGAAGGCTGGCACAGGTTCACTAGCTATGTCCCCTTCTGCCCAGACTATAAGGTAGTACCAGCTGCCACCATCCACTATGTATCAACTACTATAAGTCCCTTGCCAAAGAGGTGACCAATTCTACTGTGTAATGTTACTAGTATCCAAATAGCAACTGAGACCAAGGCCAAGGCTATTTAGGAGTGCCCTATACAGTGTCAGAAAATACATATGTAAGTACTCTAAGAGCTTAAATATCTCTAAGCAAACCAGCCACAATTAAAATGTTTAGAGCTTAAATATCTCTAAGCAAACCAGCCAGAATTAAAATGTTTAAATATATTTCATAATAAATAATAAAATAACAAGACAATGCTCAATAACAGACGCAGTCACTTCAGAGTTCAGAATCACAGGAAATATTTTAAATCAACATTGCAGGACAGTCTCAAAGGAATACAGAAAACATCTAAACTAATCTTTACTATATTCCTATCTATCTCTAAAAGAAGTACTATAGTACTTACAGAGCAAGAGAAATGCAGATGAGAAGTGCTGAATGGATGTTTTCAGGTCCAAAGACAAGATACAAAATGCACAGTCTCTGAGAGAGTTCCCAAATTAATATCAAAATAGTACTGCTGGGTCAGCTTTGAATGACATCACAATTTGTCACCTGCCTTCAGTTCCCAGGCTAATAGATACCAACAGAATTTTTAACATCTCTGTGTGAGAAATACATATCTCTCAGAAGTTTGCCTAGAACTGGAAGTTGTAGAACAGTTAAACACTTTTACATTTTAAACCTATTAATTATTGCTGTTTCAAGACAATAGAAAGAAACCTCTAGCTGTAGACATCCTGTCTCCTTCAGTGAAACTGAGAGATAAACACAATCATAAAAGAATTCACTTATTTTCTTAGAGTTTGCAAGTTAACTCTGTTCTTTTCCAGTAGGGTACACTATGGTCACATTCTTGAAGCTCAGTATATAACATACAGTTCAACACACAACTTCTGCATCAATAGTTTGATATACACATATATAGTTCTCTTACATTTGTAAAACAAGCCTATGCTTCATATTAATATTCACAGATGACATGTGATTATGTACAAAATTCCATATAGCTGGGCTGACAGCCTCACAATGCTATATAAATCATATTAATATTTTTAAGAGATAAAATTATTTACAAAATTCCAGTTATCTGGGCTGGCAGCTTTTCAGTTTCATCACCCCCCCCCCCCACTCATGAGAACTCAAACTAGTTTTTCAAGTGACCCTTGAGAAACGTTGCTTGACAGGGTTGAGCCTATCTGGGAATACCTTACCCCATTCCCTGTCTTGAGATTCCAGTTCCCTTGGCATTGCTGACCCCAGTACTGTGCTGCACTGTCGCATCATATGCCTGCAACTGTAGGCTTCACCATAGTAATTTGGAAATTTGGCTGGCTGGTTCCCTGTAGCCATAGATCCCCCGTAGACTCCTCCTGCCTCCTTTTGCCAATACTTAGCACAAGGGCCTCCCTATCATGTTAAGGTTTCATCATGTTAACATGGTACAATTTGTGCCCCTGACTCCTGGCTAGCAGTTCTACCATGTAGTTAACATCATTGACCTTCCTTAGTACCTTGTAGGGTCCCCAAGTTGCCTGCAGTTTGTTGTATCTGACAGGAATGAGAGCCATTAACTGCTGTCCAACAGCATACTTTCTAGCTCGAGCATTCTCATCATAACAGACCTTTTCTGCTGTTGTGCTTCTGCCAGGTTCTCCTGGGCCGTGTCCATGAGTTCCCTGAGCCTTGTCCTGTGGTTTAGGACATATGCCACAACAGACTGCTTGTGGGATTCACACTCACCCTCCCACTCATCTTGAATCAAATCTAGAGGTCCCCTCACCCTATGCCCATACAACAACTCAAAGGGTGAAAAACCTGTGGATTCCCGGGGAACCTCTCTGTAAGTAAACAACAAATGGGGCAGATATTTGTCCCAGTTCCTCTTAAACTGGTTTGCAAATGCCTGTATTATGGACTTGAGTGTAGTGTTTAACCTCTCAACAAGACCATTAGTCTGGGGATGATAGGGAGGGGTCTTTAGGTGCTTCACCCCACAGTACTTCCACAGACAAGCCAGCAGGTCTGACATGAAATTGGCAGCTCTGTCAGTAAGTATTTCTTTTGGACCTACCCTGCTGAAAATCTCTAACAAAGCATTTGCCACATTTTCTGCCTCAATGGAGGACAGTGTCACCGCCTCAGGGTATCTGGTACCATAATCCACTACCACTATAATATACTTTTTCCCTGTGGAACTTGAGGTACTCAGAGGCCCCACAATATCCATAGCTACCCTCTGAAATGGCTCCTCAATCACAGGCAAAGGCATCAAAAGAGCCTTCACCTTGTACCCTACCTTGCCTACCTTTTGGCACTGCTCACAGGTCCAGCAGTATCCTGTTACATCTCTGGAAATCCCAGGCCAATTGAAGTTCTGCATAATACATCTCCTTGCATGTTTTATTCTCATATGACCTGCAAAGGGAATCTCATGGGCTATGGATAGAAGTGCCAGATGGTAGACTGTGGGCACTACCAACTGCTGTATTCTCTCACCCTCTAGCCCTCCTTCAGGGGTTCACTCTCTATACAGTAACTCTTTGTCCCAGTATACAGATTCCCCTTTTCCTTAAAAATCAGGTGCCTCACTAGCTACCGCCCTCATGCCTTGTAATGTAGGGTCTGAGAGGCAAGCCTGTCTCAGCTCTCTTTGTAACTCTTCCCAGCTCCCCTCCTAAAGGAAGTCTGGTATTCTCTAACTTTGCACAATGCTATATAAATCATATTAATATTTTTAAGAGATAAAATTATTTACAAAATTCCAGTTATCTGGGCTGGCAGCTTTTCAGTTTCATCACCCCCCCCCCCCCACTCATGAGAACTCAAACTAGTTTTTCAAGTGACCCTTGAGAAACGTTGCTTGACAGGGTTGAGCCTATCTGGGAATACCTTACCCCATTCCCTGTCTTGAGATTCCAGTTCCCTTGGCATTGCTGACCCCAGTACTGTGCTGCACTGTCGCATCATATGCCTGCAACTGTAGGCTTCACCATAGTAATTTGGAAATTTGGCTGGCTGGTTCCCTGTAGCCATAGATCCCCCGTAGACTCCTCCTGCCTCCTTTTGCCAATACTTAGCACAAGGGCCTCCCTATCATGTTAAGGTTTCATCATGTTAACATGGTACAATTTGTGCCCCTGACTCCTGGCTAGCAGTTCTACCATGTAGTTAACATCATTGACCTTCCTTAGTACCTTGTAGGGTCCCCCCAAGTTGCCTGCAGTTTGTTGTATCTGACAGGAATGAGAGCCATTAACTGCTGTCCAACAGCATACTTTCTAGCTCGAGCATTCTCATCATAACAGACCTTTTTCTGCTGTTGTGCTTCTGCCAGGTTCTCCTGGGCCGTGTCCATGAGTTCCCTGAGCCTTGTCCTGTGGTTTAGGACATATGCCACAACAGACTGCTTGTGGGATTCACACTCACCCTCCCACTCATCTTGAATCAAATCTAGAGGTCCCCTCACCCTATGCCCATACAACAACTCAAAGGGTGAAAAACCTGTGGATTCCCGGGGAACCTCTCTGTAAGTAAACAACAAATGGGGCAGATATTTGTCCCAGTTCCTCTTAAACTGGTTTGCAAATGCCTGTATTATGGACTTGAGTGTAGTGTTTAACCTCTCAACAAGACCATTAGTCTGGGGATGATAGGGAGGGGTCTTTAGGTGCTTCACCCCACAGTACTTCCACAGACAAGCCAGCAGGTCTGACATGAAATTGGCAGCTCTGTCAGTAAGTATTTCTTTTTGGACCTACCCTGCTGAAAATCTCTAACAAAGCATTTGCCACATTTTCTGCCTCAATGGAGGACAGTGTCACCGCCTCAGGGTATCTGGTACCATAATCCACTACCACTATAATATACTTTTTCCCTGTGGAACTTGAGGTACTCAGAGGCCCCACAATATCCATAGCTACCCTCTGAAATGGCTCCTCAATCACAGGCAAAGGCATCAAAAGAGCCTTCACCTTGTACCCTACCTTGCCTACCTTTTGGCACTGCTCACAGGTCCAGCAGTATCCTGTTACATCTCTGGAAATCCCAGGCCAATTGAAGTTCTGCATAATACATCTCCTTGCATGTTTTATTCTCATATGACCTGCAAAGGGAATCTCATGGGCTATGGATAGAAGTGCCAGATGGTAGACTGTGGGCACTACCAACTGCTGTATTCTCTCACCCTCTAGCCCTCCTTCAGGGGTTCACTCTCTATACAGTAACTCTTTGTCCCAGTATACAGATTCCCCTTTTCCTTAAAAATCAGGTGCCTCACTAGCTACCGCCCTCATGCCTTGTAATGTAGGGTCTGAGAGGCAAGCCTGTCTCAGCTCTCTTTGTAACTCTTCCCAGCTCCCCTCCTAAAGGAAGTCTGGTATTCTCTAACAGTGGTGCCTCACTGTCAGCTTTGTTACTACTACTCACCTCTGCCCTTGCAGCCACTCTGTCCAAGGGAACATCAGTACCCACAAGCAGCTGTGGCTCACCTTCATTCTCACTGCAACAGGGTAGCCCCCTCCCTGAAGTAACCACATCACTAGTCCTAGCTGCATGTTTGTGGTCTGTCTGGGTCTCCCCCAGGCTAACAGACCCACATGCTTGTCTCCAAGCCTGACTGTGTGTAACTGCATGAACACATGGCACTGCATTATCAAAATTATTCCTTATCAGGACATCTGCCGGGATATCCTCAAACACACCTACTTGCTGGCTTCCTTTTCTACCCTCCCAGTCAAGGTGAACCCTAGCCAAAGAATTATGAAATGGGGGTCCCTCCTAAAGCTCTCACTGGAGTAGACTGCCCAAGCAAGTAATGCTCCTCTGTAACCATTGCAGGCTTCACAATGGTTAGGTCAGAGGCCGTGTCATTCTTAGCCATGTCCTCTTTCCCATTCACTAAGATAGACTATAACATCTTGTGGTAGTTTGGTACCTACTGTTGGCATTTTGTCATTCCCACTTACTGGGTCTCTCACCTTTTGTTCCCCACCTTGCCTCAGTGGACATCTATATGCTACATGGCCCCACTGGTTGCATTTTAAACATCTAACCCTAGGTCCTGGATGTGTACCTGGACTAGTGGCTTCTCCTGCTACTTGCAGACTCTGTTGGGGGAGTCTGAGCCACCAACCTTGGGTTCCCTTAGACCCATGAGCAGCACTGGGTGTCCCTTTCCTATGCAGTGATGCCCTGCTTGCTAGGTATAGATCTCCCTTCTTCCCCAACTCATCTGCAGTATTGTATTGTCTATCAGCTAACCAAATTCTTATGTCTCCAGGCAATGTGCTAAGGGCTTGTTCCCTCACCAAAAGGTCTGCCAGCCATTCATAGTTGATGACCTGACATCCACTCACCCACCTATGAAAATAAGTGCTCAGTTCAACAACATATTAACACACTTTTATCTGCCTTGCGTCTATGCTCGTGAAACTTTTTACTATAAGCTTCAGTTGTTAACTTAAAACATTCTAGCAAACAGTTACTTACAATATTATAATTTAAACAGTCAGTATCAGACAGTTTGGAACAAACAGTTACAGCTTTACCATGGAGTAAGAGAGTCAGGAGCCATACCCAGAGCCCTTTGTCAACATTATACTATTTACATACCCTCTCAAACATATGAATGAAACTATCAAATGTATCCCCCTTTGTAAATTGTGAAAGAAATGTACTGACTTTTGTTGCTTCTGGGGTTTGGTTACTCCCTCCCCCATTACCTCTATGACTCTGGCGAAGAGTCAGCATCTCCTTTTCTTTTTGTCTCTTTAATTGGTGGCAGGGGTGGAATACTCACATCACATATTATTTGGGTGACAGTGGTGGAATACCCACATCACATATTATTTGGGTGACAGTGGTGACTTAGCCATATCACATATTAATTAGCTTGCAATTATGTGGATATTGAATTCCTGTAGCCTGTGTACAGTGGTCACTGAAGGAGTTTGTACTCTCAATCAGCCACACAGTGAACATTCCGCGTTCATATCATAATTGTTTTATTTTTTTGTTAGCTTAATTAGTCAGGGAGAGCAGGCAAGCATGTCAGCAGAGGAGCATGGCAAGCTGACAAGGGACCAGTTGTCTGAAATGTGCCAGGCTAAAGGACCGGTGCATGCCAACCTGACTAAGGCATACATGATTGCAGCTTTAGTCACAGCTGCATCACAAAATAACAACCAGGAGGACAATCAGACTGGCCATGGAGATGTGCAACTCTCAGAAAATGGACAGCTTGACCTTTTCACAGAGGACTTAAAAATCCATCAGGAGTTAAAGACTTAACCTCCAGATATCTCAGTCTCTCTACTGCTTCTATTTCCAAACGCTTGGCCTCCAACTCAAGTCTCTTTAACTCCTGATGGATGATATTAATTTGATCATATTAATATTTACAAATATATGATTATTTATAAAATTACAGATAGCTTTGCTGGCAGCCTCATTATTCTATATAAATCATATCAATATTTTAAAGTGACATATAATTATTTACAAAATTCCAGCTAGCTGGGCTGGCAGCATTTCCATTTGTCAGCTACCAAATAGGTGGCAATCCACTGAGCACAGAAGAAGTTATCAGGGACCTGGGGACCCAGGTTGATAGTAGTCTGTCATTCGACACCCATGTAGCTAAAGTAGTTAGGAAGACCTTCTACATTGCCCACCTTATCATGAAGAGATTCTCATCTAGATCAAGGGAGGTCATAGTCTCCCTTTACTCATCACTCATCAGACCAATGATTGAGTACAATGCCCCATTCGGAATGTATCTGACCCGACACTTGCAGCAGCTGGAGAGGCCACAAAAGTTCCTCACCAAAAGGATAAAGGGTCTCAAAAATCTGTCCTATGCTGCCCGACTGAAAGAACTCCAGCTCTATTCAGTCGCACGCTTGCTCAGAGGTGACCTTTGCCTAACATACAAGGCCATGTCAAACCCAGATTTGATGAATATGCTTCACCTCAAAAATCTAGATCCATCAGAGCCACAAGGGCGGGAGACTTAAACCTCGACACGGCTATTAATAGGACGTGCTGGAGGGATAGATTCATCACCCAAAGACTCCCTATGCTGTGGAACAAAATCCCGGTACATGTGAGGCAGAGCACCTCGCTGGCCTTGTTCAAGAGAAATCTTGACCAATGGATGGGAGATCGCAGATATATCCCAGGGATTACCTCAGTGTCACTGCTCGACAGAGGCACAGCAAAATAATGGGTATAGTTCCCCATACTAAAGGGGTGGCGTAAGCCACAAAACGATGGGCTAGGCTTGTAAATGCCCTCGGGCAGATAGCCTAGTATGAACCTATGAACCTATGAACTCTCCAATCATACTGCTCTCCTGATTTGGGTGCTTTGCCCCAACATTGTTTTTGGCATTCAAGAATTTTTGGGCATAGAAGTTGAGAGTTATGAGGTGTGCCTTAACAGATACAGCCAATGCAACCAATAAAATAATATACTTTTTTTTCATTTACTTTTTGAAAAGTAATGTCTAAAAATCTGGTGCAAGTAATATGCAGATCACTTTTTAGTGCTTATGATTACCCAACAACTTCCATTAATGGCAACATTTTGATCTGTATCTTTGAAAATTAATTGAACGTATGCATCTAGATAGGATGAATGGCAGGGTGGTACTAAACCAAGTATTCTAGTGGGTAATAACAAGAGTCAAGTGAAAAAGGGCAGCATGGTCTGTAAATCTTATCCTCCCAAGCTGACAAATATTGGACCCCCTTCAAATGACACCAAAAACAAAGGCAATTATTGAAGTTAATTATTAGCTTGACCATATTGTGGCATCATCCTTGGAGAAGGTAGAATGCTCCCAGTGCTAGGCTCACACCTACCTGGGATGCATAGTTTGAGAACTCTATTATATCTTCTTCATATAGTTCAGTGGGGAACATATCAAGTCATTAACACACATGTTACATGGGCCATGGACTATGACAGAGTCACAGATACTTGTTCGAGCACTTGAGTGTGTTTATGTGTGTTTGTATGTGTGTGTGTGATATAACAGATCCTGGCACCATACAGACAACTAACCATCACTATTTTTCTTATTCAGTCTGGTAAGAGGTACTTCTGTATATCTTACAATGGAGTCACCTGTAACTAGAATGTTTGGTTGGGTAGACACCTGTCTTATAGACTCACCATCTGTGACTTTGGGACTCCTTGTGTTATGTAAAAAGATAGGTTTAAGTCACTGAGTGTCATGTGTGTGTGTGTGTGTGTGTGTGTGTGTGTGTGTGTGTGTGTGTGTGTGTGTGTGTGTGTGTGTGTGTGTGTGTCTGTGTATGTGTGTGTGTGTGTGTGTGTGTGTGTGTTGCATTTTGGAAGTCTTTGTCCCCAACGCCCAGGTCGTGTACCCTTATCTCAGAGATGTGCAAGAATGTGTATGATTGCAGTGTCTGGGTTTGATAGTAGATTGTGTTATGGCAGCAGATCACATATGATCACATTAAGTTACCTGATTACCATAATTGCTGTGCTGCAAGGCCTGTTTTAGCTCTATAAAAAGCATGGCCATTGCACTGAGGAAGATGGTGTTAAGAAGCGCTATGAATTGTGATACAGGCATAGTGAAGGAAAATAGAAAGGACACCTGGAAATGCGAGTCAGCACTGCACTGAGCTTGCATATTGTATAACTGCAACAGGACTGGACAGAAATATTGATACTCTGACGTAGCACAGCACATGGTATTACAGGCAGATGTCCAACTGAGTACCTTACTATGTTAGATAACATAGTAAATGGTATGGCGGGTAATTGTTCCATAGGGGCAAGACACTGAAGGCTATGGGTGCAGACTACAGGACATGCTGCAGAGAAGTCAATAGCATCTGCACTTAGGTCAAGACATCACAATGTAAATACAGGGAAAGGACAAGCACAGGATATGCGCAACACTACTAGCTGTGAGCACAATGCTGGGAGACACTGGGCAGTGATAACATGCACTACTGCTACTGCTGCTGCTGTCAGCATATAAAGGTTGGGAGTAGTCACAGCATCACAGTAGACAGGTATGTAGAGACCAAATGGAGGGAGTGGAGTAGTATTAGAACAGTGGCCAGTCGAGGACAGTCATGCACATCTATGTACCTATATACACACACATGCACACACACACACACACACACACACACACACACACACACACACACACACACACACACACACACACACACACACACACACACACACACACACACACTCACATGCACACTAACATGTGTAGCCCATAGTAGCTCACAGCTTCTTAATGGGCCCAAAAGAGAGGCTCTAAAAGTAGACTGCAGAGAAAATGGAGGTGTTATTACAGTATTCAAACATGGCGTCTGCAAGCTAACAAAAAGTAAAACTGACAAGGCTTACCAGGACCAGATGTAGCAAGGAATGATGCAAAACAATAACTCTATGAGGGGCTATAATGCTACCTTACCATGTATGTTCTGCATGGTCACCAGTATGACACGGAATGCCAAACCAAGGCACAACTCATCTCCATGGAGAGGTCCATCAGATGAGGTGGACTACCAACACAGAGGCAGCCCACAGAGTTAGGAGAGTTCTTGGTGACCCAGTATGGGTGGGTGAGCTGACCCTCATACTTGGTGGTGGTTTGGATGTGGGAGCTGTGGTTGTGATACCTTTGCAAATGTCTTGAGGGGACTCACCAAGTTAGAAAAAAGCAGGAACATTTTCAAGTTGTACATTTTTGCACATCTCAGAAAGAGTTATTCAGCATAACACCCATGCATCTCTGTTCTCCAGGCACACTGGGGCTGAATCTGGGACACCTTGCACCACAAAGTATGCATGTGCCTGTATGCTATTCAACATATGTTGTCTGTACCACTATATGTACCATTGGTTGGGTGAAGTGTGGTATATGTTTCAGCACAACCACAAGTATGTTGTCTTTCTGCCTTCACATGTTCCACCAATGAATGTTTAGTACAACAGGATGGCACATACCTGATGTTAGGAGGACAACTGTGGTTGAAGGCAATGACAGCATGCACAATGAACAGTAAGATGACAGTGGCAGCACTGACATTAATGCTAATATTGCAGAGCATGTGCACATCCTCCACATACAAAGGGGCAGAGAGTAGCAGGCAGAACTTCCAGCATCCCCTGTGTTTAGCACTCAATGTGCTGTCAGTGTGACCCCACCCAAGATACACTGGAGTCATCATCACGGATAGAATTTGTCAGTTGTACAGCTTCATTATATGAGCACCCATTACTGGGTAGAGGCCATTGCTTTCATAATTTCAGGCCTTTCCTTGATCTAGGATCAGCGGATCTGCAGATAATGATCCAGGTACAGGGATCTTATACAAAAAACATGTCAGATATGGTTAGCATGTTCCATAGCCAGATTGAGGGCATGTAAAAGCTGTATGGTCTGTGGAACAACCTCAACTACATGTAGAATGACACAGCATAAAAGGACTTGAAACAAATTTGCATGGCCAACTCATTGTTAACTAATGTGGCTTCCACTGGTGCATCTAAGAAGTAGGTGGCAACTGCCCTCTGTTGTGTCTCTGCATGCCATATTGATCATAGTAGTACAAGGGTCCAGATGGGAGGTGCTGGTCAGAAATTGGGGTTCGACATATGGTGCACACTGTTCCAGAGACAGCTTGTCACACCTGATCACAGCAGCCATTACACCTGAGCATTCCTAATCTCATGGTCAAGACCAGTGATGTTCAACTGGCTCCACTCAGCCCACCCACTCTGATTCCCACAACTCTACACTATCCTTATCCCTACTAACCAATAAGATTGCCACACCTAGCAGTGGCCATCATCAGGATCATGGCACTTCCCATTTATGGGCCCTCAACATGGGGCATCATATCAGGGCTCCTGTACAAACTCATAAAGAGCTATATCACCCCTCAGGCGGACTACATCCAGCCCTGAAACAAACTACAGGACTGCACAGTACACCTAGCCAATGTTTGTGACATGGCAGCTCCACAATGCCAATGCAGGAATTAATTCCTGATCCCTTGCAACTGGCTTCACACATGGGTGAGCACCACATCCACCACCTGTGACCTTTGCCCCTATGATATCATTGCTGCTACCTGTCACAGTAAGTCATTCCTCCTATGCAACCGATGATGACAGATCTGGCATGTGCACATGTGTGAGTGTGTGTGTGTGTGTGTGTGTGTGTGTGTGTGTGTGTGTGTGTGTGTGTGTGTGTGTGCGTGTGTGTGTGTATGTGTGTGTGAGGTGATATCTGACACACAGCATGGCCAGTCAGTGCACTTTAATGCACCATCTGTTTGTTACAATGCAAATGTCAGTTTTATTCTGTGCTACTTTTATCACAGCTCATTGTGGACTAGTTTCTGCATCTTCACTAGTGCCAAAATATATTGTGCCCAGCTCTTCATTACATGGGATACTGTTGCAGCCATCTTCTCCCACAGCTTTGCACCTGACTGTGCACTTGCTGCTACTAGGTGTCTCCCAGGCAGTGGTGTTATGTCCCAAGTTGTATCTGCTTGTGTACTACATGCTGGCTAAGACGGTGCACATCATGAAGAGTTGACTGCAGGTCTTAGTTATGTATCACTGTGCAGTACTAGATGCTTCCAATAAGTGGAAACACAGTTTCAGTAGACTGAACACAAATTCAACAGTGTTTTGTGACTGCAAATGTACAACATTGTATGCCATCGCAGCCATGGCCTTGACATCTTAGGTGATAGTCATTATCCAAACTTCCAATGCATATCTAGTATTGTTTGTGATGCATAACAGCTTTATAAGTGGTCTGCTGCCTACTTAAATGGGAACTTTATTTACAAGCCTATGTACCTAGTGAAGTATATACCTAACAACTAGATGACCCTGTCACAAGTCACTCTAAACAAATGCTATTAGATGTTGTACATATAGTACAGATGTGGAAATCATGGCAGCCACCTGTGTGGAGCAAAGACACCCTATGCACTGCACACCACCTGCCAGTCAGTGGAGTAGATACACTTCAATTTGATGTAGTGGATGCCATGTGGAGGAGACAGGAGCTTTACTGTATGCGAGTGCAATCAATGAGCCACAGTAACTCAGAGAAATGAGCTATGTTTTAAAATGCCTGGCTAATGCTGGTCTCTCCTCTGTTGTCCATGGAAACCATATATGCTCCTTCACATGCTGCAACATCATAAAAAGGAATTGTTGTAGGATCTGCAAGGCTAACTCCTGCAAAATCCTGTGAGACACTAAAAGGTTCCCATAACATGGATGGTTAATGCTACATTGACTTGATGTCCACCGTGATAGGCAGTTGATGCACCTCCTTCGATTTCATATCTGGGTGACTCATGTCTTCTAACTCCTGAATGGCATTTCTGTCAAGATGGTTGTAGTCAATGATGTTCTGGTCATGAAGGTGATGCCTTGTTAGCCAGTGGCATGCTGATGTATGATAAAGGGTGATTATGTACAACGTACCTCTCTCTGGCCCCTCGCAATTGCCCTTTGGTTAAGGCTACTGCTATTCTTTGCATAGTAGCATAAGTGGAGGTATAGTACACAAATAAATAGTTCAGAACCGATGAGCCCTATGATTGTTTCTTGATGAATTTGTATACCTCTGAAATGCTCTACTATATTTAATGTTGTGGTTTGCCTGTGCACTGAGTCTCCTTGGGAACATGTCAAATCCTCAAATTGGCAAAGTTAGTTTTGGTGAATGTAAAATTTTCAAATGCTGTTCATTGGAATTAACTTTATCTACACTGGAGTTTGTCACATTTTCCACTGTTTTGTGAAACTGGAGTTAGTGTATATATAAGTCTGTGTTGGGGGTGGTCCCTCAACATAGGGGCTGCACCTGCATTTTTTCCTATGTTCACTGACAGTTCCCATAACATGGATGGTAGATTTTTTTACCTCTGCCAAAACTACCTTTGGTGAGTTGGCATGATTCCAACTTCTTAGCATTATGGCAGCCATTTGTATTTTATTATTCAGTCATTTTCATACCATGAATACTTCAATATGTCTCTCACAACACTCTAGCTACAAGTGTCTCTGAATCTGCTTGTCCCTGCAATCACCACTTATCATACTATTTTGCATAATACTATGTGTTAATTATTTCTGAGGTAACCATTTGAAAGGTTGGGACCTGCTAGAGTGAGTCCTGAAATATGGAGACTGAATGTCCAAAAGAATGGACTTATATATATATATATATATATATATATGTGTTCAGGGGGGTGTGGGGACATTTGCCTCCGCTGCAAAAAGAAGTTTAAAGGAGAAGACTGATTTTTGAGATATGCTCTTCTCCGGGTTTGAGGACTTTTTTTCAGGACTCAGCATATTGAGTGCCAACATTTCAATAGGGAGCCTATTTGAATATCTCCTAAATCCAAGGTGCTGTGTACATTGTGTGTCACTAGTAGTAATCCAGGCTTTCTACATGTAGGCGGGATCATTTATTACAAATATTGCAACATTTGAAAATAGCAGGTTATATTTCTGATGTATGTTAATAACAGGTTGAGTAACCATTTGAGAATTAATCCTGTCCAGTATAAAACAGTCAAATAAAAGTGCTGTTAGCTCTCACCTTACAGTCTAAAAGAAATGTCTGCCTCAGTGTTACCAGCTATGTTTAAGTATAGCTGGAATGTTAAGCACCTCTGTTTTCATGACCTGTGGGTTTAACACATACAGTACTACTGTGAGAACAGTTTTTTGCTTTATTTTCTATTGATAAGTTTGGGAGTCTGAACAGTTTTTGAAGATACTGATGACTAAACTATTTTGTCTGTAAGCATGATAGTAATATTTTCAACTTATCTCACAAATATGACTTTGCAACTTTAGTGTCAAGACTGTTGAACAGATGACTGGAAGTTGTGAAAATGTCTGTCTTTTCTTAATTTGAAAATTATATAACTTTTTTTTTGAGATTCTAAACAGTTCACTAAGATGTTTACAATACATTGTAGTTTCTCTCATGTCAGTGATTTGCACTAATTAGTCAAGTAATGGAGTAGCTGCCCTTGTGGGCCATTTTAAGCATTTACAAATTTCCTTCCAAAGATAAGAACCAAATTCTGTACCATGTGTCTGTAAGGTAAACATCTTAACCATTACACCAGACCCAAACTGAACGGTAAAGCCCCCAACCCATCCCATCAGATGAACTAAATTAAGTGCTGGATACAGCTTAGCTTCAGGAAAAATGAAGACGTACCACATGTTCAACAAAAAAAGCTTGTTTTTATTTGCTGGAAAATAGTGTCCTGATAATGTGACCAAAGCCTGTCTGTCTAAAATTTACACTCCATAGGTTCATAGGTTCATAGGTTCATACTAGGCTATCTGCCCAAGGGCATTTATAAGCCTAGCCCATAGTTATGTGGCTTTCGCCACCCCTTTAGTTTGAAATAAAAACTATGCCTATTATTTTGCTGTGCCTCTGTCAAGCAGTGACACTGAAGTAATCCCTGGGGTATATCTGTGATCTCCCATCCATTAGTCAAGATTCCTCTTGAACAAGGCCAGCGAGGTGCTCTGCCTCACATGTAGACTTAACAAGATGCATAACTAATGATGATAATGCACGATCGTTCATTTAGGACATTTTCAGTAGAAGAATTAGTCCTACCAGATATGGAAGTGGTTTATTCCAGATACACAAATGATGTTTATAATGAATTAGATAAATGTATTGAGGAAGAATCCCTTACAAAACCAAATATGGTGGCAAATTCAAAAATAAAACATCCTGGTTGTCTGCTGATAAAGAAAGTGTATAAGAAACTCTACTCTTCCCTCATTAGGCCAATCATCGAGTACAATGCCCCATTTGGCATGTACTTCAACAGACATCTGCAACAGCTAGAGAGGCCACAAAAGTACCTCACAAAGAGGATCCTAGGCCTTAAACACTTGTCCAGTATGGACAGACTCAAAAAACTCCAAATATTCTGTCTCATATCGCCTACTTAGAAGTGATCTCTGCTTGACTTCCAAAGCCATGTCTGACCCAGCTCTGTTAGAAATGCTACATCTAAAGAAGTCCCAATCCCTTCACACCAGATGCTCCAGAGACCTCAACTTCATTACCACAATCAACCGAACATGCTGGAGGGACAGGTTCATAACCCAGAGACTGCCCATGCTATGGAAAAGACTTCCCATACATGTCAAGCAGAACACCTCACTGGCCCACTTCAAAGGAAACCTTGATGTTTAGATGGGAATTAGAAAATTCACCCCAGAGATCACTCCAGTGGTTTTACTCGACAGAGGCACTGGGAAGTAAGGTTGGGTGGCACGATGCCAGAATAATCCAATGGGCTAGGCTTGTAGGCACCAGGGCCATTAGCCTAGTATGCACCTATGAACCTATAATGTTGCATCTTCCTTTTATCCGGCTTTCTATATAATTTATGTTTGAACACTATCACTGGGATTCAGAAATGGCCATTTTCCATACAGGAACAGTGTAGGAGCTCCTCCATGGAAAATGGCCGCTGAGCAATCCAGGAAAGTGCCATTTTCATTTGCACGAGTGACGCTACACTGTTCCTGCATGGAAATCCATGCGGGATGCAAATCACCTCATTTGCTGGTAAAAACCATGCAAATTAGGTGATTTTGTGATCCCAGAAGCTGACTGGACTCCATGCAGGAACAGTGTCAGAGCAGAAATGTATTCAATTAGTAACTGAATACATTTCTGCATCTGAGCAAACGGAGCCAGGACAGCTCATGGAAAGCATGTATTACTATATGTGCTACAGACTGAGGGTGGTGAGGTGGAGAATGCTGACAACCAACCCACAGAACTAATAGAGGGGACCCATTCCAATGGATACTAGGCATAAGAATACTAGCCACAGGTACCTTTCAAAGACCAACTGGAGATATCATTGGGGTCTCACAGTCATCAGCATCCAGGGTACTTCACCAGTTCCAGGATGGCATGACACAACATGCCAATGAGCACATATATTTCCCCACTACCCATGAGGTGCTGACCACATGTATGCCTCTCTTTCACCATATAGTAGAATACTCAGAAGTAGTTGGTGCTGTAGACTGCATGCACATCCACATCAAAGCACTACCCGGTGAGCGAGGGAGGGTCTACATAGCCACAAGGGCTTCCCCTCCATCAACTGCCAGGTCATGTGCGATGCCCAGGGCATTATCATGAATGTATGTGCTGGCAGCCCTGGAAGCTAGCATGACTTCCACATTTGGCATTGTTCACAGCTGCATCAGTCATTTGCCAGGGGAGACATCCCATATGGCCGTCTAGTGGGGGATGCTGGCTTTGAACTGGAGGTGTGGCTGATGACACTCATCAGAAATGAACACACACCCAAACAAGAACACCATAATGAGGCACACGCACAAACCAAGATCATTGTAGAGTGTGTGTTTAGAATGCTGAAGTCACGGTTCCACTGCCTTGACATATCCGGTGGAGACTTGCAGTACTCTCCAGCTACATGTACACAAATGTTCATAGTATGTGCCATGCTACACAATATGATCCTGCGGAAACAGCTGCAGCAGGAACAGCATGGGGCAGGGCCACACAGCCCTCCCACCATTGCCAAGGCCAGCACAGGTACACAGGGACTCGGAGGAGGAACATCCTGAGCCTGCACCTGAAGTTAGAAGGACGCATGCACAGTATGCACAGGACTTGGCAAAGAGGCAATGCATAGCACACTTACTGACACTGCAGGGACCCAAGGACTGATACCTCTCTCTGACTCGCACAGACAGTAAAAGGGGATGCCAAACATGACACTACTGAGGTTTATCATGTACAGGGAGTGTACTATGTGCATTCAACATAGTCAGTCCTCCAGCACTGTCCTCAATACTGTCCCAGTAACAAGGTAAGTCACTCTTCCTATCAATTACTGAATGGAGTAGTGTGTTCTCATACTTGTATGTATGATATGGATGCAAGCATGCAAGGGAATTGGGTGGCTGAATGGGATAGCAGCAGACAGCTATATAGGACAGCAGGAAATTCATAACAAATACTGGTGTCAACATACTAGGCAGCGCTACACAAGGTGACACCCCCCACTGCAGTACATGTGATGGCCCAAAGAACTGTGGCTGTCAATAGGTCACACACATGGATGTCAATGAGGGTCACATATCCACCACCAGCCTCACCCAGCAGGACAGGTGTAGATGACCATGAAGAAAGGCTGGGCTAAGGCCGCCAAATGATGGCAATGGTGAACAGCCCCCAAAAGACCTACACAGACATACTACAACAGGTCTGGCAGTTGCATTCCAGTTCTGAAGGGTAAGAAGTCTGAAACTGAAATATATGCTATTAAGATCTAACATATGTACCCTACAGATATGTCTCCTGTCTGCATGATAGGTCATAATACAATATGAAATGGAAGCCAACAGAGTAACCGAAATACCAGTACAGTCATTTCAAATGTTAAAGTCTACAGGTGTGTACCCCCCTCCCCCACAATCTCATGTAGAAATGCAGTAACAGATGGCCAGCACTCTCAAATGGCCTACAGTCCTCTGGCAAAGGCCTATGCGTCACCCATAGTGTCAGTCTATGAAATGTCAGGGGGTCCCAACTAACAACTTAACAGTAAATAAAACAAATGCAAGGCCATGTTGACAAATGCCAGTAGCATGCCTCCCCATGTCCTATTGCAAGGACTGTGGATCAGGCCACAAATACTACTGGGATAAAGGACCAACTATAGGGATATCTCTGAGATATTGCTTACATAATGTTAGGTGGAGGAGAGAATAACAGAAGCAGGTGTAGAAGCATGGATGTCATGGAGTGTGTGAAGTCTGAAACTCTTATGTCTGCCCATACTACTCCTGACTGTGAACCCATGAATGAATAGCCACAAAACTATTTGTAAACCACACTGTGAAGGTAAACTGACCAGATATAAGAGTCCTGCCTCTGGATAACCTGGGTGTATCTGTACAACTGAGAGGTATGGCCCCAGCAGGATATGGCCATTCCATGAAGTTGAGAAAAGCACAAGGAGGGGAACCCCAGCCAGCACACTCACAAGGTGCTGCACCATTTACACAGAACCAGCAGTCTATTGTCTGTAGCTACCCCTCCATAATGGCAGGTGTGGGCCAGAATGTGTAGTTTATATGCCTCAGAATATTGGTCTCAGCTTCATTCATCTCATATTTCCCAGTAAATAACTGTGAGCAAAGAATGATAACTGCCAGTAGCTGATGACATGACACATCACAGTGTAAAACAGTACATATGTCAGAATATCTATGCTACAACCAAACATGTCACACAAGCAGCACAGACAGCAATAGTTACAGTATCCTCCATATTGGCACCCTATCTACAGATATCCTGCAGAAACAGTTTGCTAAGTGTAGCTGTAGCACACAAAACCCTGAACTGGAGTCCAACCCTCCCTGGAGTGGATGCACACACTCAATATAAAAGGTCATACTGGGCATGCTCCTACACTTAGAGAAATGAAGCTCATGTCTCACAACACAGTGGACTACAGTTATCGGTTATTTGCAGCTATCTGTGCACACACACCAAATCGTACACTATTGATACTTCACACACACACATTGGATAGGAATACACACATATCTAAGGAAAACATAATATAATATGTCAAACATACACACACAGAGATGTGGGGAAGAGAAAGACAGACAACGGAAGAGAGAATCCCATTATGAGGCCTGTCCCACCCACTACACATCCCATTGGCCTATATCACATGTTGTGCTGATGTCATTCACTGTAGAAATACCTTTGGTTAGCCCTCAGTCCTATAGGGTCAGTGGCATTTGTGATAACTGTGTAACACTGCAGTACAAATAGGTATGCATGTAGCAGTTGTAATCTCAATCCTGTCAAATGTAAAGTTGTGTGTGTTTCTAGATGAATGTAGTTGAGGCCATTCACACTCACTAAATCTCCTGTACTCTTCCTTCAGCACTGCTGCTGATGTCACTCACCTTCAAAAATACCTTTGGCCAGCTTCCCAGAATATAAGCTCCATGGCACTTGTGATAACTGTGTAATACTATAGTGTAGCAAATGAGTTAGGTTGGAGTTCTAATCCTGATCCTGGCAAATGTGAGTGCTTGTGTGAGAGAGTATGTGTATCCTGATTTTGTGGTCATTCACACTTACAACACTTCCCTTACCTCTTCTTTAGCACTGCTGCTGATGTGACTCACCTTCAAGGATACCTTTGGACAACTCTCCAACATATAAGCTCTGTGGCACTTGGGATAACTGCATAATAGTATAGTGTAGCAAACTAGTTAGATAGGTGTTCCATTCCTGATCCTAGCAACTGTGTAAATGAGAGAGAGTGTATGCATCTTTGTAGAGACCTGATTTTGTGGTCACTCACACTTACTATACTTCCCTTATCCCACCTTTAGCACTGCTGCTGATGCGACTCACCCTCAAAGATACCTTTGGACAACTCTCCAACTTTTAAGCTCCATGGCACTTGCGATAATTGCATAATAGTGTAGTGTAGCAAACTAGTTAGGTAAGTGTTCCAATCCTGATTCTGGCAACTGTGTAAATGTGAGTGTTTGTGTGAGAGAGTGTGTGTATCCTTGTAGAGACCTGATTTTGTGGTCATTCACAATTACAACACTTCTCTTACACCTCCTTTAGCACTGCTGCTGATGTCACTCACCTTCAAAAATACCTTTGCACAGCTCTCCAACAAGTAAGCTCCATGGTGCATGCGATAAATGTGGAACAATGTAGTAGCAATAACTATATGGGTATGAATCTCATCCCTGGCAAGTGTTTGTGTGTGTACATATGTATGTCCATACCTCAATGATTTTGGCCCTATTTATACCCAGTATACATCTCAGTGCCTGACTTTAGCAGTCCTGCAGATATCATCCACCTTAGATACACCTGTTGGCAACTCTAAACCATGTAAGGTCAGTGGTGCATGTGGTAAATGCATAACATAATGGTCCAAAAAGATAGGTAGAGGTTTGAACCTCATGCCTAGCAAATGTAAATGTGTGTGTAGGGTAAAATATTTTATGAAAAAACAAGTAATCTCCGTGGTATCCCCGAAGTCTCAAAACAACCCACTAAAGTGTAGTGGGTCTAAAAACAAAACAGTGTAAGAAACTTCTCTGTGTGGAAGATTTTCAGTCCATATATTTCTAGTTAATCACTGTATATTAATCAGATCAGACAATAGTAGTAGAAGTAGTGAACGTAAACTCATCAAGTCAAAAAGTAATAATTGAAAATATATAATTCTACAGCATTACTAAGTATTCAAAAGTAATCCAATCAAGGCAGGCAGTCTGTTCGGTCTGTGTACTTAATAAAGGATTTTCGACTGGAGTCTGTGTACTTAATAAAGGATTTTCGACTGGAAACAGACTGCCTGCCTTGCTTGGATTACTTTCGAATACTTAGTAATGCTGTAGAATTATATATTTTCAATTATTACTTTTTGACTTGATGAGTTTACGTTCGCTACTTCTACTACTATTGTCTGATCTGATTAATATACAGTGATTAACTAGAAATATATGGACTGAAAATCTTCCACACAGAGAAGTTTCTTACACTGTTTTGTAAAATATTTTATGGAATCACTCACCCACTCATCACCCAATGCCAGTATTTACAAGGGCTGGTAATGTTCCTCACCTTAGAAGTACCTTGGGACCACATCCATCCTATATGCTCTGTGGCATGTGTGATAAATGTGGTACACTGTAGTACCAATGTATAGATAGGTAGGGGGTTGAAACTCAGTACTGGCAAGTGTGTGTCATAAGTATCCTGTGTGGGGCTGGTGTGATTGTGTAATAACAGGATCTATTCGGGGGTGGGTTTTGCTAAATTATTATGTTGAGGACCTAGTATATGTCACAGTGTCCACATTACAAGGCAAGGCCAACAGTTGTCAAACACCAGAGAGGTTGGTGTATACAATCCCCAGCCCTAAATGTGACAGTATGGATTAGTGAACAATATAGGCAACCCTTTTATTACTCAGAGACCACTCTCCACCCACGTATCATACACAAACACACTTGGCTAGGCAACAACCACTATATTTGTAGTTCCCCTGCATATTGCCTCACAGATAGTACCCATAGTGTGATTGCAGTGGAGTACATGCCTGTTGACCACAACTGTGCCACTGATATCAGAAAGTACTTTGATGTGTTACATCTCCTGACTGAGTGTGTGTTATCCAGCAAGTAAAAGGACATGGCACCCTGTTCCATCCCCTCAGTAGCCCAATCAATGCGTACAGAGGCCCTTTTGCCATGTTCCCCACTGGACTCCTGCAACAACTGTAGAGTCTGTAAATGTACCCCACAAAGGGAATACCCTGCTTTATACACATGCCCTGTATGGACAGACACCACTAACTCCACTGAATACCCGTATCATACTGTCAATGTAGTTGCAATCAATACCTCAGTGACATACCCAGGTCTCAACAAATGAGGTCAGGAATGCTACATCAGAAGATACCAGCCGGTCCACACAACATGCCCCAGAGACCTCAAGCACACTTCCACATGTCAAAGAACATGCATGTGGGACATGTGCATAACGCAGACACTGCCCATATTATGGAATATAGATCACATACATGTTAAGCAGTGCACATCACTGGCCACCCACAATAGAAACCTGGATGAGTGGATGGGGGATACAATACCCACCCCTGGGGACCACTCCAGTGACTATACTCCTGAGCCACACTGGGGACTATTGTCATGTGGTCTGATGCCAAGTTATTACCTTGGGCTTGCTTTGTAGAGCCTTCAGGCCCATTCACCTACTACACACCTATGCAGCAATGAACCTATGGATCTCAGTACTGGCAAGTGTGTGTGTGTATGTGTGTGCATGTGTATGTGAATATCCCCTGTGGCTGTGGTTATTAGCAATCGGAGGTGTGTCCAAACCAGAACATGTACCATTCTCCATTCTACAACAGATGTTGTACATCAACATGTACCTATCTACAACCCTCAGCCCTATAATCTGTGATGCATATACAATCACTGTGTTACAGACCAGGAATTACAATGCACATACTTTATCCTACCTATGACATGGGGATGTGTCACCACACTGCCATACCCTGTGGTCTTGCTGCAGGGCCACATGCTGGTGACACACAGATGCCTAGAACAGAAATGGGATACAGCATGTAAGAACACATTCACTCAGCACTTCATTTGTGGGGGGAGAGAGGGGTAAAGCTGGCATTAAATGTGTTGCCAAGACTGTAGCCAATATCTTTTGTCTCAGGATAGGTCTTCGCAGTAACTTGCACCACTTGTGTTTAATTCTGTGGAGGATGTTGATGTAACTATCAAGGCTGTTGTGACTGTTGTCAGTGTCTGCTGCATCTCTGCTGCCATAGATGCCTGTCAGAAACTCCATGAGAGATCCAAAGTTGTGTTTGAGGCTAATTAGGGAATTCTACAGTCACGGGACACCACCTTTCCCTGCAACAGTGTCCTCCTTCTGATGTATACTTCAGTAATGGCAGGGGACCATCACATTGTCTGCCAGTGTTTGGAGGACAGTGTCTGGGTTCTTTTGGCTCTGGCTAGTACCATCCATTCATGTACCTGTTTGTACAATCCCTGTGTGTATGATTCCACAGTCATGCAGCTACATCTCATTGCCATGGGTGCAGTCAAGACATCCACCCCAGGTTTCATGGCTGCAAAGTCAGATTTAGAGAGTTTTTGCCAGGTGGTTATCTTTGTGGGGTGTGTGGCTGACATGTTGAGTTCCATGTTGATTACAGCCTGTGTAAATCTCACCATGCAGGGATTGACATCTGGGGATGAGCAAGGGTCCCATATTTAAGTGGTCAACACAGGTCAAGGTTGTTGCATCCTCTACCAGGGGTCAGTATGAGCTGGTCTAGGGCAATGGAAATGATGAATGCCAGAAGTGATGGGCCACGGTACTGGCAATTGGCTACATTCCCCAGGTGATGGAGGGGTAGTTTAAGACTTGTACTATGCCAATGTTGCATTGGACCATCAGGGATGGCAGGGTGTTGAGGAATGTGCATTGACAGTCTAGGGACATAGATGTGGACCCATAGCAGGCTATGGTCTGGATAGCACCATTACCCCAAGGCAGTTGTACTGGAAGTATCTCCAATGCATTATGATGGAATGCTAGTCTGGATGTGTTCCTATCCATAATGAATATGGAGACAACACCACCTGTGGAGGTGTGGTGTGGTCCATGTTTGGGGGCTGACAGCTGTGGAATGCATCATAGCCTGATACTGCAGGTCTGCTGTCTGCTGCTGTGAACCACCTCTCCATTACAGCAAACATGTGTCCTCCACTCCAAACTGTTATGAGTGACTGCATCCTGACAGTTAAATGTTCACTGTTGAGCAGCATGACCCTCAGATTGTATATATGTGTAACTGTTATGGTGGTAATAACATTAGGAACACTGCCTAACAAGGCACCATAGGGGTGGCAAGACACTTGGAATTCAGTGGTGACAAATGTAGGACATCCATGGCAAGTCATCGGGTTCTGTCAATCATGTCATCCCAAGCAAAGAGGTTCTGGATCCCCTGAGAATGATACATAGCACATAAGCCAATGTTACAGTCAATCATCTGCTGAAAGCACCGCAGCATCATTTTGGGTGACAGCGGTACACTGTCCAGGGCTACTGTCACATCTGCCTGGAATGCATAATCAGAGAATTTAACCATGTCTGCTGTCATGTAGTCCAGGGAGGTGTGTCCCAAGTCATTCACACTCACATGGATATGGAGTGATACACATCATTGTTGTGGAATGACATGACTGGCTGTGTCATGTGTTAGATGCTGGCATTTGATAGATATTTGGCTGTTACCTGCTCCATATTCAACTTATTGAGTGGGATGTGTGTGCCTCAGTATTGAGTTACCCATGATCACTGTATTGTGCAAGGTGGTTAGCCTTAGGAGCTTAGGATGGGGGCACATTGTGTAGATTAAATATGTATCCCTTGGCATGTGCCATGTCGTAGTGTCTGAGGGGGTGTCTGCCTTGCTGGTCTGCACTCTTTGGGTAAATGTCCATTGAGTTGCTCTGGGAAGATGGGTGTGTGGCTTTTCACTGTATGTCATGGCTGTCAAAGTGGGTGTCATGGTGAGCTACGTGTATCACATGGTGTGGTGCAAGTGTTGATCTTATCCTGTTGACCTGCTAGTCCAGTCTTTGCTGGAGAGTGCATATGTCCACATTGGGTGATATATGGGTAACCCTCACAGGTCTGAGTGTTTAGAGTTTAGAGGGGAGGGTTGTCTGTGTACATGAGGCAGTTGCAACCGTGCCCCAGAATGGACAAGTGCACTAGATTAATGTGTGAAAGCACAGCTAACTGCCCTTCAAACATGCTGGGAGGGGTGGACATAACTAGTAAGTATTGGGGCTACATCTGTGCTGAACAAATAATGCTGTGTGCCACACTTCTTG